>NC_140454.1:30593685-31051185 GCF_963576455.1 Neolamprologus multifasciatus
AATGTTGAATTCCCTAAAACTGTTCACTTAGGTAACGTTTATTTTACTACAACTGCACTAAATCAATACCACTTACTGTATTTCTCAATTAATCACAACAGGATACTTTTGCTATATGATTAAACACAATTTTATTTTCCAGTTCCTGTGGCCAGAATACAAGCTCCCTTACAGGATGCCTTGGTGCCAGAGGGGCAAGACGCTCTCTTCTCTATTGAGCTTTCTGCTTCAGTTATTGGTACATGGTTCTTAAATGGGACTCAGCTTCAGGAGGACGAGCGGTATTCCATGCGTCGGTCACGAGCACACCAATCTCTCCGCATTCGAGGAGTACGCGATACAGATAATGGAGCTGAGATTACATTCATTGCCTATGGCATCCGTGATTCTGCAGCACTTTACATTCAAGGTATGTCTGGAACATTTAGAAAAATGAAGATGAATTTGTAGGCTGGGTGGCGTGTTACTTTCCTCAAATGTCTGCAGAAATGCATTCTGATTACCAATGAGCCACCATGTAGTCTTCTGCTTAAAACCTGAACTTGGACAGCCGGCCAGAGGCAGTCATCCAATTGCAATTGTAGAGGGCTGTATGTGAGCAAGCACACCTGTCAGTGTCTCACCCCCAAAAACCCATCCCTGTGAACACATACCTTTTATTACACTCAGTGTTTTCCTTGTGTTTTCTAAAATTTGCAGCTCCTCTTGTCAAGTTTTTCCCATTGTCAGAGATGGATCGAAATAAATTTGTAGAAATTGGGAATCCCATTGTGCTCTACTGTGAGGTATCAGACCCTGCAGCTTTGGTGCACTGGTACAAGAACGGGGTGGAATTAAGATCTGTGGAAGGTCTTCATATCCAATCAGAGGGCACCATGAGACGAATTGTCATCCAGTCAGCAGAGTTATCACATTCAGGAGTCTACTGCTGTGATGCCATTGATGATGTCATCAGGTTCAATGTGGAAGTAGAGGGTGAGTAGAACAAGTTTCTTACATTGCGTTTTTTTGTTTTGTTTTTTGTTTTACAGAGACTAACCCTCTTCATTGTGACTTGTACCAAACATCTTTTTTATGTAAAAAATGCATGCTGTCTTCCTTTGAATCATCTGATTTATTTATTTTTTACCACTTACCAACCCATTAAAATATCTAAATATCCATAGCCCCACCTGTGAGGTTTTCAGCACTCCCAGATGCTGAGAGGAACAAAACCATCCAAACAGGCTGCCCAATTGTTTTACAATGTGAGCTCTCAGATCCATCTGCCCAGGTGCACTGGTACAAAGATGGGTCAAAACTCCATTCTCAAAGTGGGGTAGATATAATATCCGATGGCTTGATGAGGAATCTGATTATCCATTCAGCAGAAGTTTCACACTCTGGCTTGTACTGCTGCAAGACAAAGGGTGACACCATCACTTTCAATGTGGACATCAAAGGTGATTTGTTTTACCTCAAGTGATGTGAAACATTAACGAGCTCCTACTCAGCAAAGCAACTAACTCTAATGACATTCTTGTATGTTGTCAAGAATGCCTTTCATCTTAGAAGTGCTTAAGTGTGCGCTACCTTTTTTCAGTGTATTACAGCATGTTAGAAGTGGTCAGTAGATAGATTATGATAAATAATCTAAGTGGCATGAGGTTGATTTGATTTAAGGTTGACATCAAATCTAAACATATCTATAGCTCCACCTATGAAGTTCTCAGCAATTCCTGAAGATATGAGGATCAAGTCGATTGAAGCAGGCTGCCCCGTTGTGCTACAGTGTGTGGTGTCGGATCCCGAGGCCCATGTGCTGTGGTACAAGGAAGAAATACAGCTCATTTCAAGCTCTGGATTAGAAATCCACTCAGTGGGCAACACAAGAACATTAGTTATTCAGTCTGCAGAGCTGAGCCATTCTGGTGTGTACAGATGCACCGCACAGGATGATACCGTGGAGTTTCAAGTGGAGATCAAAGGTGACTTTACGCTTCTTATCTTTGCGTTCATTTTGTAACCCCACCCCCCTCTTCATGGATGCCACTAATAATCCCTGCTTCTACTATGTGGTTTGAAGGAGTGTTTCGTGCACATAACTTTAAAGAGCAGTTAACCCGCTAGGTGATTACTATTTATATACATTGGTTTTGCGACTCCTGCGGCTCTCTGTGAATTAAAAGTCTCCAAAGCCCTTTTCATCTTCTGCTCAGCAGTTACATTTTGTAAGGTATCCATTTCCACGGCCTTGATTTTATTTAGCTGTCCTGCATTCCCAATGCTAGCTATACCAGTGACGAACTCTACTATCTTTGACGTTGAGAGAACCAAGTCACTCGAAGTGGGCAAACCTTTGGAGCTGGAATGTGAGGTTGCAGACTCTACTGTGCCTGTCTGCTGGTATAAAGATGGTAAGAAGCTCATCCCACAGAATGGTTGGGATATACAGAGTAATGGCACATCAAGGAAACTCATTATCCCATCTGCTGAGCTCTTGCACTCAGGGCTATACAGCTGTGAAACTTCTGATGACACTATCCACTTCACTGTGGATGCTAAAGGTGATTTGTTTTTACAATTAAATTGTTTTACTTTTGGATCTAATTCTAAAGCTTTCTGGAGACTAGATATGACTAACATTATGATATGCGTTTCTGTGTGTCTGTGTTAAAGTGGTGCTTTGTGTGAAGTTGTAACTGTCCATGGTAAAATCAATGTGTACTGACTAAATGAAAAAAGCATAACCCTTGAAAATGCATTTCTCGTTGAATTTGAGATGGCAGATTACTTCCCAGTTTTGGGGAAGTTAAACTTAATGCCCTTTTCTTCATAGTATGAATATGTTCCATTAAGTCCATAGTCATAATATTAATCATTAATCTTTAGCTCCAACGTTGCCATTGTCGCCTTCGCTGGAGGTTGTGGAGACACAGTTACTTGAAGCAACGTACCCCCCCGCTGAACCACCCTGTGAATCCTCAGACCCTGCTTTCCAGGTGTCAAAGCAGAGGGATACAGAACCTGATAGAGAGCCTGACTTTGAAAATGGAAGCATCAAGAACACCCTTGTTATTGAACCAACTCATCCTGCAAACTCTGGAGCATACTATTGTGCAACAGCAGATGATGTTGCCAAATTAATAGTAAAAAATCAAGGTGATTATACCTTTTCTGCAAATGTGGTTTCTGCTTCAGCTGTACTAACTCTTTGTGCAGCTTCTAGTAACATTTCTATATAAACATATAATGTATCAGTTTCTCTTTAAAGTCAGTTTCCCCCCCAATGATTGTTTGTAGTGCCACTTCCAACATATCTACTTGACCCTGATGACGAGAAGGCCAACTCTGCTGAACCCCACTGCTCAATTGTTCAGCAATTTGAGATTTCAGATCCCGTTGCCAAAGCCTGTTGGTACAAAGATGGAACCCAGATCTACCCCAAAAGGGAAACTGACAGTGAATCCCAGAGAAGTAGCCAAATCTTTCCCCTCCAGTTACAATATGCCTCTGGTGATGTGAAGTTTGGCTGTGAAACAGCTCATGATGTACAGTTAAATGAGGACATAAAAGGTGGTTCCCCTCATTGTACCTGCACAATTAAGAATCAAGAAATAAGTTACATATGTAACGCTATCACCCAGCTCATTGTTTTCTCTTTGGCTTTGTCCAAACAGCAGAGCAGTGTCACTATCGTGATGAGATTGGTGAGATAGCTGATGCATCTACCCAATACACAGTGGATGGCAAAGGTGATTTGATATTTCAACATCAATCATCCATTTTAACCAAGCACATAAATGCCGCTAACAATAGTGGTGTCTTTTATTGTTAGCCCAATCATCTGAGGCATCTGTAAATCTTTTTTCCTTTAGAAAATTGCTCTGTGTCACATTGTCATCACTGGTTTCAGGTCATTTCCTGCTGTTTTTGCCTCTTAAATGGTTGCTTAGTAGCTGTGTAGCTGCTTCTCATACTAACATATACGTTGTGTTTGTCACTTCATTCTTCATTTTAACAGTCATCTTTGCTTGTAACAAGCAACTTACCACTCTTAAAGTTCATCTTATGTCTTATTCATCACCAGATCCTCTCATTCGCATTGCTGCCCTGAACGTCTCCCCGTTGCAATGACAACGAACTCTTGTCAAAGACAACAAAATTAATGTACCATAGGTTTTTATGGTGCTAATGTACAGATTTTTGGTATGAGAATATTAGGAGTCAGTTGAAGGAAGACATATTGGAGCTCACTCTCAGACCAAACCTGGTCGATCTTCTTGTTTGTCTTTGCAATGGATAATCCCATAACTCCATGCTAACCCACACTGATGTAAAATTCTGTTATAAGAAGAAGTATTGAGACCATCAACCACTGAAAACCTTTCTCTGTGTACATCACAATGCTTATAGCTACATCGCCAAGGCTCTCTTCTGACCAAGAGAAGAGCAAGTCCACAGAGGAGGCTTATCCTGTTGAAGTTATCCAGGTGTCCTCAAAATACAATTCTGGGATCTCCGGTGGCAAGGCTGGAGATACTGAGACATGTGAAGACCATTCCAGTCATACACCAACTTCTCAGTCAGCATATGAATATATGTTTGACTGCACTGCATCTAAACAGCTGAACGAACTCTATGATGGTCAACAAATGGAAAAAGCCGAATGTCCACTGTACCATGACTCTGTAAACCCAATAACAACTCAGTCTGACACACACCATCACACTACACAGCTCAAAGATACACAAGGTGAGGAATTCATTTACTATGTACAGCATACAGAAGCCCCATCTGAAGAACCTGACAAGTCTTTGCAGACAGCTGTTCTGACAGATGAGTTTTGCAAGTTTTTGCAAATTGCAAGTGTTCAGTCAGAGGAATCCACTTCCAAGAATCTAACTTTCCAATCAGAGGAGCTACCTAGTTTAGGACAGACACCATCTGTCCAGTCAGAGCTAGGCAGCCTTCTACAGAATTCAGCTACAACATCAGAGCACAATACTGACACCTTACAGATTTCAATCAAATCAAACAGGATCTCTGAGTCTTTCAAAACTGCAACTCCACAGCCAGAGGATCTGATTGAATCCATAATCTCTGAAAGTTACAAATCAGAGGAGCCCTTTAAATCCTTACAGACTGTAGCTGTCAAATCAGAGGAACCATTTAAGTCATTGCAGACTGCAGATGTCCAATCAGAGGGGGCCTTTAATTCCATGCAGATCCCACCTGTCCTTTCAGAGAAGCCTTGTGACCGTTTACAAACCGAAACTGTCTATTCAGAGGGGCCCTATAACTCTTTATGGACTGCAACTGACCAATCAGAGGAGTTCAACAGACTCCTACAGAAATCTGCTGATCTTTCAGAGGGGCTCAGTGACTTCCCTAAAACAGCATCCCTTCAATCATTGGATTTTTCTAACCTTAAAGAGGTAAAAACCTTCCAAAAGGAGCCATGCGACTTGCAGCAGTCTGCATATGTCAAATTGGATCATCCCGATAAGACAGGACAAGCAGTTTCTAACAATTTGCAAGTGCTGTCTCTGTCAAGTCAGGAAACAACAGTCCCTGCAGAGTTTTATCGCACCCTGGAGACCACAGAAGAACAAGTAGACATCACATTTAACTCTGGGAAAAGACATTTGACCAACTATGCAGAGTCTTGCAATATCAAGCAGACAGCAACTGTCGAATCAGAAGAGCTCTACCTCTCAGGGACACATGATGGTTACTGGAGTGACAGTGTCACTGCATATAAGGTGGCTGTTGAAGGTGATTTAAATGGTTAGCATTACCAAGCAAAAAATGAACGGGCACAATGTTGACATTGTGAAAAATGATTGAGATTGCCTTTTTTTTTTGCAATCCTTTACATTTTGGCAGTCTCTATAACTACTCACTTGACTTTATTTACACTAAAAGTACTTCAGTAGTTGAATTTGAGCTTGGGTGGTCTGCGAGGAACATTCAAAATAGAGCAAAGAGTAAATACATTAGCTTCAAATCCTAACTTGAATGCCCAGGTATCTCAAGTCTAACCAAAGACACATCTTGTTATATTACTAATAAATGAGGACATATTTTTATTATGACTTATTTTAACTCTCAAGGTTTATTGGCATGACTAATTCTGATGTTAGAATTTGATTTGCTCTTTCCTTTTGTTTTTAAAGCTTCATTTCTGTTGTAGTCAGTAATAGTGATGCAATTTTCTCTTGATGTTACCTCAAACATCCCCAGCTCCGCCTGTGAGAATTACAAGACTTTGTGAGGCTGAAAGGAACAAGTCTGTTGAAGGTGGTGAACCCCTAACGCTGCAGTGTGAGATATCAGATCCTAATGGTGAAGTTACTTGGTACAAGGACGGAATAAAACTTCTTGAAGCAGCTGGGCAGGACATGCTGGCAGATGGTTCTATAAGAACACTGACTTTCCGATCTGCGACACTGTCTCATGCAGGGATTTACAGCTGCAAGACAACAGATGATGCAATGCAGTTTCATGTGGATGTTAAAGGTGACAAAAGATGCTTTCACCTGTTATGCAATTAGATTTTAGTGGAGGTTATTTGCATACAAATAAGTTTGCTTTACTCACAAAACGCAAGCTTTCTTTTTAGTTTTCTGGAAAAATATAATTACCATAAAGTAGACAGATTTAACAGTTTCTCAGATAGAAAAAAAAATCAAGACACTTTAATATAGTTAAATACAAAACCTCACTTGATTGAAAAACTTCACTTTACCGTAATCATTTACAATCAGCACAAAATGAGTTCTTGGATTAGGTTAATTTAAAAGAAAACTAAGTATAAGTACAATAATATTTAAATTACATTTAACTAGTAAGCACTGTCAGGTGCTTTCATGACTTTACTCTATGATGTCTGAGTCCATGAATCACAGAGACTGAAACTACAGCTACCTGTGTGGTGCACTCTGGGAGTTCTGCTGGGATGAAATTTTTTGTAGGCCAGCCTTGAAGTACGGCCCTGGATCCCTTAATTAAAAAGTCAATTGGATTTCTCCAAATGCTTTTGGATTGTCACAGAAAATAAGCTCTGAGTAAAATAAAAATTCATGACACATTTGTTCAGCAGGATAATCTCCGCAAATGAATTCCAACTGTATGATTTCTGAAGTGTAAGTACAATCTCAAAGAACTACACCATGGTCACATGACTTCTTAACACCAGTAAGCTACTGTGTCTGATGTTTTTATTTTGAATATGCTGTGACAACTTCTACAGTCACATTTAGCCACTTGTTTGCAAATGGTTTCCTCAAAATTGACAAGTGGGGTAATTTCTTGCATATTCTATGTTGCACAACGAAACATTAAAATGTCTGCAGATTGTGTTAATCGTGCTAATCCTAGGCTTATTTTTGACAACACTGCTCAGGGGACATTCAGGCTCTGTCCAAGTTAGTCTTTAGTTTGTAGCATACTCCATTGAAGTTAACGAACGAGAGTTTTCAAACACTGTGCCATGCTCTATTTTATCTTTAAATCAAAATTAAAGAACTAGGCACTGTCTACAATTAGCTAAAGTTGCCCTAGAAAGACAGTGCAGCTTAATCAGATTTTTGACTTATTATCCAAGAGGAAGTTAAGTGTTTTGCAAAGTCTTTAATTTGCCAAGCACTCAGGTAGCACACAGTCTGCGTTCTTTTGTAGAGAAAATACCCTTGGTTGGCTGAACTAAAACAATTCAGTAGAATGACACAAGTCACATAGCAAAGACTGCAGCAATGAGCCTGGCTAACTTGCAAGTCTACTTCTAATATCAAGCATTCTCTTACAGTGTTACAAATGATGTCTACATGTTTACCAAGCTTCTGACATGCAGTAAATACACTCTATAATACAATGTATAATGTGAGAAGGATGGTGGGTTGTTAGGGATTTAATTGCTGAGGTTCCTAAATTTAACTTACTAGAACAGTATTATTACAACTTAGGTGAGAACATGGACAAAACAGTCCTTTGAGAGTATTTTAGTGTTCAAGAAGAGCAAGTTTAAAAAAGGTCTTTGGGAAAAATATATATTCTTGATTGGGGCTAATGGAAACAACTGTAGCTTTAATAGGGGTGCATTACGGCTCTCTGTGGGGCATCACTGACATGTGAACTGACCAAACATGCCCAAAGATTCAGTATATTAACCCTATCATTAAGTCATAATATCCAATTAATGAAATCCTTGTCCCTGCCAAGACAGTATACAGAAGCACACAGCCTTCACGCAGGCAAAGGTATTTTGACCCAAATGTCTTAGATGTCTTCACAGTTGTGTCAAAAAAAATCTGAATTGCTTTGTCAGGTACCCAGGGTTTCATTAGTATACTCACTCTTTGCTTGACTAAGTAAGGTGACTGAACATCGGAAGAATTCCAACTTTCCAGCCTCCTACTGTAGAGGCAGGAATTTTCTTAAGGCTAAATCATCTTCTATACTCATACTGTAGGCACTGACCGAATGTGTAAAACAAAAAATGACTTTCAACCATTTGTAAGCATAAACCTTTGCTAATTAACTATACTTTATCATACATTTGCTGTCACTGCAGAACCACCTCGGTTGGGTTTTTTTTCTTACAAGACCGACTGTTAATATTAATAAAACTTTTGGTAGACCAGGTTTACTAAATGTATCTAGCTGAATCTTTCCTTACAAATACTAATTTGAAAAATTTTAACATAGTTTATTGATTTTATTGGAAAGCTTCAGTTTTAGGGATTTGCTTTGCTTCTTTTGGTTCATTACAGTACATGTTTTATTGACCAGTTCTATCTTACATTCAATCCTGTAGCTCCACCTCTGACATTTTCAGCAATGTCTGAGGTTGACCAGAAAATGACGGTCATAGCAGGCTATCCCATTGCTCTACAATGTGAACTGTCAGACCCCACTGGACAAGTCAGTTGGTACAAGGATGGAACAAAGCTCCTACCTCAGAGTGGAGTAGACTTCCAGTCAGATGGAAATTTGAGGAGTCTAGTTGTTTCATCAGCCGAGCGGGCTCACACGGGTGTATACCGTTGCGAATCAAAGGATGATGACATCCAGTTCACTGTGGATGTAAAAGGTGATGCTCAAAAAATTCTGCAGCGCTTTCATTGTCTTGCATTGCCACTAACAGGTTAACAGCAGGTGATTTAGTCACGTTTTTGTAGTGACCTAACAAAAAAATTGTTCATTTTCCGGCCTTCCTAATACACTACTCATGCCACGTTAAAAAGCAGGGGCCAAATGTAAGTAATTTTTTATGTGACTTTAAAGAAAAACTACT
The DNA here is from genome assembly GCF_963576455.1 of Neolamprologus multifasciatus. Taxonomy (NCBI): domain Eukaryota; kingdom Metazoa; phylum Chordata; class Actinopteri; order Cichliformes; family Cichlidae; genus Neolamprologus; species Neolamprologus multifasciatus. The sequence goes on from NC_140454.1 coordinate 30,602,963, forward strand.
CCCCATCACACCTATTCATGATGACCCCTTTTTTAACACTTTAATAAGAGTAGAATGAAAGAATATAGGACATCGTCACACTAAACATCTCATTGAAAATGTGGTGTCATAATGCAGCTTCAGATTAAGCATATCCGATATATAAAGAAAGCTGTGCGTCTACTTTATTCTTTTTAATGTCACTAACCATATGCACTTCTTTTGCCATAAACACTCTTATGTCTAACCTGTACTTTTTGTTGGTTTCATATTGATCGTTGCTCTTCTAGATATTCTAGATGTCTTTGAGTTCTTGTTTATGTTGTTTTGTCAAAAGCACCTTGTTCTTAAAGACCTGTGTCAGCTGTCTGCTGCTTTGGTTGAATTTAAGTTTCTACTCATTTCTAACTGCATACAGTGTAGTTTTAATATTTAAAGACACTTTATTAAGACAATCTTTTGCAATTTTAAAAACCTACAGCCCTACCTGTGAAGTTCTCAGAGCTTCAAGAGAATGACCGGAACAAGTCCGTCGAAGAAGGCGCCCCCATTGTCCTGAGATGCGAACTCTCTCATGATCCCTCTGCTCATGTCGACTGGTATAAAGACGGGGTAAAAGTTCTGCCACAAAACAATGTGGAAGTACAGTCAGATGGACTGACAAGGACACTGCTCATCCCTTCAGCTGGAAGCGCGCATGCTGGTACCTATGAATGTTCAACAAAAGATGACACTGTGACTTTTAAAGTGGATGTAAAAGGTGATTTATTTTTATCGTTGTCGTCTTATGGTTCTTATTCTCTGTTGTGAGTGGCTGAAACATACTTTGATTTGAATGATCATGGGAAAATGGTATGACTGGCTGGACTGTGTTTTGCCTACCACAAGCATCTTACCCAGTACCCTTGTTATTCTCCTCTTTTAGGCCGATCGTCACAGATCATGCCACTCCCACTGTCAGAAAAATACAAGCTGATTGCAGCTGGTTGTCCGATTATTCTCCAGTGTGAGGTCTCAGACCCTGTTGCCCAGGTTTCCTGGTTTAAAGATGATTTGGAGCTATTCTGCAAAACTGGGGTTGATATGAAAAGAGATGGCAACTTCAGAAAATTGATGATTCCTTCTGCTAAAGTCTCTGACTCTGGTCTCTACAGCTGTAAATTTGCAGATGACATTGCGACATTCCATGTGGACGTCGAAGGTGATTTTCTTACATTCCCTTTCAGTTAAAGAGCTTGCAAGTGTGAGTTTGGGGCATTTTAGCATGGCCATAGTTACCATAGTTACCCTTAAACTTCTTTTTATTCATGCAGTTGAAAACACCTTGTGAAAAACCAAGTCTAATCCTAGCTGTTTTTCACACTGCTTGTTAAATGATGCTCTGTCAGCTTAACAGCAGTCCTCTGCAAATCTTTTAATACCCCCCAGCTACTCCTGTGAGGTTTTCAGCGATTCCAGAGGTTGCGAGAAACAAATTTGTTGAAGCAGGCTGCCCAATTAAGCTGCAGTGTGAAGTCTCAGAGCCAACTGCCCAAGTCTATTGGAACAAAGATGGAGAACAGCTACTTCCAGAGAGTGAATATGAAATCCAAGCTAAAGAAAAACTGAGAGCACTGGTCATTCAGTCAGCAGAAGTCAGACACTCTGGGATGTACAGCTGTGAGGCCGCAGATGACCATATAGAATTCAAGGTGGATGTTGCAGGTGATCTAAGTATTTTGAGCTTCGTCAGAATTACTAACCATCTATTAATACTTGGCTAATAGACTAGCTTAGGGAACAATATTTGAATGTATAAGTTAGATGTGTTAATGCTTGAATATGTACTTTGTCTTGTTTATAAGAGCCAAATTGATTGGCTCTTTAGCTGGTGGAGACCAAAACTGAGATATAAAAAAGAAAAGAAATTTAGATTTAGGCTTTTTCAAGACATAAATGTCTTTGTCTATGTAAATCAGCACAGACTAAGGGCTCAGGAAACTGCTGAAAATGTTGAGAAACAGGTTGATCAGAAGCCAGATTCAGCAACTAATATAAAATAATATAATCCTCACCTCTAATGTTTCCAAAAACACAATTTGATCAATTATAATACAGTATATAATACAATTTTGGAAAAAAAACAGATGCCTTGTTTGTCTTTTGACTGCGTTTTACGTTTTTTGATCTACTAATTAGTTTTATTTTAACTTGCTTTTTACTACAGCCTCAATCAAAAGTTTAAGATCACTTAAAAATGGCAAAATAAAATCTTTTACATGGTTGGATCAACCAACAAGAAGAAATGAGAGTGAGACAAAACATTTTTTGGAGCCTGCAATTTATTGAAAACAACGCTTAAACTAAACAGCCTGTTTTAAAGCTAATCAGAAATTTAGGACCACACCTCCAAAAAAACCCAGTAAAAGAATAAAAAGAATAAAACGTTCTTCCACCTTTCAATGTCCAATGTTTGGTGCTCTCTTGCAAAGTTAAAGACTAAATTTGGGTCGAGGATTGTCCAGTTTCTTGATGGACAGCCAACTGGATCCTCCAGCTCAGTGCTGGTGAAATTTTGGGGGTTTTCCACTTGACATTTTGGTTCCATAACCCTCAGGATTATTTAAGCTGCAATTGTGCGCTGCAAGAGACCCTGCATATGCAGTTCAACAAGCCGACCACGTTCAAAAAGGGAACATTTCTTTGCCTTTGTCATCAGAACGTCATGACAGTGTGACTACCTGACAGAAAATGACAATGAATCCACATTTTTGCACAGATTTGGCCTTTTAAAGGCTTGTGGTCCTAAACTTTTGATCAGCCGTAAAACAGCCTGTTTCGGTTTAAGCGTTGTTTTCAATAAATGCATGCTCAAAAATTTTTTGTCTCACTCCCATTTCTTGGAACCTTGTTATGATCCAACCATCCAAAATATAATGTTTTGCCATTTTTCAAGTGGTCTTAAACTTTTGTTTGGGACTGTATGTTTAGGCACTGAACACTAATGGTTAGGTTCAGGAAAAGATCCTGGTTTGGAATAAAACCCCTTCTCAAAAGTGGCCATGCGCACTGAGAAATTATGCTTCCCAGTGAGTTTAAATATGGTGCCAATTCATACTTTATGAGTGTCCATATGCTATGACTTTGAAGTAAGACCTGTTTATGGGTGGAACCATAAACCCAGTGTGTCACTGCACCAACACCAAAGGACAACTTGTGGTTACCCGATAGATGCCTGTCTTGACACAACAACAGTATCTGACTCCCTAGGAATGAGACCATGCATACTACACTATTATTACATACTACATTGTAGTGCTATATGTTAAAACAATGGTGTGATTTCACTGTCTGCCAAACAACATTTGCACCCTTTGGGAGCCAAATATCAATTAATTAAAATTACTGTTGGCATAACTCCCCCTTGACTATAAAAACTGAAGTAAGTTGTACAGGGTAGGATAACAAACGCAAATCTGTTTACCATTGCTATCTGGTTACTGTTAATGAATTGAAGATCCTATAGCATGGGTTTGATTCTCAGCTGTTCCAGAGGCTGAGAGGAACGATCCTCTTGAAGCAGGCGGACTGATAAAACCAAAGTGCGAGATCTCACATTCTGCAATCCAGACTTGCTTGAACGAGGATGGAATAAAACTCTTGCCAGAATCGGAACTAAACGTTGATTCAAAGAGCAAAATGAGGACACTGGTTATGAAACCGGCCACATCTTCATGCTCTGGCGTGTACAATTGTAAAACTGATGATGATTCAGAGTTCAACGATTTCTGTGTGGAGGTGAAAGGTGATATGATCTCTTTTGGCCATGTTTTCTTGGCAAATGTTTTAACTGTTCTGTTTTGTACACCTTCATGACCTCTAATACTTAACAAAGCAAAACCTGATCATCATCGTATCCATCGTAGCTGATTTTCTTAAACGCCTAAACGTTTAGCTGCTTTCTGTATACATGCTTTACATTTTAGGACAGCGTCTTCAGTGTCCAGCATGTATTTTGATGAACTTTTTTTTCCCGCAAACCTGTGTAAATAGTATTTCATGAGTGCACTGCCGCACATATGTTTTTACATCACTTCAAATGTGGCTTAACACCCACCAATGCTTCTGATGTCTGTGAGGAGTTATTATCTTGACAGCAAAGTTTAAAATCAGCATGACTAGGCTGTGAAAACTTGTGCATGAGCATAAATAATGAGCTCTAGATTCATGCGAAAACTTATTTTAGTATTTTTTTTTGTTTTTGTTTTTTTCTGCAGCACCACCGGTAACGTTTGCTGATATCCCAGAGAGTGACCTTTTCCAGAGTGTTGTGGAACATGAACAGCTTGTTCTGTCATGTGAAGTATCAAGGTGTGATGGTGTTGTCAAATGGTACAAAGACGGAACTGAAATGCAACCAACCAATAATGTTACAATCCAAGCAGAGGGCACCAAAAGAAAGCTGATTATACATTCAGCCCAACTGTCCGATACAGCTACATACACATCCCGTGTAGGAGACAACGTTTTAGTCTTCAAAGTTAACATACGAGGTAATAAAATACTCAAATACAACAGCCCAGAATTCAAAAACTACATCTGCTGATTGTATCTGCGTATACAGATGTGGCTTCAATTACTTGTACTCTTTCTCCAAAGAACCTCCTGTGACGATAATCTATCCCAAGGAGGATGTCCACCTTGACCGTCATGTCCCCGACGAAATTATTCTGAGCTGTGAACTGTCTCGTGCCAGTGGTGTGGTCAGCTGGTATAAAGACGGTCAAAAGCTTCAAGAGAGTGAGAACATCAAGCTCAAGGTAGAAGGGCCTTATCGACGACTTAAGATACTGTCTAGTGGAGTAGAGGATTCTGGAGAATACGTCTGTGATACAGCTGACGATTCAATATTCTTTCACCTAAATATCACAGGTACAAACACCTGACACTATAGATACTGTCTGTGCATGTGGGGATATGTCACTGTTCTAAGAGAAAGGAGCACAATGTCCTATTAGGGGGTTGGTATATTTAAATCAAACAAGTCAATGTCACGCATCATCAGAACATTTTTAAGGCTAAGATATTGATATCTAAATGGCCTCCCACCAAGGTAAGGTGAAATTAACTCTGGTCTGTTGCTCTACAAAGAGCTGAGAAATATTTGAACTGCTGCATACAGAAGCCTTTACAATATTATGCAGTATTGTTTTAATTGAAAAGCTGGGTAATACCGTTCACTTTCAGAACCTCCAGTGAAGATTGTATCCCCAAGTCAGTCAGAAATGGAACTGTGTCAGCAGACCTCTGAGAGGATGGTGCTAAGCTGTGAGATCTCACGGCCCAATGCAATGGTACGCTGGTATCGTGATGGACTCGAGGTGGAGGAGAACGACAATCTCATTCTGGAGGTGGATGGTGTCTACAGAAGACTTATTATACCTGAAACCACTGTCAAAGATTCAGCAGAATATGTATGCGACACAGCGGATGACTCCAAGACGTTCTTTGTAAACATAGCAGGTAATTAAACTTAATAATTAGAAGGCTCTTGCTATGTCAGCATATATCCACTCTAACTTAAGATTCACTTACCACACAGAGCCTTCTGTTCGCTTCATTCGTCCTCGGAAGATGGCAAGCAGAGTAGAGAAAATGGTCGGGGAGACTCTAGTTCTAGACTGCGAGGTTTCAAGATCAAATGCTGAAGTCACTTGGAAGAAGAATGGGGAAGAAGTCGAAGACTCTAGAAACATCACAATCCTTGAAGATGGCGTCATCCGTCAGTTGACCATTCACTCGCTCACAGTGGAAGATGCTGGGCAATATGTCTGCGACGCAAAAGACGATGTAATGGATTTCAGTGTGATTGTGCAAGGTAGGTTAGGCCTCATGCCTGAATTATGCTTCTGGGGTGAATCTATGTTGAGCCACTGATGTTGCCCATGGAAGTGGCAGGCTGCATTAATGGTGATGTGTGGTTATATTTCTAGGAAGGCTATACCCTAAGGTTTCATAAGGGTTTGTGCTTACGACATATCTATGGTGTAGATTTAACACAGACGTACTGTCTGTAAACAGGCCTAGAGACTAGTTGCTGATCTCCAGTTGCTAGAGAAAAATGTGTATGTGTCCCAGCACCAAAAACCTTGTGATTGTTTTGGTTTCTAGCAGATTGCTGCAGTTGCCTGTAGTGTGCATGAAAGATAGAGATTTGTCTGCAAACACTTTACATTTACACTCCAAGCAGCAGTAAAACTTGGAAAACATTGACAAAAGTAGGACATTATTGCTTTAACAAACACATTTTAGAAGGCACAACTTTTACTTTGAAGGCAAATGGTTTCCAGACTGTTTCACTATCATTTGGGGAATAGTTTGCGAGTGCAGCGTATATAGCTTGACTGTCCTGCAACCATTGGCTAGCAGTGAAGGAATACATTTTTCCTTTGCAGATGGTCCGGCAATTATTCTCTTCCAATAAATGGAATGTTCTGTTTTCTTCATTTTCAGAATTACCTGTAAAGATTCTTGGAAAAACAGATGCAAAAATAGAAAAACAGTTCTTAGTATCAGATGACATTATTCTTGTATGTGAACTCTCAAGAGCCAATGCCTCAGTCAGCTGGTATAAAGATGACAAGCTTATTGATGACAATGAGCGATACTGCATCGAAGAGCAAGGTGTTTTCCGATCTCTGGTGGTCCTAAATGCGGCATTTGAAGATTCAGGGAAATATACCTGCGATGCAGTGGATGATAAAATGGTCTTCTATATCACTGTCAAAGGTAATATTAATAATAAATACTTAACAACTTATCTTTTCTTTATGTTGAACACAAAATGATAACATGCTTGTTTTTGTTCAGAGCCTCCTGTGCAGATCATTGGAAATGCAGGCCACCCAGAGCATCATATACTGGTAGCAGGAGATGATCTTATTTTGGAGTGTGAAGTGTCTCGGCCAAACGCCACAGTTGAGTGGTTATGGAACGGCAAGAGACTGAAACCAGATACTCGCGTAAAAATTGACAGCTATGACGTTGTTAGGAAGCTTGTTCTCTCTGGACTTCAGCCCTCGGACTCTGGAGAATACATTTGCGATGCCCTAGATGACAAATTGATAACAATTGTAGAGGTCCAAGGTAAGTTAAGATGATGTTCAAAGATGTGTCAGAATTTCATATGACTAGGTTTAACTTCCTAAGACCCAAACTCTTTCATGGCATGCATTTTTAATTTGTCTTTGCTATTTGGGTTGATTGGGACCTGATTTTTGGTTCTGAGAAAAATGAGATCCACATATGAGGACATTCGTTATAAATGTTGATAGAACATTGGCAGTATAACGTCCTTGTAAGTGGATATCAGGCCCTTGTAGAGAAAAATTAAGTATTTTGGTCTAGACAACCCAAAATGCGATGTCCACATATGTGGACGCCAGGTCCTAGGGGGTTAATGATGCTTGCACTTGGAATTTCAAGCAGCTTCTTTGTAAATGTATTTTTGCTCAGAGCCGCCAGCCAAGTTTCTGAATAAAAAAGCAAACAACATCACAGCCTATGAAAACGAGAGCGTCACACTGTGTGCCATTGTGAGCCATGAAAGAGCAAATGTTCGGTGGCTGAAAGATGGCCAACTATTGAACGAGGAGAACATTCACATCTCCAGTGTGGGTAATACCCACAAGCTCACCATTAATCCTCTGCAGCTGTCTGATTCTGGAGAATATGTCTGTGACGTAAAGACAGATGAGATGTATTTCAGTCTTTTAGTCAAAGGTAGGAATTTGTCACTTAACAAAATGTGACCTCTCTCTTTCTAAGTATTTGATTACAAGATGCCATGATCTAAAACTGTATTTCTTTGCCCAACAGAAATGAAGGTTAAATTTATCAGACAGTTGGAGAATATCAAGGCTCTAAAGGGAACCCGCCTTACGTTACAATGTGAGATCAACAAGCCAAAAGGAGACGTTCAGTGGCTAAAAAATGGCAACGAGATCTCTCCTAGCCGTCGGCACACAATCAGGGCTCAAGGTAGAGAGCGGAGCTTTACCATCCACCAACTAATGGAGGAAGACAGTGGAGAATATGTCTGTGAATCCACAGATGACAGGACCTCAGCCACTGTTACTGTAGAAAGTAAGTCCATGTAAATCTTTAAGAGAGACAATATGCTGGCCCATGTGCAATTGTAACATGTGAGCAAGGTTTGAGCTCACAATTCATATGAATGTTTTTCAGCCCCCCGTATTATTGAGTTCATAGCAGAGCTTCGTAATGTCATCATCTGTGAAGGAGAAGATGCCGTTTTTAAGTGTGTGGTTTCACCGGAGGACACCAAGTTGGTGTGGCGCTTAAACGGCAAGCAAGTAGCCCTGAACGAGCGCACTGTGGTTTCCAGCAATGGGCTATGCCACATGCTCTGCATCAACAACTGCGTGGTTTCAGATAGCAGCAGAGTGACAGCTGATGCAGAGGGGTTGATTTCAGAGGCAGAACTACAGGTTCAAGGTGAGTTGCGGCCCCTGCGATTGACACTTTACAAATTTGTCTGAATGATCCACAGAGGTTAGAATATTCAACATTAAGTTTCCTTATTTTTCTCTGGTGACTATCAAGCTTCAGTGGAGTAGTTTCCCTTTAACAGCATGTATGACACATATTCCAAACAACTTTAAACTATTGAAAAGGTGACTTTGACAGCTTGCACCTCACAGGTTCTCATATCAGAATTCCTCTGGTTACTGACAGAGACAAGTGGCTCAGTGGTTTTGGCGTGTATTGCACTGCAGGGGGTAAGGCCCCACAGAGCTTTTTACTCATTCTCTGTGCTTAAACTTGCCATGCACCTTTGCTGGTTTACATATTCCCGTTGGTTTGGGTGTGGCCTCACAGTAGACTTAACAAAAACCACATACATAACTTAAGCATACTGTAATTGAATATAAGTGATGCAGTAAAACTGTTGACACGCTGTTATGTACTAACTCCTAACATTCACTTCAAGAGCAACAGGTGCTGTTCAGTAAGAAAATGACACCAGTTGTAGCTGAAGAATACAGTGAAGCAACTCTAGAAGTGGAGGTGAGTGTGGATTCGGGAGAGGTGCGGTGGATGAGGCAAGGGGTGCTAATCCACCCTGGGGCCAAGTATACTCTGAAGCACAAGGGCCGCAAACACAGTCTCACCCTCCACAAAGTGTCAATGTCTGACCGGGGCACCTATAGCTGTGAAACCCTTCATGACCGCACACAAGCCCAGCTCACAGTGGAACGTAAGTGCCCACGTGTTCTCACTATGCCCTGTTGTTGTTTGTTTACCGCTGTTGCCGACAACCCCATCTCACGCGCAGCCTCCATCACTGCTTCATATGAAGGCAAATTTCAATTAACTGAGTAAGAGTAATTTGAGTGACCTGGGAACCAGGTTGGCACTTGTACTGAAATAGGATGGAATCCAACAGGTGATATCCTTACAGCCCAAGCTGACTTTCGGACCAGCGTTTTCTGTTGTGACGCAGGACCAACAAAGCCCTGATAATTACACATGGGCGGGACAAACCAAATTCTAAGGGTTAAATGCTTGATAATTAAAAGATGCCTCCGTTCACAGCCCATAATTTGATTTTGTAAACAAAATAGAAAATTCCTATGAATAAGCGTCATTTAACTTTCTCGAGAGCATTGAGGCCTGGCATACTGTAAAACGGGTATGTTGTGGTGATTAAGATGTACTTATGCTTGGTTTTCTTTGCAGATGCTTCTTGTGTTTCGTAGTCCTATGAGCCACAGGCCAGTGGGTGAATTAAAGGCTGTTCTTTCAACACTAGTGTGGGTGGGAAGGGGAAAGTCAGTACTTCAGGCTGCTGTTGGCACCTCCTATGAATTTGGATCTCCTCCTATTGCATCTAAATTTACACCCTGGCCTTCAAAATTGAGGTTGTTGTCATCAGGTCTCCAAAATAAACACTCCTTTTTTTCCACAGGGAATGTGTGTCTGTGTTAGAATAAGTGAAAAATGTTGGCCCTTCCAAAGTGCACTGGGCTTTTGCGTAAAGCCCAGTGCTCAAATGGCTTGTGTATGTGCCAGCTTGTATTGTTTAACCACTGTGCACCAAAAAGACTCCACGCCTGTTCTCCGACTATAAAAGGACGCCATGTCTGCTCAGCGCTAAATGCCTGAAATGAAAATGCCTGTGTTAGGTTCCCAGTCTCTCAAACATGACTTTTCCCACTTTGATGCCTCTGTAGCTCGAAAAATCACAATCAAGAGGGGACTGACTGACATTAAAACCACAGAGAGGGAAACGGCTTCTTTTGAGGTAGAGGTGTCCCATCCCAATGTCCCTGGCACATGGATGAGAAACGGACTCAAGCTTAAGCCAACTAATCACTTCCGTATGAGCGCAAAAGGACAGGTCCACAGCCTTACTATCTCTAACCTGTCAGTAGAAGACACTGGCACCTTTGTGTTCTGCATAGAGAATCTGAAGACCTCTGCACGGCTTGTTGTAAAGGGTAGGTACTTTTGAGAAATCGTAAAGAGAAGCAGCTTTGCGATAATGAGTGCAAATTGCTCAACTGTTAAGCTCAATAATTATGTAAGTAATCCAGGCCAACTTATTATGCACTTCTGTTCACAGCAGGCAAACTGCAACTTTACTCATTTTATTGTGACCTTAAACTGGTAGCTAAAGTGGCCCACTCAACGCTGGCCATGTGCCAACTAGTGGAGGCATGTAACAGAATGGATTGACAGCACTGCTACCACTGCCTTTATCTGAGCTCGTGTTACAAACACAAATTGGCCTAGCCCAACCAAGAGAAAAGCAGTAGCTCGGTTGAGTCTTTTCTGTCAGGTGTCATTTTAACCTCATGCTGTAAAATAATCCACTCCATAACCAGTCACTCAGTATGCATCATCCCTTTGAGCTCAGTATGAAATGCTGTCGATGACAATTGGATGAAAATGTCATCGCAATGAATCTATATAAGTTAGTCCTAAAGGGTACTTTAATTTTGAGCAGCAATGCGTTTGAAGAAATTTAAGCAGGATTTTGGTTGTTAAGTAATCTCTTTCTGCACCAGAGCCCCCAGTGACCGTTTTCAGAAAACTGGAGAACCAGAGGTTCCCTGAAGGGGCAGTAATCTCCATCGAGTGTGAGCTGTCAAGACACAACGTGGATGTGAAATGGATGAAGGTCAGTGTTTGGTTTTTCTATTTATTCTTTACTGGCAACATTTGTGATACTGACAAAAGACCACAGAAAAAGAAAACACCCTGAAAACATTGATATTAAAAGGGTTTTTTTAGAGTAATTTCCCCAAACCAATTCTTAATCTCTGCAGAATGTTCAAAGTAAAATTTTACTACATTTGTTTGTTTTCTTTTCATTTTCAGGATGGGGCTGAGGTGAAGACCAGCAAAGACTTGCGCATTTATGCAATGGGAAGGAAACGGTTTCTCCAGATCATGAAATGCCAAGTCAGTGATTCTGGCATGTACACCTGCGATGCAGGAGATGCAGCTACATCCTGCACTGTGGAAGTCTACGGTACAGTCCACTATGTAAAATGATACCAACTTGATGGCAACCAAGTATTAAAGCGGTTTAAAAAAATTGTTACTGGTCCTGAATTTATATAGTTTTGATAATAAGCGATATTATGAGACAAAAACTAGAATGATGACTCATTACAGTGCCACATCAAATGGTTGGGCATTTTTATTCAGAATTACACAATTACTACCAAGGTCATCTTCTGAGCTATGATCAGACACTGTTAGATGGCTTGGAACCTGAATGCTACACAGCTGTAGCTGGTGTATTCAACAAGAATCACCTGTTGCTTCAACACTTATAAAGCCCACATGCCTGATTATTGGTATCTATGCTGGTATAGCTGGACATTATAGCATCAATCACCAATTATTCGCAATTCAAGCTTTAGTTAGCAGTTAACAATAACCTCACTAGCTCCCTCAGTCTCAGGATATTTTCTTTAGGTGATTTGATTGGCTAAAGGCCACGCTGAGGCATGTTGTAGTTGAACACAACTACACCAAAGTACAACAAATAAGTAACTTAATAAGTTACTAAATATAATTTTGCATTGCCTGCCAGCAATTTGAGTTTGTGGTTAAGGCTCCATTATATCAAGGAGTACAGTAGTCTAATTTTGGAGATATTGTTGCTTTTTGGCTAACAGTACTAGTAAGATTAGTAACTTTGTTCAATCTATTTGACGGAAGTTTAAAAAGCAGTGAGATATTTTTGTTATCAAATGTCAATGCTCCCTTCAAAGTTAAATTAGCTTTTTGTTTGATACAACCGCTTAGAGCCTTGAAGACATAGGCATGTGCTTTTTATGCAGTACTTACCACAAAATGGCTATAGTTAGCGCTCCTGCTTCCATGTTTCTTTCTGATTCTTTACAATCTCATTGATGCTTTTAGCTTATGTTCTCTAATGTCAGCTAAAATATGTCATTTGCTAGTTTCAGAGTTGGAGTTCTGTTCAGAGTTCTGAGAGCTTTTTTTGCACCTGCTTATTGCTAGCTTGTTTAATGAAGGAAATAGAAAACAGCTCTGTAGGTCTCCCAGGTGCTCTGTATTTTTACATTGAATTCAGAATCCATTTTAAGATACTGGTTCTGACATTTAAAGCTCTTCAAGAACAAGCACCAGCATACATCATTGAACTTTTACAGCCCTATGTCCCTAGTAGGTCCCTGAGGTCTTGTGATCAGGGCCTACTTGTTATTCAGCATACAAGGCTGAAAACCAAGGGAGACAGAGCTTTTGACACTGTGGCCGCCAGACTGTGGAACTCTCTTCCTCAAAAACACATCTTTTTAGAATTGCATTTTGTTAACTTTTGTCTGTTTTTGTTTTATACCTTGTGAAGCACTTTGTGATCTTTTATCTAGAAATGTGCTATATAAATAAAATTTTACTTACTTACTTACATGTGCATATAATGCAGTTCTCTTAATGTTTAAGAAGAACACAGCAGAGAATAAGTGTCTTTCTTCTTAAAAATCAAGATGAGCTACTAAGAAATTGTACTTGTGTGGATACCATCAGAATAATATTTGCAGATTCAGAGCTATATATAAAAAATACATTAGTTCAAAGTTTCTGTGTGTGAGAAAAATTAGAAACTTAGCTATACAAATATATTGTTCTAATAAAATGCTCATAATTGTGAACCCCAATAGTGCTATTAGGCTATTATTACTAATTAGATTGGGAAGTTAATAAGTAATTAATGATTAATAATAAATTATTAGTACTGCTGGCTGTAGCTGGTATTTATGGCCATGTTGTTTTAGTAAGGAGTTGAAACTGCATTCTAGACGTGGCTTTCAGCTTTACAAATACAGCACAATGCTGCCATCTGCCTGCAACATTTATATGTTCTATGTCTGCTGGATGTGTGAATGAGGACTCCATTGTAATCTTAAATATGTACATATATATATATATATATATGTAGACATATGTATTTATATATACATATTTTAACATTTGAATTCTACAGAGCGTGAGCTGGTGATCCTCCAGGGTCTTGAGGACCTGGACATCCAAGAGGATGAAAACGCTGTGTTTGTTTGTGAGATCTCAGTGGAGGATGTGCCAGGGGAATGGTACAAAAATAGGGAGCGGATACAGCCCACCAGCACCATCAAGATCCGCCAGGAAGGTTTGCAAAAACCAAAACAAATAAACAAACAAAAATACATTTTAGGCTTTAACCAGAAAGAAAGCCTGAGAATTTGAAAAAAATATTTTATAATAAACAATTCAGAATTTTTTTCATTTCAGGGACAAAACATTTTCTTCTCATGTGCAACGTGCGAGCAGAAGACTCTGGAGAGATTAAGTTTGTGGCGAGGCACATTGAATCTGTTGCTTACTTGGAGGTGGAAGGTATTCAAATAATACACCTACTAACTAATTAGAATGGATAAACCATACTGGGGCAACCTGATGATCCTAAAGTTTTGGGGGGTTAATTCAGTGATTTTCAGTTAATCCAACTAAACAGTAAAATTTCATTTTTTCAATGCAACCAATATTTAGCTTCACATTTCCTGTCTCTAGTGCATGTATTGAATATGTATTTTCTAATCATTAAAGCAAGGCGAGGTAGGTTACGATGTCTACCTCAGTGTGTTGTGATTTCAATAAGACCCATATTTAAACTACATTCCTTCCCTTTCAGAGCTTCCAGTCTGTATTGTAAAACCTCTGCAAGACAAGACGGCCCTTGAGAAGAGCCGTGTGATCTTGGACTGCACAGTGTCCAACCCCAGATGTAGCATCCGCTGGTACAAAGGCAGCAATGTCATCCTGCCCTCTGAACGCTTCGAGATCTGCAGCGAAGGATGTTATCGCAAGCTGATCATCCAGCAGGTGGCGCTAGATGATGAGGGCACATACAGTGTGCAGGTTGGAGATTATACTTGCTCTGCAAAGCTGACAGTGGAGGGTAAGAGGCTTTTTCATTAAATCTTAACATCATCAGTGCACAAAAATGACATCTGACTAAAAGTTAGGTCTAGTTCTTTTAGCAGGATATTGTTATCTAGGCATGCACCACCTTTACTAGGTCTGTTTTTATTCCTGTGCCATTGATTATCCCATAAAATGGGTTGTAGAGACAAATGTCAGGACTTACATTTTTTCACCCCTTCCCCCCAGAGTCTGTTATTAAAATACCCAGAGTTTGTTATTAGAGCTGTAACAGGATAAAATCCCTCTCTTATAGTAGCAACAGCAAATACTGTGTGTGCATATATAACCAGATAGTGCCACCTACTGGAACAGCAGAGTTACCACATGTAATTTCTTATTTCGTGAAAGGTGTAATATCGGGGCACATTTTTATATATTCAGTCTGTTTTAATTTCACAATTACCTGATTTAACTTGATCATGGGTGATATAAAGTAATGTTCACAGATAAGTCCCCAAACTGGCAAATTTAAATCATCTACACTGATTTGATTCTACACTTCGATTTCATAGTGTAGTGGTTTACAAATTTGCCTAAATCATGAAAGAGTCCTGTTTGAGAACAGAATGAGAGCATGGCCAACAGAAGAACCCCTCCTAGATTATTCCGGGGAGGGCAAATCTACTGTGGCACTGCTTTGTAAATATGGGAACAGTTAAAGAAAGACTTTGTTTAACTTTCAGGCAAGCAATGTAATAATAATGATGATGATCCAAAAGGCAAAAACATGGGACGTTTCTTGGCAACATAATCTGACGTTAAAAATATCAGCCGGGCTCTTTAATGTAAGACATTGACTTTGTAATTTTTAAAAAATCATCCATCCAGCATCTTAAGCGCTAATTAGTATGCAGGAGCAACACTGTTAAAAAGATTGTTGAATATATTGTAGTCTGACATTCACTGTTCTGGATGTTTGTGTTATCCTTGATTTTGGTAGTGAACCTGTAATATCTCCTTGGATACTGATGTTCAGAGTTGGTTATAGAATAAAATCTTGAACAATTTTAAAGATTATAGCTTTCGATTTTGACTGTGTGGCTGTAAAATCTGGTCACAGTTTTTCAGTCTTAAATTTTTGAGTGGCTGTATTCTGTACTTAGAACACTCAAATGCTAAATTTTAAATACATTTTCCAGTGTCCTCACTGTAGTTTCAGGGCCTATGAAAATTTTATAGTTTTATTAAATAGACAGAAATTATTGGATGTAAATGAGCTGATTCTGAGGGGATTGGGTGGGCCCTTGTTCATATTTGGTTGATTTTTCTTCGGTTGTTCCTTCACAGTTTATTTTGGTGTACTTCCCTGTAATCCTGTAATTAATTTTTTAAAACAGTTTTCTTGATTGGGGCTTAATTACCATAGCATAGAGAGAGAGAGAGAGACCCTCCATTGTTTTGTTTTCAACCAGTAGGTGTCAGCCTCCTCAAAGAGTTAACTGTCTACTTCTTACCTTGTGAAGTAAGATAGGGTGCCTTGGCCTATGACAGCTGGGATGATCTCCAGCCTCTCTGTGACCCTGAACTGGATGAATTGGGGATAAAAAAAAAAATGGAGTGATGGAAGTTTTGCCTCCTTTGTTTTAACTTCTCTGTTCAGACCAAGACATCTTCTTAAAAATGTGTATTCGTAGGTTAAAACACTTAACCGCTTTCTCTCTCGTGCCCTTACCCAGCCCAGTCTTTATTGATGGTCCGAGAGCTTAAAGATGTGGAAGTCATGGCTCCTGATGAGGCCTGCTTCGAATGTGAGGTCTCAGCTCCTGTCTTCAAATCCCCCGTGTGGACTCTGAATGGGGAGCCTTTGCAGCCGAGCTCCCGGGTACGCCTGGAGAAGATGGGCACAGTGCACAGGCTGACCCTCAGGCAGACCTCTCCGGAAATGAATGGCGTGGTAGAGTTCACAGCTGGGAAAACAAAGAGCAAAGCCCAGCTACGGATAGTGAGTAAGTAGAATAATGGCAATTTTTAAGAGGCAGTATTTTAGTAGGTTTATTTGCATATTTGAAATAACTTTAGATGATTCATAGAGGTCCGCAAATTCATCCTCAAAATATGGCTACAGACATCCTTCAATATTATAGATTATTCACCTTAACTTTTAGGTGTGTGTGTGTGTGTGCTGTAAAAGTCATGCTCTAGTCGGTTAAACATGCAATTTAAAACCTGGTGGTGTAATTGACACCTGAACCACTAGATGGAGGTAATAACAAAGTCTCGAATTTGCTCCATTCGAATGCAAAGAAACAAAATATAGAAAGTGTAATGATGCACAGTGTAATGATGTTTGAGTGTAATAGTAACACAACATGTTTTCTTTGCCATGAACTGGAAATGCAGATTTGCAGGTGATCAAAACAAACTGCCCATGTGGCGTATTTAAAGTGTGTTGCATGACTTGGCGTGGTATATACAGCACAAAGCAATAAAAACAGTAAATGTTTGGCTCCCAGTGCTGCGTTCTATTATCAATATAGGTTGTTTATGGTGGCAGTCCATCAATAGGCATGTAGGTCAAGCAAAATGGAGCACGCACCCGCCGAAGCAGGAGTAGGTTAAACCATTTTTAGTTTTATTATGTCGCCTTTTAAATGAATGTGTGCTATGTTCAGGCAGTAAAACTGTCAGAAATTCACTCAGCTTTAAAAAGAGGACAGATTGCAACATGAGCAGAACCCCATGCGTGAGTAGGAAAAGTCAAAGCCATTAAAACGCTGGTGAAGTAAATGGATTTGCTCTGATTGTGTTATAATAAATTTAATTTTGCTTGCATGATAGCTGCATCTACATTTGGATCTTATATGTGATTGCCTTCAGGTCTCAGACTTCAGAAATCATAAGAAATGTGTAGATTACTTTTGTAAAATGAAAGCTTAAATTGTTGCTATTGTGCAAGACAAAAATTATTACCCTTTCTAAAGACATGTAGGTAGTTTGGGTTTTTTTTTATTTTGCAAACACAGCATAATTTTAGATCTCGTGTCTCTTAATATCTTAGATAAAATGTGTAAAAGAAGAATCAGTCTTTAGAAAAGTAATTTTTACCCAGGGGTAAAAGTATCCCCTTTGGGGTTTAATTATAAGTTTATGCCTTCAGGAAAAAGGCACAGAGTTTCCAACTTGAAGATAAATAGGTATGAATTATTGCATAAAGTAATAAATTGAAATAGGTGAAATTGTAAATGAGTGTTTGTGTATTATCTTACATAATGCGTTTCCTCGTTTATCCAAGATAACATTCTGCCAAGGGTGAAAATAAAGGCTAATGTAGTCTAGTTTAATCTAATCTAATCAAAGAAGATTTGTGAAGAGTGAGGAGTCAGAAACCAAGGGAAGTAGGCTAGCAGGTCATACAGTAAGTAGGCTTGCATGCTCTGTTTATCCTCTTGTTTGACTAGAATGGGTATTATAATTTTTTAAAATGCAGATCATTTAAATTTTAAATATTTAAATAAGATTTGCAACTAGCTCTTAAGCTCTTTATCTTATCAAAGCATTTATTGAGGTGACAGAACAAGATCAAGGGAACCAAGAACATTTTTTCCCCACACGCATTAGCTTCACGTTTAAATCCTAAAACTGCATCTTTCTTTTATATGCAATCTATGATCCACAGTTTTCTGCTCACACTGTATATACTTTTATCCTTGGTTTAGAATTACTGTTCTATGTAATGCAATAGAAAAATAAAGCGGAAAAGAAAACATAAAAGGATGGTTGATATAGTTAGCATCAATTGTGAATAAAAAGGTTTATTAATTAAAAATATGCTAGCATGAAATTATCATCCAACAGTATAGATAAATACAGCTGAAACAGATTTGTCACTAAACAGCTGGAAATTATTGGCTAAATCTAAGATTAACAATTGAAACTGTTGGCTAATGGTACACCAGACTGCTTGGTATGTGGAGAAGCTATGTTAAGAATAGCTAACAGTATCATTTAACTCCGGATTATCCTTAGTTTTATCTAACAGTCAACAAATGTGTTAGCTAAACATTAATACTTAAAAACTGGCCAATAAACGTGATGAGCAGCATTTTTGGGGTGGTAGCTAAGTAGTGCACACATGGTTGAGATGGTAAGCTAATAGTTAGCAATAAACAGTGGAGACAGTTTGCGAGTCATAGCTCGTAAATGGTAATCCGAATCTCAATGGTAAGAGTAAGAGTGGAAAGCTGAAAATAGTCCAGTTCCAGTATAAAATGACTTCATGGGAACTCATTTAAACATGAGAGGGAGTTCTCGAGTTCATCTGTCATGACAGTACTTTTGGGGTATCAGATAAAACCACTTACTGAAAGGGATCACTTCTTTGAAACAGGCGCTTGTCTAGAACGGTCAGAGTTATGTTTAATTAAATCAAAAAATAAAATATGGCGAGCCTCGCTGAACCATCTGTAAGACTTTGTTTCTCTGGACTTCAAAGTAATTTTTTCCTCTGCTTCACAGGTGATCACTGAGTGAAATCCCTGCTCTACAATCACCTCGATGTGGCTTAACTATTATACTGGTGGCTGAAGTTGTACCACTGAAATTGCTTATATATTTAAATCCTGTCTGTAAACGTGGCTTAAACAGGGTTGTGATGGATTTTCATGCAGTTCATTTAATCGTCTCATCGTTTTAACGACAACATTTGCCAGCGTGTGAGAACATTGACAAAGAGTTTTTTGTTGTTATATAAAACTGCAGTTTCGTTGTAAATAATTTCCAATGTGAAAGTGGTTTGACTGGGTTAACTGGGTTATGAAAGCTTAAGATGAATGTGTATTTGTGCCAAATAAAATAGAATAAAATGAAATAAAAATCTGATTGAAATACTCAAACTTAAAGTCTCTGGTTAGTTCCTTTAAGCATCATTAGTTTTAAAGTAATCCAACAACAACAACAACTTGAAAGAGATTTGGAATATAATGTATGTAAAGCAAAAATGAAAACTCTCAATGTGTGTCTGTATACACACATTGGTAGGCCTTTTCCATTAGGAAACTAACATTATGCATTAATTTTAGGCTCCCCTTATTTTATTACAGCATGTTTTTGTGTGGATGTTGTGGCAGCGACTTTTACTTTTGGTTTAAAAAACAGAAACACATGAATGAAGTATGAGAACAGACTGCATATAAAAGATGGACTTACCCAACATGATGTAACCCACTGGCAGACTGTGATCAGCTGAGGTGTGCTGCTGCTATTCTTTGAAGATTAAAAGGCGAAATCAACAAGATATAAGTAGATGTCACACAAGCTATCGACGCTGATTTACAACTTGTACACAGAATAAAGGTGGAATTTCAGCGAGTGAATCATCAGCTTAAATTTTGCACAACATTGGTGATGGATACTCCAATTTACTTATGTAAACTGGCTTAATGTTTTAAAGCATGCAGTAGGAAATAATGACTCCCCACACCTAAATAACGAGCCTGTTTTGAAAGTGGAAGGAGTAGAAAATACATTAAACGTAAAAAGTCATCAGATAAATAAATACTCAAAGCACAAATACCTGAAAATTTGACTTAACTACAGTAACAGTAATTGCATTTAGTCGCTTCCCGCCTCTGGAACTGGTATGAAAAGTGAGAAGTCATTAGTCAATGAGAATTTTATTTAGTTTTATGTTATATTGTAGCCATAACAACTATAATTTAGTACTGTACTCAATATGCTCTAAATCAAGCAGTTGATTCAGCCAATCGGGAAAATGTTGAGTCACATAGGAAGGAATTTGAGGACTTCTGAGGTCACTTAAGACTTTTATAGATCCATAACTCTTTCTGCAATCAGAGTAGCCACCGTGGGATAAACTATTAAAAATACTTCTTCATACCTGAAAGTCCATTGAACGTCATCTTTTATATAAAGTTTATGGGTATGACCAGTGTTGGTTTTTGTGTCAGCGCAATAAATGTTTCCATCATTGGTTCATTGTAAAGAAATTTTTTTTTTAAAGGTTTTCATGGAAACTTTGAATAAAGAGCTTTCTGTCTTGCAGCAAACGGCTTGTAATGTAAATATACTGGGCCAAAATGAAAGAAAAAAAACATTTGATCACCTTGATTGATGATCAGGGCATGCTTGATTTATCAAATGGTTTTATCGTGTGGGTATTATGTTTGTCGAGTGGAGAACGATTGCCGTTTTCATATCAAACCTGTTCCATATTCCATTTTTTCCTTTCGACTTGATCGTATATGTTGTGTTGAGTGTGAGGAATGTGAAGTCAAGTACTGTAGTGAAATATGACCGTTTCAATAAAACATGCTTTATTGATGGAAGGTGAAAGCATCTTGTCTTTTTTTCCCCCAGTGTTGATTGTTAATAGCTGCAGTTGAAGGAACGCGCTCATTTAAACCAGCTTCTTTACTTGAGTCGAGTCATCTTGTTGCACATGTTCCAAAAGATAAATGAATCCTTCAAGAGAGATTATGGTTTTTCTTTTGTTTAAAGTAAAACTAATAGAGATGAACTAATGCAATCACTCTGAAATCCACACACACAAATACAAAATCGGGATTTGAGCACATGTGGCAAATTCCCCTCAAATCAAACTGAATATACAGATCGATAAGGTCGTACACGCCACATTCAAGTTTACTGACAGTAGGCAAAGCCAAATCAAACTTATCCAAGACAGCATCAAATATTACATTACTGATGGCTAACACAAGTGATAACTCAGAAAAACATTAAAACTGGATCACAATAAATTCCTGATATTTACAAAAAAAACCAAACAAACAAACAAAAAATAGCCTCACCCACTTTTGCTGTTGTACACGTGTCTGTGACCTTCAGTCAGTGTGCTGTAAATCTGCTTCTTAAAGCTACTCCAGAGCTAAACAGTGGGTGACAAATTAAGGGAAAAACCTGAACCCTTAACTCCTGCTGTGGCCGTTGTACCGCTAGCAGAGTTTGGGCACCTTACTCCATTAAAAGGGGAAACAAATCATTTCAAAGTTCTTATTCTATAAAAGTGATCCTCTGAATAACACATTTTTAAACTGTTGTCAGTGGTTTCTTCCATACTGAACATATATAAATCATACTTTGGACTTTGCAGTCATAACATCTCGACCCAAGTGAATAACTAAGGGAGTTTTGGGGCTGGTATGTTTGACAACTCTCTCCATTAGCAACAACAAAACACCAGATGAGGTAATATCATTTGGCAGAGTGTTATCCTATCCACTAGAGTTGAAGGAACTAATTAAATCGATGCTGAAGTCGTTCTTACTGAGAAACCTGACACTGTTTTTTCCTTTGTCACCCATCTGCATATACAGTACAACAAAGCCTGACTAAGCTTTATAAGCTTTACAGGTTAAAACTGCAAAAATAAAAGAACCTGGTGTTCGTGCCTGGAACTGCATAACCATAAACTGTATATAAAAGATGGATGTAGCTCTCATGACATCACCCATTGGTTTGTAAAGTCCCACGCTTCGAGAGAGAAATAAAAAATGCAAGTTTGAGGAATTTCTGCTTCACTTTTAGACCCTAAAGCTGCACCCATCTGTTATATACAGTCTAAAACATCTTCTAAAATGATTTTCACATATTCCGCTAATGCTAGGATTTAGTAACGGAATAAAAACTACACTGCTCAAAGAAATTAGGGGAACACTTACTTTGCATATAAAATTTTATTTTAAAATCAGGTGAGTCACGTGAAACCAGAATCATCAGCACTATGAGATCTTTAAATAAAGTTAGTTAATAAAAATATTGGTGCTACCCCGCAGCCTCCTAGCAGATGCATCCATGGTATCAATCTTAAAATCCTAGGTGACTTTCTAATGAACGAAGAAGAATTCTTGAGTTATTGTGTTTACAAAATTAGGTGTCTATGCTCTCCAGTGCCCACCTGCCCGACAGACTGAGGACGTTACTCCTTAAAATGGAGATCACAGGCGATCCAACTTATGCTCCTGGTGAGATGGTGTACAGTATGTTGGATGATCTCTTCCTAGATTTGGATCACGTCATCTATGAGTTCCTGAAGAGTCTGGGCGACAGGTCACAGCATCAGATGTACGACAATTTCTCAGCTGGAGTCATCTTCTGGTGAATGTAAGGTCCACTCCATGGCTTCAGTGTCTTTGTCATTCTGGAATTACGCACAGACTACATGCAGCCGGCCATTGCCCTTCACTGCAGCTACATAACATCTGAGAGTGGCTCTGAGAACTTTATCCTTAACAATGATCAAGGTACGGTTCAAGAGCACATTGAGATCTGTGTGACCCTCCAAGGAAACGCCTCCCTAGATCATCACTAAACCACTGCCACACCAGCCATCCTGGCTAATGCTCACCACAGTATCAGACTCCATCACATCTTACAGAAGTGCTCAGTGTCAACTGCTGTCATCTGTGAAGAGAATGTGGTGCCAGTGGTGGACCTCCCAAGTTTAGAGGCCATTTTGGCAATGCTCCTCCTGTTCCTTCTTGCAGAAGAAGACGATACCGGCCCTTTTGCTAAGTCGCATAATCAGCATAATCCAGCTCTCCTTGTGTAAAGAACCATCTCTTGATATCGCCTCCACACTCCTGAGACTGTGTTAGCAGACACAGCAAAGATTCTTGTATTAGCATGTACGGATGCTGGAGCATCCTGGAGAAGCTGGACTACCTGTGCAACCTGAATGAGCTGCTCTCATGCTACCAGGAATGACAAGAACAGTAACAAAAAGCAAAACTAAAGAAAAATGCTCACTTTTTGTCGGTTGTCTTGTTGTCATCTCTCCAGTGTAGCTGTCATAGCTTTGATTTAAGTAGGTGCAATGGATTCATTGGTTTCTGCTTCCTTACCAGACGGACTGTGATGAGTAGTCCATTAATTTTCTTGAGCAGTGTATATTCACTAACAGCAGACTAATGGATGTTTCTTTTCTATTGCAAAAAAAAAGATGAAGAAAGAAAAACGTCTTTTACATGTAAAAGCAAGTGCTACATTAAATGGTATATTCTATTCAAAGCTTTTCAGAGACATACAGTAAAATATACAATATTTAGAAAACATCAAAATAAGCAATACAGATGAACGTTTTTTTGTATATATACTAGCTCAGCAGGATTTGAGCTACAGTCTTCAGTGATGTGTTATTTGCTGTGTGAAAACTTAAAATGCTTTTGCGTCACTGACATTAAAATGACTGATAGTGGTGAATTTGTAAAATCATGCTGAACAACTGCTCGCACAATCTAGCTTTACAGCAAACTTACAAAGGTTAGTGCTGTCACAAAACGACAACAACAACACGCTAGCTGCACTGCAAAAGATATCTCCAGAAGTCATTTAATCACATATGAACCATCACAAAAAAGAAAAACACATCTGTCACAGCGTTCAGGTCAACTTCCTGTGCAGCAGCACTCAACCCAGCTGGAAGGCTGCTGTCACTTTGTATGCAGTACTGCTGTGAGAATCTTAGATTAAATGACAGCCCTTTATTGCAGTGTGGTCCTTGTATTGGGAAGCACTGTGGAGCCTTCTGCCCACCGGCCTCCGTGGCCCCCGGATGACAGCCGCTGGTGCTCATCTTCATCCTATTATCCCGCCTCTGTTAACTCTGTGAAGTACTCTGATGTTCGAGAATGTCATAGATGTCGTCCACCTTGCTTAGTCTCTCAAAGAACGGGATAAGATCGAGGAGCTCAGTGTCTGACATGTCATTAAACCAGGATGCTACAGGAACCTGGAGGTGCAGACAAAAGTAGCAGACGGTGGGATTAGAAATTCTTTTAGATAGTCCACTACACCCCCCGCCCCCACTGAAAACTCAGATGGAAATATGACTTTTCTGTGAATTTTTGTAATCTAAATGACAAAGTAATCTAAATGACATACTGCATTTTTGGGTGGAAGATGTAGGAGGCTGGGGAGTTGTCCAAGATGATAACCTTGTTGAGGTCTCTTCCTAAACGGCTCAGGTCTTTTACGTAGTTTCCTTTGTGGAAGACGCAAGCTTCCCGGAAAAGACGGCTCCGGAAGGCCCCCCATTTATCCAACAGGTCTGACACAGGATCGGCATACTACAGAAGCAATACCAAAACAAACTGGATTTGCCATCTCGTAACTTTATCCTCCAAGTGGTTTAATGCAAGTCCATGACATAACTACAAGGTTATTATAGCAGTCTGAAACCAAACTTACAAAACCGCAAACTGAAAACATTTGGTGATCACTCAGAAAATGAGTCTTTTCCTCCAGTAATCCTAAGTGTAATGTTTTGCTCACAAAGGATGAGGACATACCTTTGACAAGCTTGCAGTGAACAAAACACACTCAAACATTTCTCCCATCCTCTTTAGGAATTCATCAACGTGGGGTCTCTTTAACACGTACACCTGAGTGCAGGGGAAAAATAAATAAATCCAGAATTGGTGCTGCTATTAGAGACAGATTCTGACCATAAAAAGCTCAAAGGACAACAAATGTAAATAAACACTGTAGTTCAGATCAAGTGTATTAGTAAAATCTTAGGGGGGAAGGGGGGGAGACTACCCCTCCCTGAACCTGGCTGTGTTGGATATCACTTCCTCTTAAGAGGGAGTTCCTCCTCCCCACTGTCACCGTGGTTCTTGGGCATCCTTACAACATAAAAGCTCTTGAAACAACTGCTGTAAATAAACTGAAGTGAATATAAAAACAGCCAATAAACATGTTAGTTCTCTTTTTATCAAAAATATCCCTCAATGAAAAGTGATCATGTCAACTAGATATGTCATTATTGGCATTACATAAAGAAGAAATAATATGTGCAATAAAACATAGCAGAAGCACCTTAATAGAACTCTACATCTACTTCCACTGAGATGCCGGTGGCCTTGTTTCTGAACCAAGTCATCCCGAATAGGCTTTCCCCACTTTAACAAGCCTATCCTGGATTACTTGAAACAGACCCAGGCCTTTTGAAAGCTCTTCTTTCTTCTGGCCAAGCACAACAGACTGCAGTTGCCACTTGAAGCCAGTAGGGGAAAGGTAATGCCATCCCAATGAGCACCGTACATAATATGCTCAGCATACTGAGATTAATGGCCGTGTTTTCTGAGAAGCCTGCCAAGCTTCCTTCATTTCGTCAGGCCACTGAAATAGGCACCTGCTGCTTGGAGCCATCAACAGAGAAGGCTACAGCTCTGTCAGTCTGCGTGTACACTGCTTGGCGTGCAAACTGAAGCAAGGATAAACGTCTGTGTTTGATGTTTACAACAGGCATGGTGAGAGCATGGAAAAAAAAAATTCTCAGAGATTTAGGGTCCCCTGTGATGTCAAATTTGTCTATAGCAGCAAACAGTAACTTAAGCAGATAAAGTTCCTACCTGGTGAACTGTTCCATCAATTTCCACTGGAATGATAAAATCTGCATTGTTCACTGGCTGTTTGAAACAAAAGAAAAAAAAACAACTTTAACTTATAATCTCCAAAGAAACTTTGAAACAGAAAAGAATGACGGCAACAAATTGAGCAAAACTGTTGTGCCAGCCGCCTCTGAGCAGCACAAACACTGAATAAATTGATTCTTCTCCCATCGATTACTGAAACATAGGCACTATAGAAAGTGAGAAGGCTGCTTCTCTGATATCAGCATCATTGCAAGTGTATTCCATATATGGCATAAGACCATGGCCTAAATTGGTATACTATGAGGTAATGCAAGTAAGACAGATTGAGTATATCCAGAAGCTGTTAGTATGCATTCACGTGCACGGGATTTTTCTATTTCCTGCAGCAGCAAATAGTGCAAATGATTTTGATCATTTATTCTAATGGCAGACAAAGTTAATAAAACATTGTCGTTATTCTCAAGCAAATTTCACCAGCAATAGCAGCAGCTTCAACTCCATCCTCTTTTAGATCTGCTCACCATCAGCTTACAGCGAGCAGGCTATGTGAGCTAACAAGAACATTTCAACAACTTCCAAGCCTTTCAACACCCCAGTATAGACAACACTGGCTTTTTTCTCACCTTCACTGGTAAACATTTAGGGTGATTATACTGTAATGCATTTTTTAAACTTGTGATACTTTATATCTACCTCTATATTACATGATTTAATTTGCACTATTATGTTCTTCTGTGGCTTGAACTGTGTAGTAATACTTTGCATACAAATTCTTATGCATTTGACTAAACATCCATACATTTCTTTTATACATTATTATTGTTATTTTCTTTCATGTTTGATGTAACTGTTTGACCATTTAATGGTAAGATTTTCTAAACCACAGTAGAGAAGGTCACTGAGATCTCTTCCAGATCAAACACTGTGCACCTAAAGCTAATTTTATTTCATTATGACATTAATTTTAGCAGCTTTTTGCCCAAAAAAAAAAAAAAAAAACACCCCACTCTTTCTTTCAAATATAAAGAACTCTTAAAGCAGTTCATGTGTCAAAGTAACAGCAACTTTTACACTCCGCGTTGTGTTAAACATGGAGCTCAGAGGAGGTGTGACCCCGTTTAGCTGACACTAATATCCGGTGACATCTTTCAGGACAGGCTGTGACCGCAGAAGGACTAAACAGCACGCAGCATTCATTACATAATTTGTCGTGATACAGGAGCCTCGACTTCTGGCATTGATTACTTTATTCACTGAATGCTACCATACAAGGTATCAAACAGCCCGAAAGGAAGCTGCATGATACTTCATTAAAAACACGCAATACAGTATATCAACACTCATAAATGCAGTAACACCGTTACACAAAATATTTTATGTAAATATTAATTTTATGTAGGTGTTCTATAGAAGACAGATTTACTTTTCTTTCTATAAAATCTAATATTCATTTCCTAAGATCTTGGGGTTTTATGTTGAAGGCTGGATCTGGATTGTGAAAAATATAAAATATGTTGTGTCTCCCCTAAATTTGTACCAATCATGTGTCTCCTTTGTATGTTTTTTTTTGCAGGTAGACTAATTGCTTTAATATGGAAGCCTAATAGAAATAAGAGCAAGAGGGTCCATGTGAACCAATGCTAAGAATGTAAGAAGGTCTACAGAATCATTGTAATCCAAATATATATATATATATATATATATATATATATATATATATATATATATATATATATATATATATATATATATATATAGCTTACCTTAAATGAACTATGCACTAGTGTTTCGTCCAAATCAATGACCACACAGATTTTTCCTTCATCATTTGATTCCATCTGTGGGAGCAGTGGTTCTCCTGGCAGCTGAAGAAGAGCACACAGTTTAGACCTAAGCTGTGTAAGGCAAAAACATTTTTGAAGTGAAGTTTCAAAATACAACATATGCGCAAGAAATACGGTCTCACCATTTCAATATGCTGGGAAAGTCATTCGGATTATTATGAGTGTGTGCTTGTGTTTCTAGTCACGTAAGCGCTTTAACAGTGTTGTGTTGTTTCAGTAAGAGGTTACGGGGAACTTGGGATGGTACAGCTGCTACTGTGCTGACGGAACATGTAAATATCGCTATAGTGTGTCTCATCCGTCAACGTGCGGTCAGTGATTAGAGTTCATCAATGTGATTCGGCTTCTAAAAACAAGTTGGTATGACCAAACAGGTTGTTGGTAACACTGATGGATGTGTTGTCCATCAGTGAGCTGCCACGTGAGCCTAATGGCAGAGCTGGAATTTGACACAGATACCACACAATATGCCAAGTCTCAGTTCTGTGTTCACTGCCACGGTTGGCATCAGAACAATCAAATGAAAAAAATAAGATAAAAATATTAATTAAAATGAGATTAAGATAGCAAAAGAAGGTAATATTATGCACCAAAAATACTGCAATGATAAAAACATGCATTCAATAACGTGCAAAGAAAAGAAATTACTATTATTATAATTTAACATATAGGTTCTCCTCCTTATTTAATTTCTTGTTAAAATTTTTGATTGATTAATTATTTAATTTATTTGTAAAATCTTCAATTTGTATTTATGGCCTTATTTTCTCTCACAAACCCTTGAGTTAACATGATAAAAGGGCTAAAAGCTTTTTTTTCTTTTTAAGGTAGCTAACGTTTTTGTGTTGACCACATCCGCAGCAGGATTCATCAGTTTGAACATGCACATTTATTAGTTAACGATGTCAAAAAATTCAGTGTTTAATTAATTATTTAGGGGATAAAAAGGCAAATAAATCAAATTAAAGTAATATTTTATCACATATTTAAACCTATTTCTTTTTTCTTTATTTTATGTTTTTAAAGGTCACTTCTGTTACACACCTACTCTTCAATCACAGGAATTTATTTGGTGATGCAGAAAAGTCGTTAAAACTGGACATCAGCACTGAGCAGCACTAAGCATTAAAATGATTAAGGTTCATTTTATTTTAACACTTTTTACAAATACTGAATAGGGCTACTGAATTACAATACTGATTATTTTTAGCATTAACCTCTTATTTTATTTGTGATTATGTTGTATTTGAACATTATATTTTTTGTGTTCTTTAAAGATCTCATCAGATAACATCTGAGTAGGCGGCACTCACAGGAATCATTTTGCACAGAAGTATTCTTATGACGTGTTAAATACCCCCTTTGTACATGAGTGCACACACAGCCTGAAGCCCAGCTAAACAGAGAAATTTGTTAACCACTGTTATGATAACCGTTACCTCCATAGGCGTTTTTAGATTTTATTGAGTCAGCTAGTGTAAGTAAGCTTGCCTGTGTTAAGCTTCCTTTGTAAAGACCAATGCTTGCTTGATATCTCTCTCTCTCTCATTGGTCTTATATATTGACTGCTATTTTCTATTTTTTTTTCTTTTTTGTAAAAACAAAAGATTTATATCCGTTACTTATTTACAACTCCTTACCAAGATAATATGACAATTCTGTTTAAAAAAAAAACAATCTTATCTCATTTCATTGTCACAACAAGTCAAGCAGAAGTAAACCATTACTCTGTTTATGGTCTTCCAATCACATGCTGCCAGCAGGGAAGTTACAGAGTACCCTTTTAATGTTGGATATTTTGCATACCACACTCATAACATGGTTTAAGGTGTTCCTCTCGTCGCTTCTGTACTTAATTTTTTTATTTTATTTTATAAAATCAGACACCATTGTATCTGCCAGATGTTTAATCCCTGATACCTTGGTCAGGCTATAACTTTGAAAATTTTTAAATATTATCATGTACAACAAACTTATATCCATTTCTGCTTTACTATATTTCAAATTTATTTCCAATTAGTTTTACTTTAAAGATAATATTTTTTTAATATGTTTGTTGTGTTTAATGTAATTTTACCAAACAAATTTCTCATAAATGAAGTACTTCTCATCTTATCTTATACCTCCTCAGTTGGTGTGACGCAGTAATAACATTCACAAGTCTCATAGGACTCATCGTCACTCTGATCCTCGGCTGACTCTCTGTTTTGCTCAGAATCATCGTCATCTTCAGTCTTCATAACCACCATGTCCCTTTCCTGAACACTGTGAATAATTCCTACAGGGCGTCCAGTTTCTTTTGAAATCTCATTTAACACACACTCCTCTTCAACAGCTGAGCTGTTCATGTCAATAACTTCATTAATTCCAAATGTGTCTGACACGCACTCCTCTGGGCACAACCCAGTGGCCGCCAGCTCTTTCAGAGATATTAGAGCATCTTGACTCTGACTCCTAGAAGCATTCTCATCATTAGTTATTTGATCATTTGAGTTTCTTTCTAAAATAAATCCATTCAGGGCTTGTTTAAAAGATGACTGAATGCTTTTAACACCTGGCTCACAAAGCTGTCCATTTTCATCATTATCTATAAGTGACCAGTACGGATCCTTTTCAGAACATGTAATAAATACGTCGTCTTCAGGCTCAGGCTTGGCTTTGTCATCCTCTGTGTAATCAGTGATGCTCGCAGTCTCATCAGTTGCAGAAGGTTTGGGTTCACAATAGTGAGAACTGCACAAAATATCTTCATAAGCATCACCTTCAACAGAAATTTCCTTGGCTAATGGTGGAAACATGCTCTCCTCGGGACCAGTGGATGGGCGAACTTCAGCTTCTTCAGAAACATGGTCATCAGAGGCACACGCTTCTTCATCAATAGGGGCTTTATCATCCTCGGCAGTCTCATCATTTTCTGCATAAACGACATCGTTCTCTGTTTTGCTTTCCTCGTCCTCCTCAAAACTTGATTCTGATTTTGCAATGAGCCAATCCTCAGATTGAGTCTCTAAATCACAAGACCCATCACTCTGGTCCACATCCACTTCCTCATAAGTATCTTCAGATGCATCGTCAGAACAAGTGTCTGTGTCTTTTACATTAGCTTCCCTGTTAATATCTTCAAACTGATATAAAATTTTGGCTTTATGTTTCTTTGCCTCTTCTTCCAGATACAGATAGTCATGGATATCTCCGCCATCGAAGCAGGAGATGTAGCGCTGCTTTTGTGTAAATATGTGTCCGTAATAGTCCACTTTGTCAAACAAATCAAAGTAATCCTCAACAGTGACATCAACAGTTTTCGATTTATTCTCATCACTTTGCTGTACTTCCTCATCTTCAAAAGATTCCCACTCTGTCTGCTCATCGCTGGAATCTTCCTGAGGTCCTTTGTCAGATTCCTCAGATGAATCAGAGAAGGGATCAGATGGAATACTGCCCTCAGGACAAGTCTTAAAGGATTTGGTTTCCACAGACGAGCAATCTGAGGAACCATCTTCTTCACCGCTGGACTCTGATTTATACTGTTCTGAAGCGGAATACTGCTGAGCTGGTTCTTGGCTTACTTCGTAGTCATCATTTCCACACGGCTCGCCAGATTCCGTGAGCACCTCTGTCGTAGGAGCTTGTTGAAAGTCTTCTTTGGTGTACTCGTGCGTCTCCCAGAGATCAGTTGCAAAGGCAACATTTTCAGTGTCATCAAAGTAAACTTGTACAGGTGTGTCTTCTGAGGAACTGTGAGATTCTTCATCACTGAACTCTGTTTCATTTTGTTTGGCTTTATAGCTCAAATCATCTTCAAAATCGCCATCATCATCATCATAATAATCTTCTTCCTCTGCTTCTTCATCATCTTCATCATTTGTAAATTCAGTTTCATCTGATATTTCCTCGTACTCACAGACTTCGGGATTACAGCTGAGCGAGTCCACGGTTTCACATTGCTGAAAGTTCTCTGTTGATGT
The DNA here is from genome assembly GCF_963576455.1 of Neolamprologus multifasciatus. NCBI lineage: Eukaryota > Metazoa > Chordata > Actinopteri > Cichliformes > Cichlidae > Neolamprologus > Neolamprologus multifasciatus. Next base: position 30,634,610 of record NC_140454.1, read on the forward strand.
GTCTGACTCGGAGTCAAAGCCGTCACTCTGCTGTTGTGACGGCTCATATTGTTGTAGAGCCTCGGCGTGGTCTGTGCATTCAAGGTTGAAATCGCACCTTTCACAAAGGCCCAAACTGCCACAGTTCACTTCCAATTCATCAGCGTCAAGGTCAGAAATCTCCAACTGCTGATCGGAGGGCTTACATTTCTGAAATAATTGGGGGTGTTCTGCGCATTGTTCACAGCAAGCACTACATTCAGAAGCTGAGCTATGATTACCACAGTGTTCGGAGGACTTAAAACACTCACAGTGTTGAGTACATTCATCACACGGTTGGCTTAACTCTGAAGTCTCGCACTTATCGAGGATCTGGTCGGATTCAAAAAATCCATTGCTCTCTGAATATTGCTCAAAGCTGTCAGCGTGTCCATTAAAGTATGTGCAGGATTCAAGCTCATCCGAGTTCACGTTGCATTGTTCCAAACAAGGAATAGATGGGTCCATTTCTTCGCTGACAGCCTGCTCAGTATATTCCTGAAGGAGGACCTTTACTCCTAGTTCAGCACTTCCCTTTGATGGGCCAGTGAGAGCTGCAGCTTCTGTTAATCTGGGGACCTGGCACTGCTCAGCAAACATGGCTTCAGTGGATGGTTCCCCTTCTCTAGTGCCTTTGTTTTGCTCAGAGTTTTCCAAATACATCACGGAAGTATTTATCAGACTTTGTCCAAAGCTTTTACTCCATGCATTTGTATCTGTAGAGACCAACTCCCAAATGACTGGCATCCAACTGTAAAGTCCATTCAGAGTGAAAAGTCACAGAGCTGGTGGGGGGAGTAGCAGTCTGCATGAGAGAGTAACAGCAACAGGAGCAGCATGCCTGATGACATGACAGGTTGTCACAACCAAAACTGAGACTGAGCACTTGACTCGACCCTCCCTTTGCCAGAGACCAAGAAATTTATTTTGGGGACTTGGAAAGACGTGACAAATAACTTGTGGAATATCAAATCTCAATAAAAGGCTGAACTAAGGCATAAATATGAAACTGACACTTGAGAACGTCTTGGCCACTTGATCTTGAGACTGTAGCAGCCAAAAGTTATGTTTTCAAAGGATACACTAAGTTTAACCATAATTAGTATTGTCAGTTGTCCAAAAACACAAGAAGAAAAAAAAACTCTCACATTCCAGTCATTTTTATATTTTGTCATCACATGTTTTCACACAAGTTTCTGTTTATAAATTTATAATCTAATATTAATTAGTGTGGTTCTTTATATTTACCCTATCTTCATACATAATAATAATAATAATAATAATAATAATGATTATGATAAGAAGAAGAAGAAGAACTCATACTGTCTACCAGAATTCCCCTCTACTAAAAGGGTAAAAACAGCTACGCTAACATGTGTTGATCAATGGCATCTTCCGGGAAAGCATTGCAAAGCAGCAATGACAGATCAGGCATGCATTTCTGCAACATTTACGCCATTTCCGGCTTTCCTACAAGTCCATGATTGATGTCTGAACATGGAGTACTTTTTCACCAAGCCGTGAGAGATGCTCTTGTAAACACGAAAGCCAAGAAACCAATATGGAAGCCAAGAAAACATGTGTTTCGGGCATCAAACAGCTGCCAATCATGCTGCCCACATGCTGTTCAAAGATGATCAAGGGGGAAGGTGAGAGAAAGTTGATATCTCAGGGAAGAGCAAGGGAGGGGGGTTAAAAGATGCACTTACTTTCGTCCCATTTTCTTCTAGCGAGAGAGGGGCGTTGATTTTTACTGGAGGTGGTTTGGCATCTTTGTTACACAGACAACTGAAGAGACGGCGAAGAAAACCTCTGCTGTAAGACTTCTTTGAGCTGGAAACAGCAACAGAACCTGGATCATAGGGAGACAGAGAGAAGACAGAATTCATACTGTACTCATGTGATAGCACTAGATCAGTTGTACTAGATCAGTTTTACTGCAAACTCTCTGTATAACTATGTAAGTAAATGTAATGTGTAGTACTGTGATTAATGCATTCTGGACTTAATTAATGCCAATGGCGTCAGCATTGGCGCCTCCGCTCATTCGACTTATCCAATCTGTGCATTGCTCCAGCCGTGTTGTCACTACATTTTATCCCCAAAATAGTCCGGTGAAGACATCTGGGTCCAGTCAGAGCTCCAGTGTCTGATTTGTTAAGTTGAATGCCGAGAACTGTCTTGTACACAGGCATTATTAGCTAGTTGTTAACTAACCTGGCTGCTAAATGTATCAGACTGAGCTTTCATGGCTGATTTTACAATCCAAACTAATTTTAGAAATGAATAATAAATGTGGTTTATGCTGAGTCCAGAGCTGCAGTTCCTAGAACGTCCCTTATAAGGCTTGCTCCAGAAGTGAATTAGACCCAATAGACTGCCATGTTAAAATGTCCAACTTTAGAGCAAAAAGTAGTTTTAATTTACTGCAAATAGCTGCTTTAGGATACATTTGTTTTCTTCCATAAAACAGATAATAATGGAAACCTATGATAATAGCAATGCTTTTAAAAGACTAAACAAATGAATAGCAAGAGCTCATTTGCTAAAACTTTCTGGGTTTTGTGGGCCTGTGTGGCACCAGATGTTACAACTCTTTAGTCTCTAAAGAGTTGTAACTCTTTTAATTTAGTCCTTATTTATCTTGTGCTAGATAACAAGGGATGATATTTTTGTTTTAAAAAAACCAGAGTGTTTGGGAGTTTCTGGACTTTTATTTATAGTAATTAGTAAGGCTATGTGTCTGTGCTATACACTCATGCAATCTACGGAAACACCAAGTTAACTTAACACACAGTACATGGTTAAACTCCATGTGATACAATTCCATTGACATGAGGGACTGCCCTATACTGAGTACTAATATTTATTATGGAAATTAGATTTTAATCTCAATTAGATTTTTTTTACCTGGTTAAATAAAGGACTAATAATTAGAAGAAAAAAAACAGACTTGCAGAAGGTCTGTTTTTGTGTTCATCTTTAAGAGCTGATATTCACAATATAAGATGAAAAAATAAATTCAAGGCTATAATTAATGTGAACTTACCCAAAATATTAGAACTGATTGCATTAACGTTTTTTAACATAAAAAGTACAAAAGTGAGAAGAAAAAAAATCATTTTGAACCTGAGTCTTTCTCTGCTGAACTCTTGAAAATGTATGAAGACAATTCATTAAAATGCAGTTGTAGATCTAAGATATGACCACGCAATACACATAACTTCTCGGATACTAGAGGTCACTTTGAATTTGCCAATGCCGCATACCTCAGAAGGAACAGCTTCTAGCACATACAAGTGGTGGACAACATCGCATCAGCTGGCGTGAGAGTGATGAAAGCCAGCTTTACAAAGAAAGAAAAACTGACAAACTAGCTGAGCCTTGATGACCAGTCAGAGCTGTCAGCTAAAGAATTAGCATGCTGCTCAGACTACATCTGTTGCCTTAGTGGATATTACAAACTTATCAAGATGCTTTGTGTGTAAATGTGTGATGATTGTGAAAGTAGCATTCATGTACTGATATTACTGATTGACTAACACAGAAGTGTTAAGACTGATGCTTAAAAAAAAAAAAAAAAACAAAAACCACACCACAAAAAACCCCAAACAAACAGTATGTATATATTTGTATATATTTGGCTGATATATACAATTTTTTTTTCTTTCAGTAGTTATTTAAATCACTATTAAGATAATACAACAATGCAGGGTATGAATAAAACGTCTGACCACATTAAGCCTCCAGTTTTGAACATAAACACTGTTAACAAAATGGCAGTAAAGGGTGGGCCATTTATATGGATACACCGTCATAACATGGGAATGGTTGGTGATATTAAAGTCCTGTTTGTGGCACATTAGTATATGTGAGGGGGCAAACTCCTCAAGATGGGTGGTGACCATGGTGACCATTTAGAAGTCGGCCATCTTGGATACAACTTTTGTTTTTTCAATCCGGTCGTAAAGTCTGACGTCACTAGCCGTGTCTGGGCCTAAACTCCGCTGCAGGTCCATATATCAAACGATCACTATGGCATTACTGAGAGTTGAAAAACTGTCTAAAGTCTTTCATCTTTAATAAAATGATCAGCGTTCTGCTCTACCAGGTGTAACAATTGAGTTTAACATCCAGGCATCCATGAAAACAGAATTTATGACATTTAACGGCGTTAGAAGTTAGCAGGAAGTTAGCTCGCTAGCTTCTATCTAAATACAACATAGCATGTCCTGACTGCGGGTTTTGGAAACAAATTAAAACGTACAGCTCTGTTATCACTTCCAACATAAATGAAGACAGAAAACTAAACAGCAGTGACGTTTGTAGGGTTACTGAAGTTTGGCTAGCTGGTATATAATGATGTGCTACGTGACCGCTAGCGACACAGCTATGTTAGCATAACATAAACAAGCTAACTTTTTTTCCACTCGATAAAAGTTAACATGAGTGTTCTCGGTGGTCAGGAACAAACGTAATTGCATGGCAGGATGCTGTAAAAGGACCAAACTTCAGCCAGGAGAACAACTGAGATAATCCATCCACAATACGAGGTTAGTCATTCATATACTGCTACATGGGCTGGGCTGTAGTTACATCCTAAGGTTTTAAAAACTGAGCTTAAGTAAATGATTAGCGGTAATAAAAGCCGAGGGAGGTCAACAGTGATCACTGACTGTTTTAGGAGCTTTTTGAGATTAAATAGAAGAAAATATAAAACATTAAACATGTTAACAACACAAAAGCCATATTAAACGCAGACTACTACGGAAGTAGGATTCGTCACGTCATCACTTAACGACCGGATAGGAAGAGGGCCATGTGACCATTAGCCACATATACTAATGTGCCACAAACAGGACTTTAATATCATCAACCATTCCCATGTTATTACGGTGTATCCATATAAATGGCCCACCCTGTAGTGATGATGACGCTGGCACATTTTAATGGGGAGGCGGAGTCTGTTTCCAGCTGAAGAGCAAAGAGGCAGAGCCTCTGTGAGCCTACGTAGAGTGAAAAATTGTTTATAGTGTCCAAAACACCAGCGATGTTCCTGTGATCACCATTAAAAGCTAGCAGGAGTGCTTAATCCAAAAACTCTTATTGGTGCTCCATCCACTCCTGTTTGATTTACACGGTAAAAAACCTGCAGCCTCCAGAAGCTGTATTAATTAAGATTAACTGTTAACTTAGTCTGATAACAGACTGGTTAAATCATACAGGTAGGTAAAGGCTGACAGCAGCCATCCTATTTCACATATAGGTGATACCTGCAGCAAACAGGGGCGAGTCTAAAGAGGGGCATGAGGTGTACTAGACCATGCTAATTTCAAGGCTTCATAACATTTTTCAGATTAAAAGTGAAGTAATATGAAAGACTATATTAATCAAATTGCATTAATAGTTAAAATATAAAATTAACAGCCTTTTTCTCAAGCCAATGAAAATGTACGTGAGCCAAGGACTAAATTAAATTAAATTATTAAATATTGCCTGCACCATCATAACATCTGTTATCAGCAACAGTAAAACGTGGCTCCTATTGTCAGGAAGCCTTCCAAGAAGAGAGACTAAAGGAAAAAAAAATTATGCCTTGAATTCTTATTCTATATCTTACTTTATTTGATTTTAATCTTTGACTGTACTTGAGATTATTATTATTAATTTTTTTTTTTTTTTTTTTAAGGAAAACATTTTCCTTAAAAAAAAAAAAAAAAAAAAAAAAAAAAAAATCACTATGATGTTCACATACAGTCAAAGGGTTTAGGTGTTTTTTTGACAGATATTGTATGCAGTTAAACTTTAAACCATTGCAATTTCCAAAATAGAAACCAATGAACAGTTAATTCTGAAAGACCCACGTTTTCTTGCCTGAATATTTATTATTGCTGGTTAATAAGACAAAAGTATCTCTTACCTGATATTTCGATAGAAAAATCAATAGATCACTTGATTACTAAAATAATCGGTTTTGTGCATTTGTTTTTGAAAAACAGTGAACAGTAACCTTTATTAACCAGTTTGGAACGGTTTCAGCTCCATCCCTTAACAAGTCTGACCTACTTTCAAGTGTTATGCTGGATGGGTTTGGCATGTTCATTAGCTGTGGCTGAAAGTGGTCAACACCCCTGGGGAGCAGTCATTGTCAAGGCATGCTTGCTGGGACATACCTGACTGATGAAAAGCTTGTGTTCAAAACATGTGTGAAGGAACTGGGCAGGTGAAGCTCAAAGTTAAAAGAAAAACATCATGGTGTCCAGTTCTCTGTTATTACACATCAGTGAACCTAAAATAGCTCGCCAGACGCCGACTTCAGTTAATGATGAGATTGTGTATATAAATAAAAAACTGTCACAAGTAGCAGGAAAAGTAGCAGGAAAGAGCTGTTTACGCAGCACAGTAACACTTCAGTGCAGGAACTAAATAAAAAAATTAAATGAAACCACTGAGAGGACTGTGAACCATAAAATCACTCCTAAAGGTTCCAAACTTTGTGCTGCAAATGCCAACACAAACACAATCCCAGAATGCACTGACAGCTCTGGCTCCTGTCAGCGTGAGTTAACATCCAAAATAAATGTAAGATGAATAACTCTTCTGATAGATAATATTCTGTGGGGATGAAAAGTAAAACTGTACTATTAAAAGGAACCACCACTAAAGAAACCATCTGACACCATACGCGTGCCCTCCATATGAGCAGCAGTTGCTAAAAGGGAACTATTATGGCAAAATCGAGACTGCACAAAAAGGCTACAGAGCTAAGGTTAAACAAGTTTACCTTTTAAAAAAAGGGTTAAACTGTTACAGTAGACATACAGTCTCAGCATTGTACTGCTTTGTGTGCAGTGTTTTAGGTGCTGCTTTAACCTGCAAACTAAATTATAATAACAGTCAATTTTAGCGGACGATGTTAACAATGTGAGCCATAGTAGTAATATTAATATCTTATTCAATGCCCAGACGTGCTCGCTTTGAAGATCTCTACTCTTCCACCTCTAAAATGGCTAAAAATACTGTGGGAACGTGACACGGGTACAAACTTCATTGATACAAAGGGAATGCAGCAGTAATACCTCTACAAAGCAATGAAATGAGAATCAGGGCACATGTATGCCTGTGTATATAGTACAACTTTCAGTAATGTATCAAAATAATACTAATATTATTACCTCTGACAAGGTTACATTTTTGATTGCATTTGACTGCATGTGTGTCATTTTTTCTGTAAACTTGATATCTTAAAGTTCTAATTGAATCCTGATAAAATGCATGTATTTGTATGGGTGTGTATTATTATTGTTAATACTTTGTTAAAAGTCGGCTTACATCCACTAGAGGTGGGAATCACCATACATCCCATCATCCATTGCAATTTTTTAAAATATTTGCGATATTCAGATTCTGTACATAAACTTTATCAATATTCGTTTTATCTAATAACAAAGTCTCACACTAAGTCTTTCTGTCATTTCAGTCTGTTTTATTGTTGACAAACTGAACGGTTTGTATTACAGTCTAGTCCAACTTAACTGAACGCAACCATCTGGTACAATTATAGCTATTCTGAACTATGCAGTTTATGAAAACTATGCAGCCCCTTCAGCAACTGAAGAATTTGAAAGTAAATTAAAACAAAATATAATTTTACATTAAATAAAAAAGTTTTAAACTTAATTAAAATAAAACATGTCTTAAATTAAAATAAGTAAACTGTCATGTTTTTTGCTGCCATAAAAAAAAGTTAAACACCTTTGGACATTGAAGGAATGTCAGGATTCTTGATCAGAAAAAGGATCAACATGCTCTGAAGTCAGAGCACAAAAACCTTTTTTGTAACAAAATATCGATTTCTGCTGTCCCTGTATCGATACATTATTAGCAAACAAAATATCACCATACTACACAGTATCGATTTTTTCCCCCACCCCTAACATCCACAAAGGTCTTCAAGTTCAACTTAGTGATTTATTAGTCAAAAATGGACAAAAAGAACTATTATTCTCCTCCATTTTATCTTCAAGAGAAAGAGAATGAGCCGCCAAATTAGTTAGAAATATATTCCATAATAACATAATGTAATAAACTCAGGGTATTGAGTTATCATATTATTATTAAGTATTGGCTATTTACAAAATAATACCTATCATCTATTACTTACTGCTATGTAATGTTTGTGTAATCAAAGTAAATATCTGTCATGCTCCCTTTAACTGATTTTTACTGCACTACAAACTTCATAATGTGTATTTAAAAAGAACAAAAACAAACAAACAAACAAAATGACTTTATGTGCAAAATACAATATAATTCCCTTAAAAGTTAATAGGTAGTTAAGAAAATTGACAGATTGATGGACACCGGCGAGGAACTCACTGAATGTGTGTGTCTGCTAATCCAAACAATACGTGGTTCAAGTCACTTATCAGCAAAAACCAAAGATGTCCAACCATCTTTGTTAGAAGCAGTTTGAGTGGTGAAATATTATTATTTGTGTTTTGTATGCTATCCGAGCTTTTTTCTATCTACTTGTTGATGTCTTCTTAAACTGCACTGCATTTGACCCCTCAGGGCCACCACATTTAGGACTTATCTGTACAAGAAAGCAGAAGTAGGTTTTAGGGTTTAGATAATGGTCTGGCACATATTTGCATTGACAATATACCGATGCTGGTGAATATCCTAACAAAGATAGACAAATAAACCGGCTTGTGTGCTGCATGCATGCCCCTTCCTGATTTCCTGATTTTTTTTGTACGTTTGTTACACTTAAATGTTTCAGATCATCAAACAAATTGAAATATTAGACAAAGACAACAAAAGAAAAACAAAGTGCAGTTTATAGGTGAAAGTGTTTATTGTTAAGGGAAAAAAATTCAAACCTACGAGGCCCTGTGTGAAAAACGAATTCTCTCTGAAACGTGATTATAATTAAGGTGCTGCACACCTGAACACACCAATACAAAGATGGACAATTATAAACTTGCACCTTCTTTGCTTTACTCTTACGTAGCAGCAGAACTGAGTAGGCAAACTCTAACACAACATTCCTCACACTTCACTATCCAAGAGGCTCAGACGCTGATAATGAGGTTACAGCATTTCCAAGGGGCACCAAAGACCTCGCGCCACATCAGCAGCCTACTCAGTTGAAAGCAGGCTTATCTGGGACCCTTTCGGGCGAGCCATGCCTCAGTGCTCGGCTGCTTCTATCCCCATCGAGGCTCAGAAAGAATGAAGGCCCCCCTCCCATGACCGACTTTCCAACACTTTGACACCTGATATCCCGCTACAATCTGACAAGTTGCTTCACACCCCTCCAGAGCAAATGGTATGGCAAGTTCATGGTGGCCGAGCTGGACTTGGGTCAGGTCAAAAAAAGTTGAAATATTTCTGCAAAGGAAAATATTCACCTTACAGCAAGTCTCAAGTTCAATGGCAATAACTACAGTGTAAATGTAATTGTTAAAGTAGCTGGAGTGTGGAAAGAAACTTGTCAAAATACATCACTAGCGGTGTTTTTGTGCCTATTAAACTGCATGTTTCAGAGCACTGCAGAGGTGACAGAGATAAAAAAAACAAACAAAAAACAAATGTCCATAAAACTTAAAATAAAACATCAAGAAGCTTGAGGTATTTAGGGCTGAAAAGCGTGCAAAACATTTAGGACTTAACGACTGATAACACCACCACTGACTACAGAAACTACAGAATGGCTGAAGAGCAGCTTCCCCTTTTCGCTGGCCTCTCACTTCTGGATGGCTGCCATGTTTTGAACTCATGACCTTTTAGCCAGGAGGAAATAATCTGAGAGCAGGCAGGAGGCGGTCTTGACCAGAAAGCTGAACAATACTGCCACCTTATGACTATCTTGAAAAATACAAGTTATTAAGATGCACAGAGTTCAAAATAGGCTATATACATGTTTTATTTATCCTGCTTCTTCACATGAAGTCACTTCATCATGCTGTTTGGTTGTGGATAGGTCATTTAGCAGATTTATTCATTTCACTTAATTAGCTCATTTAGATTCAGCCACAGCACAAGGACAGCCTACCAAATCACATCACTGGGAAGTAGAACTAAATATATTACAAAGTCAGCACGGTCAACTATCAATCTTTTCTTCTTTCAAGGGCACCAGCACTGCTAATGCCTCACCTTTATGCTCCTTGGTATGAGAGGAAGCCAAAGAACAGAAATGAGATCCAATCACTTCAACTCAACAGGGTCTCTAATTCATCAGTATGCACAGGACCCAAGCTACAGTCTTTAAGATTCAACTTAAATGTGACCACGGGTCTGTACACTGCCTAGATATGGTATGATTACTCATATACTGGAATAAAATATAGGGTTTAAGACCGCTGTTCACAACTGCATTCAGTGAACTGATGCTCAGGAAGCCTTTTTGTTTATAATTGATAAGACAATGACATTTCTGTCTATGGATGCTAACTGCATTGGAGTGTCTTTTGTAGAAATTCTTCAATGTAAACAAGCACAGACACCAACAATCTGTTTGTTAGGGCAGCAGCCAATGAACAAGTGTCCTCTTCTTTGCTAAGCAGGATTGAATGATCTTAAGTGAGTTGAGAAGAACGTTTTCCTTTTACTATATTAACAACCCTTAAAGACAAAAGTCTGTCTCAGCTGCCCATCATCTGTACACAAACTCTTGGGCATTAATTTATCCGATCATAATTACAACACAGCCTTTCCTGTTATTCATTTCTTTTTTTAAACGCCTTTCTAATCGCCATTATTTTGCAATAAATAGCTTCGTTCTCTATTTTAAGATCTGTTTATGTACCCTTGTTCCCGTTTTACACTGTTACACCAGAATGTTGCTCAAAAAACAAAATAAACTTCTACAGAGCTCCAGCACCAGGATTTAGGCCTCCTTCATGATGAAGAAAAAAAAAAAAAATATATATATATATATATATATATATATATATATATATATATATATATATATATATATATAAAAAATAAGCTAATTGTTTCTTAAAAAAATAAAATAAAAAAAAATTATCCCACACAAACTTACTTTTAACATTTTCTATCAATAGAGTCAGTGACATCTGACTCAGACTGTATCTGTTCAGTCCAAATAAAAATCGTTGCTCACTTCATCCTGCAATAGTGTTCTCCCCTCAGTTCAGTTACCACGGTAACTTTATATATGACTGTACAGGTTTAGTACCAGAACTAAAATTCCACGTACGTTTTTCAATCACAAGGCTGATGTCTGATGTGATCCTCAATCAACAATAACAGAAAAACATAAATATATTTTGAGGCTCATATGAGACTTTGCAAATAACATACGCCGAGTTCATTTCTGGGAGTTAAGAGCCGATATCGCCGTTTTGCATCTGTACGTCACCAGATAAGAAACAAGAAACTGCATTACAGAATTGCCAAACTAGGTTTGAAATAACAAATCATTTTTTAACCATACGATTTTCTAAGAATTCACTGACACATTGGATCAATATGTGCCTCAGCTAACATTGGCCTAGTTGACCAATATTTGGCCTACTTGCAAATAAGTCGGTACTTACTGAGATCTGTGGTTGATATTTAGCAGTTTTTAATTTTGCGCTGACTACATGTTCAGAGATGGTGTGATATAGATAACAAACTTAAACCAGATAAACAGTTTTTTCCCCTCTTCTTCTTTTCTATTATTTTCTTAACAATAAGACAGAAGTAAATAACAAAGCTAGAAAAAACAAAAACTATAATACAGGCCACAAATTATGGTGTACATCCCCCATGTTTATCATGTTATCTTTCTTACTTTAAAGTACAAGTTTTTAAGTACCTTTAAATACGTGCCCAACTCAAAATGTAAGTACAACATAACAAGGGACTGTATCTAACAAAGTATTTTTGGATACTAAAAATTATACACCAAATGCAAAGTGACATGGTACATTTTAGGAAAGAACTTCATAAATCCGGCACTGTCTTCTGAAGTACTACTGCAACTAATATGCACTCACCAGCCACTTTATTAGGTACACTTTGCCAGTACCTGGTTGGTCCCCTTTTTGCTTCATAGCTGCCTTAATCGTTCGCGGCACAGATTCAATAAGGTGCTGGAGATTTTGGTCCATGTTGACATGATAGCATCACGCCATTGTGGCACATTCATGGCGTCAATCTGCCGTTCCACCACATTCCAAAGGTGCTCTACTGAACTGAAATCTGGTAAGTGTGGAGGCCATGAATACAATGAACACATTGTCATTGAGTTCATTGTCAAGAAACCAGTTTGAGATGATCTGAGCTGTGTGACATGGTGTGTTATCCTGATGAAAGCAGCCAACAAAAGATGGTACACTGTGGTCAAAAAGGGATGGACATGGTCAGCAACTCCACGCAGGTAGGCTGTGATGTTTAAACGAGGCTCAGTTTAAAAGACCAGAAGGGTGCGAAGAAAATATCGCCACACAACATCGCCCCACCATCTGCTTGAAGGGTTGATACAAAGCAACATCTTTCGAATCTTCTATTGTCCAATGTTAGTGAACCAACATGAACTGTAGCCTCAGTTTCCTATTCTTAGCTGACAGGAAGGGCACCCAGTGTGGTCTTCTTCAGCATCTGTAGCACATCTGCTTCAATATCTGACATGTCTGCATTCCTTGGTTGTAACCAATGATTATTTGAGTTACCTTTGCTTTCCTATCAGCCTGAACCCGTCTGAAAATTCGCCTCTGACCGCCAGTATCACCAAGAGAACTTCGACTCACTGGACAGGTTCTCTTTTTCAGGCGACTCTGTCATCCCCAGAGATGGCTGTGTGGGAAAAACCCAGCACATCTGCAGTTTCTGACATACTCAAAACAGCCTGTCTAGCACAAACAAGTACACCACATTCAAAGTCACTTCAGTCATCTTTCTTCCCGATTCTGATGCTCACTTTGAACTTTATCAGATCATCTCGCTCTCTTGTCTACATGCCTTAATGCACTGAGCTGGTGCCATGTGACTGGATGATTACATATTTGCACGAACAAGCAGTTGAACCGGTGTACCTAATGAAGCGGATGGTGGGTGTACAGCTCTAAGTGTTTGTAAGTGAACCTATCCCAGAGATAGGCCAAATCATTTGTTACAGTGACCTATAAATACTGTTTAGTAGAGCTGCTTAGTTCGTGTCCCACTTATAGAAAGTGAGTAACACTGCTCGTGCTCCACAGTCTCCATAACAATAATAACGTAAATAAGAGCTGGGAGACCACAGCGTGTTCATTTTGAAACGAGGAGACAAAAATAAACTGACGGCAGCTCAGCATGGAGGTCCAGAGCAGGACGAGCGAGCTGTCAATTGGGCTGTGACTACGCCCCCTCTTCAGAGACACGTTGTTTCTGCTGTTCAAACCTCATTCCGCCTAAAAGTTCTGCGGAACACCGTGAAGTCTGTTAATTTCCCCTTGACCGGCCCGGTGAAACACACATTTTCTACTTTATCTACTTAGAAACGGCTATAATCTCCCGTAGGTCCCACCTTACGCAAAAAGCTACACCGGATGCAAACTTATTAAACTCGGTGAGAACCTTTGAGAACCGGTCACGGACACTTGATTAAAGGAGCGGGCGTTATCACAGAGATGTCTGCAACCGCTCACAGAGGACAGGCACCCTCAAACAAACCTCTCTGACATTATCATACGCAGCTCCAAAAACTTCTCCCAAACTCACCTTCCTCACGAAGACAGGCATTTTCCTCCCCCTCCTCCTCCTCTCTTCTTACTTGCGTGATTACCGACGACGGGTGGGCCATTGGATCCGCACACAGGAACTTTACCCCCGTTTAAAACTTGCGAGGAGTTAGGGCAAATTCAAGTCTTTAAATTTTGCCACTCCCTGTTTGCGGACGCGCATGCTGCAGCTTAAAACTAAAAGAAACCTTGTCAACGGCCAGAAACACCGAACAAAAATACCTGTAAAAGTTAAAATAAAATAAAAATAAGTCTTAAAAAGTTACAAAAGATACAAATACTGGAGAAGTTCATCAATTTGTCTTCGCTAAATGGGACCTGACGGTTTCAAGGAAGCCCGGTTCTTAAAGCCAGGATGTGAAGGCTTTTTGTTTTTTTAAATGTATTTTTTTTAATGTATTTTTTAAAAAAGCATCGTTGCAGGTTCATAAATATTTTATAGTATTTATAAATGTTATGTTGTCATTGTTATTTAAACAATTACATTATTTTTCTTTACATTTGGCCTTTCATTATTTATTTATTTTTTACTTTCATCCGGAGCCCAACCGTGAACAAAACAGTGTTTTCTCCTTTCTTTTTGCTTTTGCATAACAGAAAAAACATATTTCGGGTTCTCTTATTACTTTTCTTTGACTTCTGAGAAAAGTTTACAGATAACGTTGCAGCTGGGGGTGGCCTTGAAACCGACCGAGTTAGGGACGGTCTCTAAAGAGGCCACATGTAAGATCATAGAAACTCCTCATGTTGTTGCCTTAAAGGCTCCACCTATCACAACGAGGCTTTTGGTTTTTATTTGGCTTGTTTCCAGTAACGAGAGTTGTCAAAATCATTTAGTGAAGTCGGAAATGACAGAGTTTCAGGGAATCATGTACTTACAGTCCACTGAAAGTGAAAGCATAAAACGGAGGCATCACCCCCTAGTGGATAACAGAGAACCTGCAGGCACACAAAATAAATGGTATAAATGTCCTACAGGTTTATCGAGCTTGCTCTAGATGGAAATCTTTTAGTAACTGTTAATGATCTTATGCCTTTTGTTTTTCGGATGAAAACAAATTGTGTCAGTGGTCCATCATGTCCTGCTGTAGTTTATACCGTATACTCTATATATACTTGCTATCACATCATCAAATTTCGGTCCTTGCCAGGAAATAAAGGTGTTTGTGATCACTGTTGTATCATTATTGTATGTATTTTTATGCACTTCTGTCTTCTTTCATAGCAATTTAAAAGTAACTTATTTTAAGGACCATGATCACATTAGAAATTGCAGCAAATAGAAAACAAATTAACAACAATAAGAATCGAAATAAAACTAAGAATGAAGAGCCCATCTTCATTGCTTGCACTTTGTTATGCCTACAATCTGCAATCTGTGCTGGGGGACCATGCAGAGATTTGCTGCACTTTAAAGCCAAAATATGCCATAGCTATTGCTGTAAATGGCTTCGTCCAGTAGCTTGAACTGATTGCTACTATTGCTGGCACCTAAAAATCCCAGATCCTGTCTTTTTTCTTTAACTCTCTGGTCAAAATGCTAAATTACCTGAAGAGACATAACTCAGAGACACAGTGAAGATAAACCGCTCCCAGCCAAAGAGGTGCAGCCTCTTGCATCAGCTGTTGTATTTTTCAAAATTTGGTTGTAACTTTCAAAAGTACAATGGAAACAGGATCTGGGTATTCCTAGCTTAAAATATGTCATATACCGTATTATGAATAAAGATATGATAATACCTAAAACTAAGAAATCATTTCCATGAACTGGAAAATATCCAAAGCAAACATTGGTCTAATTCTCCAGGATAAGTATATGCTTGTTATATCTTATCTTTATAGAGCATACTGATTCTGTATTATATACCCCATTTTGGTCATTAGTTTATTGCAGTCACTACCATTCTATGTTATTAAAATCATGGATGAACATTTCCCATAATAAACTGCGGTTTAAATATTTTTTAAACTCTAATTATATTATTTCAGATGGACTGAGTCTTACCTATCAAATGGCAAATCCAAATCTAGAATCTACTACATACATTTACTACTACATAATGGCTTGGGTTGTGGGGCGATCATGGCTCAAGAGTTGGCAGTTCGTCTTGTAATCGGAAGGTTGCCGGTTCGAGCCCCAGCTCTGACAGTCTCGGTCGTTGTGTCCTTGGGCAAGACACTTCGCCTACTGGTGATGGCCAGAGGGGCCGATGGCGCGATATGGCAGCCTCGCTTCTGTCAGTCTGCCCCAGGGCAGCTGTGGCTACAACTGTAGCCTCCACCAGTGTGTGAATGTGAGAGTGAATGAATAGTGGAATTGTAAAGCGCTATATAAATGCAATCCACTATTATTATTATTATAATAATGGTTTGAGGGAACACACAAGGACCCAAATGCTCGTAAAGTCCCGTCTTTGGTCAATTCCAAAGGTCAGATCTTTAATGACAGGCAAAAGCAAATAAATGCGCTTTCATGGAGGCATTCAAGTTATTAATAAAAAGGACATTAAGAAAATGCAAGAAATTGCTGGATAGAAGTAGAAACAAGACAACCTGGCAACACAGAGGGGAATGGGAGTATTTATATTGAATAGACAAATGAAGTGATTGGATGCTGGTGGAAAAACTGCAATCTCAGTCACATGGACCCAGAGACCATTTGGCAACCACCTGGAAATCTCTAGTTGCTAGGGAAAAAATATGTACTTACCATCTGATTGGCGAATGGTTGCTGGGTGTTGCTAGGTAAAACTGGTCATAGAGGTAAACACTTCCCTGTGATCATTTTAGTTGCTACCAGAAGACCTTCAAAGTAAAAGTTGTGTCTCATGTTTCAAATGGCCCAACTTTACTTGAAGGCAGATGGTCTCTGTTTCCAGTTTGTGTCACATTTTTCACATTTTCACTAATACTCTGCGAGAACTTGGCGAGTGTTTGAAGACACGTCATTGTCTTCCATGCAAACTATGTGCAAGTGCAGAAATCTGCTAGCAACTACTTTGAGCCAGACAACGACTGGAGGAGGCTGTCTGCTTATTTCAGCCTTGAGTACCACTGTTGTCCCTCTCTTGGTCTTGATGTTATCTGGGTCTTTAGAATTCTTAGCAGGAACTGGGACAGATTAACTCTAGGTTAACTAAAGGTTTGAGGGCACAGACTTAATAACTGTTGGGATAGGTACAATCTCTTGAAGGTGTTTATGGTGCAATGTAGACTTCATGAGACAAGACAGTCCATCCAGTAAATATGTTGTTGCACTGTCGGTTCTTAAGGGGTAAAAAATCCAGCAAACAAGCATCTTAAACATTTCTTATGCCTCATAACCTTCTTGATTGTCAGTGACACCAACATGAATTAAAGATTCTCTTACCTGTGTCCGCGATATAATGCCTAATAATAATATTAATAATAATTAAGTATTGCACCCAGGAGGGGGTGAAGTCTCAGCTTTGGACATCTGCAGCGGAAAGAGATAGTAAACATTTATTTAACAATTTCCAAACTAGTCTGACCGGAAATTTCTCTTGCAGCAATTCTTTACAGCATATTCCTTCTTCTTACCTTGGAGATCCTGTCAAAGATACGCACAGCTTCAGATCCACTACAGAGTCAGCAAACCTAAGAAATCTGATGCTTTATAAGCAGTAAGTATTGTGTCATACAGTCATTCATTCTCCTTTGGTTACTACACATGATGAGATTGATTGAAGATGCGCAACATATGTTCCAGAGATATTTTCCCATCTTCATATAGAAATCAAATACTCGTGAGAATCACTGAAGCAGTTCATAGTTTAGTTATAGTAGAGGGAGTATTCTGGAATATGGATCTCCCCAGGGTGAAAATAAGCGCATAGTTGTTGATCTTCAGGGTGATGCAGATGGAGTGGTGTAAGGCTGGACTTACCACGCTCAGTAATTCTTTATGGATCAGCCGTGATGTGTATTTTCAGCATGGTCTTACATGCAGCTTTCAGCCAAGAAGATGGCAAGTTTCCCCCCTATATTTGTCACAGTTCCTTTATTGTTCTTAATCTTAACAACTGTCATGCCGTTTCCATGCCAGATTCAAATGTTTCACAGATAAAAAGCAGAAGCCGTAACAAATACAGTCACTCAATAAATAAACAATTTGCAAAAGACACACGCACACAAAGCGGCCACAGTCATATTATCAAAATAAAGAAATAGTCATTCTTTTTGACAAACTACAATCGCTGTGAGTCTAATATCTGTCACGAGGCACTGCAACACATTCCACAAAATTTTAATACAAAATGTAGAGCGCTCTAGTCCCCCCCCCTCCCCCCCCCCAAACTCATGTCGTCTGCTTACAAACAGCTGTCATTTCATTTAAAAGATGAACAAATAAAGTTATTATAAATTGCACAGACATTTAGGATTTAATGCAACGTTGCATTTCATGCAGGACTTGCATGTTTCCATTCAGGTTTGAAACAATTTCCCTAGTGATTATACTCTGCATAGGAAAAGGAGCCAGAAAGACAAGAGCTGCAGAAGGGCAGTATTTATCTAGCAATAGCATTAGACAATAAAGCAATAGTGAAATAATTTCATTGAATTACCAACTACTTGTCAGTTAATACACAGTAAAACAACTCGTGATTTTATGTATGAAGCAGCTTTTAAACACCCGAAAAACTGAATCTGTCCACAAATGGATCTAAACTATCATAAGTGTTACACTTTGAGTTAAGTGAGCAAATCTGTGCTTGACATCAGTACGTATGAAAGCAACAGCATCAAAAATCAAATGTGCTGGTCTGAAAACTTAGTTTACCCCCAAAGGGGAAAGCATATATTATAAAAAAGCAAATTAGCCTTTGATGTGCCGTAAAATGATAGAATCTGTGTTCAGTTTAGTGCTAGAGCCAATGTGCTGACTCTAAGAGGACAGATTCCAAACAAATGTTTGGAATATTATTATATTTTTTCTCTGAAAATAAAGCAGTTACAGAGCCTGGTTTTCATAATTTACTGTGTATATTATATTTAAAACATATATTTAGACCTGCATATTTATGGATATCCATACTTAAATGTATCTTTTATAGACATCTTTTTCTGGCATGCCCCACTTAAGAAAGTTTACATTTCAGTTATTTCAACTTCAATGAAATTTTTTATAAATAATATTGATTCAACTTAGTTTCACTCCATATTTTATAAAGCCACCTGCAGTGGCTCTAAGCCCCATCATCGGGGCCTGCCCCACATCTTGAGAACCACTAGATTTTCTAAAGGTTTTACTTTTTGTGATCCGATGTTTATTATGGTCTTCAGGGCTCATATGATGAATTTATGCTATTAGTGCTTATGGTGTCTTGTATGCTTGTATAGCATGGAAACATATAATTGAGGCTATACATAATTTAGGTTCAGCTTAATGCTAATTATAACAATTTTATGTCTTTTTATATATTAAAAAAAAAAAGGTTTTGCCGGTTAAGCCTACATTCTTTAAAAACAATGAAGCAAACTGCTTTCTCAAAGCAGTAGCTGTTGGTAATTAAAAACACTAAAATAAGGACTAATACACTCAGAAAGGTCTATTATTTAATTTTTATTTTTTGCTGAATAGTGCTCTTCAAGGGCACTTTGGGGGACCGCAATACCCCGGTGGGTTCCTAAAATGCTTCAGTTTCCCTTTAATCCCCTGTATTTTTTCAGATGTGATTAAGTGTTTTTGATGTTAGTAAAACTTCATTACACATGTCAAAAGCTGTTTTGTAAAACTCAGATATGAGTATCTCTTTGTGGCTTAGGTATCTCGCTGTGGTTTGAGTGAAAGAGTTTACTTTAAGCCAATGACAGCTTATGTGTGGTGAAGAAACTAATGCCTATTTGCCCTGCAAAACTGTCCACATTATCACTGGGAGGAAAACAGTTTATATGGAAGCTCAAAGATGACAACAGAATAAGAAATTTAAAAAGTAAATTCTGCTTTTGAGAACGAGATCATCATTACCGTGCTGTCTAAGAACACAAGGAAAGGGGGAAATGCAGACAAGTGTCCTATTCTAATAGCCCTTGTAGAGAAGCCACCAGAGTTTCCTCTTAACTCAGTACATATTTTTTAAAAACAAACAAACAAACAAAAACTTTCTGGAACTGCTACAGTCTTTAAAATCACTGAAGTGCCAACAGCACAATCATACCACTACAATTCCCTAAACTCGTTTGTGGGTTTGGAGAGGGACTTTTGTTTAAATCAAGGACACAGAATTAGACATAATTCAGTGCATTTACAACCCTCTCTCCTTTCATTAATGCTGTTTTGTCAAAGCTGCAGACATCGCTGGGTTACACACAAGGCATTGTTCAGCATCTGTGCCCTGATACACTGGACTGTGGCCTTTATGAGACAGGACTGACACTCCGGACTCATTTTTTGACATCCAGGGTAAATGTTATGTATATTTTACCCATCACCCATCCATTTTCTTAACTACTTATTTTGGCCTGTGGGAAGAAACATCTGCAGGGGTACCCAGAGAAACCCCAAGCAGGCTCAGGCAGAACACACAAAGTCCACATAGAATGATGGCAGATTCAGACTCAGAACCTTGTTGCTGTGAAGCAACCATGCTAACCACAGCTCCACCTTGCCAGTCATTTTTCTTACCCCTAAACTAAACCTAACCAGAAAATTCAGCCATCCCTCTTCTTTAGTGCTTATCCAACGTGGGTTTGTGGCACACACTCTCACATCTACTACTGTAACACACTTAAAATAGCCAAGTCAACCCATGCAGGGACATGGCGAAGATGGAAATTCCACAGAGAAAGTCAAAGACAAGGAAGTTTGAATGTTCTTGCTGTGAGGGGACAGTGCTACCCACTCCACCAACACACCCAAAACAAATCAGCAAGTGAAAAAAACAACAAAAAAAACCCAAAACGTGTAGTAAACACAAAAGCTTCAATCTGACGTGAACCTGGGTCTCCTACCACTGCAACACCTCCATCCTAATACCTAATATCCCTGAAACACAACTGCTACCTCTCTGTGGCCAATACCATCCCTGCCTCTGTGCAACAGAGAGAAGATGCTGGCAGCATCTGACAAAAACAGCATTATCTGATGCCATGGGATGATAATGCATTAAAAATTCTAGTCAGGAAACATTAGAATATCAACTATAGACTACTATTTTAGATGTGCTCCAGTGACAAAGGTATCAGTTGTTTAAATATGTACTTTTAATTGTGTAGATTATCCCTTATTTTAAAGTTGTGCTAAGAGCTTTTTGCTGAGGAATTAAATGAGCTTTTCTGCTAAATTGTGGCCGGTGACCACACTGTATTTGTTTTTCCTCTCTTTACAATGTTCAGCCAACAGTAAGAAAGGAATTAATTCAAAAATGTTTGCAAAGTTACAAACCTTGAGGTACTAGCTTGAAAAGAACAGCCTGCCCTGTATGAACAAGGTTCATGGTATACAAAATGCAGTCAGGCTCTTTCAGAGAGTTCCTTAATGCATTAGATTCTCTTTTAGAACCAGATAAGAAATAGAAATTATGTTTCTGTAGATCACAGCCATTGCTGGTTTTGTGAGTTTTTCTTCTTCTGATCAAGTTCAAGTCAGACCTGGAGGGACCACCTCACTGTAGCCTCAAGTTTTATCTCGCTTGGAGGATGTTTGCCCCCCATTCCCACCATGAAGTCCTGCCACAATGGTGTGGAAGTTCTTTTCACTAGGTGACAGGTGCAGTGGGTGATACTGGCACATTCGGTGTGGCAGGGCTAGTGGGGGTTTGTGGCGAGCTCTGGTAAGAGCGCAGGAGAACTTTGTGCTTGGTTGCCACCTCCGCTCGCCTGCGCTGCTGGTCAGTCAAGAATTCCTTGAGACGGGTGGTTGTAAAGGTAAGAGTTTGCCTACGAAGGCGCATCAAGTAGGCATCTTGAAGCCAGGAGTTGCTGAAGCAGTCCTTGATGGATGGACGGGCCCTGTTGATGATGACAAGGAGCCAAATATTACAAATTGGCAATACTTTCAAAGTACGGCAAAAATGAGACAAATCCATTATTCAGCTTACCATGGGTAGCTACAGAGGATCTTTTTAAGAAACAGAGAGGCACTTTGGGACACATTCTGGTAAAGTTTAGAGAGGTCAAACTTTGCTGCCTGGATTCTGGCTTCAGTCTCCTGAGGATCATTATCCATGAAAGCCGACCTGCCGCTCAACCTGAAAAATCAGGAGGAAGATTTCATACTAGCAAAAGAAATATATAATAGAATGATACCTAAAAAGTCTTGAAATTAAAAATACAAATGTAGCAGACCATTCTTAATCATAAGCCTGATCTTATATAAAGAACACAAATATATTTCTATTTAAAGAGAACTCAGAGGGTGGAAGCTGTGAAAGCAATACTCACATGATGAAAGTAAGCACGCCTACACTCCAGATGTCAGCTGGTGGGCCCACAACATCCCCTTTCAACATCTCTGGAGCTGCAAGAAAAAGGACAAATTCACAGCCTTTATTATCTGTGTGTACAAAGAGCTTTCATTTATCACTTTGACTTAGATTTTCGTTTGTGTGTGTTAGAATTTCTTTCCTGATAAATGGCCACAGTTAAGATTACATAACGTACACAAAGGTTGTTTCTCTAGTCACAATGCCCAAGATAACTATAATATATCTATTATAGTTATTATATCCAAAAGACAAAGTCCATATTTAAATGCACAATCGTTATTCTTTAACTGCGTTGGTTTAAAACCATCAGTTATTCAGTACATATATATTGAGTAGTATAATCAAAGGCTCTCTTATAAATGAAAAACAATTCCAAGGACCCTCTCGTAGTTCCAACATAAATCAACTTGTATGGTCAGTCTCACTTGACAGTGTCAACTGACTCAAATATTTCACACTGCTTTCAAGCTAGCTAGTTGGCTAAAACTGTAAGTTAGCTAATGCTGCTGTAGGCAGCTCGTTAAACACTGAGAAAATGAATTATCTCATGACAATTTGATTATCTGTTGGCCCAAAGATAACATGGGAGGCCACACTTGTATAGCCACTACCTTTACTGAAATTCATTATAGTAAAAAAAAGTGGGTCAAATGACTGATTTATAACCATTTATGTACATCATGCTATCGGTACATACAAAATATTTTCTCTGTATGAAGTTAGCTTACATTTAGCAAACATTGGCTGACATGCTCATTAAACTTAAAAAGAACAACACTCATTTTCTAATATGCTGAAGGTTTTCAGATGAAAATTAATTCAATATTTGCTCCCTATCAGCTCTGTTTTAGTCTTCATCCACTTGTAAGTAAAATATCTGCCTTTTAAACTCTTGATTGCTCTGCTGTGTTGAGCAATTAGACAGAAACTGTCATGATTGGTGGTTCTCCGCTCTATTTAATTTCAATTCCATTTTCATTATATAGTGTCAAATCACAGCAGCAGCTGCTTCAAGGCCTTTTAAGTTGAACTCTAATTAAGGAATTTATTATCATAAGATTTTCCATAGTTATTATTGTCATCATTGTATTATTTCCATTGCACTGTTAAAAAACAAAAATCCTTACACATATACTCCAGTGTTCCAACAGGAGGACTGAATTGCTTCAGGAAGAGAGGGTTGTATGTCTGAGCACTGCCAAAGTCAATGATCTTGATGACATTCATATGGGTGACAATGATATTGTCCGGCTTGATGTCCAGGTGGAGGATGCGTCGAGCGTGGAGGTAGTCCAAACCTTGGAGGATCTGCACGACATAGGTTACCACGTCGTCCTCCGAGTAACGGAATCTAAGAGACACGATTAAACAGCTTCTTAACCACTCCAAGTAGAACAGTTTAGGGCACTCGTTTATGGATAGTGCTAAAAATGGCCTATCAAATCATACCTATCAATAAGGCTGTAGAGCAGCTCCTTCCCACTGCAGTACTCAGAGATAAGCACCAGGTAGCGTGGCGTGACATAGGCTTCGTGTAGAGCCATGATCCTTTCGTGATGAAGCGACTTGAGAATGTCATATTCCTGCAGCACTGCCTGCTTGTTGTCTGCCTCATATGGAACAATCTTAGCCATGAAAAGGTTGCCTGTGGCGTTCTCCCGACATTCACGGATCACACCAAACCGACCTCTGCATGAGAAAGAAATGATATAAACTTCCAATGGAAAAGCACAGAAAATTCTCTATGTCAATTATAAATAGCTACTAATTCAGACCGTAAAGGTTTTACAACACTTATCACCTTGCTTTCTCATCCATGAATGTATACGGTTTCTGTGGAACTCCCTGACGCAGAGATCCCTCTCCAGGCTTCCCCAGTGGGGTCCTACGTCCTGATGGTGTGATCCGTCCTGATGGAGTGATCCGCCCAGATGGGGTAGTGCGGGTGTCCGCTCCTTGCAACACTGGTGTCAAGCTCTGCACCACCACCACAGGTGGGGAGATGGTTGCGGGAGTGACTGAAGGGGTGGTAGTTGTTGGGGTGGAAGTAGTTTGGGAAGGTGGAGTAGCACGAGCAGTGGCAGCTGGCACATACATTGGCACAGATGAAATAGGTTTCCCTATTATAGGTGCAGGTGGTGGAACAGGGGATGGAGGTTCGTTGGTCAACTGGGGGACAGTATGTACTGGACTCTGAGGTTTGGGTGGAACAATAGGCGGGGGTGTCAGCTTTGTCTGGGGTTTGCTCACACTGATGCTAATAGAGCTCTTGGCTTTGGCTGGTGTGGCTTGGGCAGTTGTTGTGGTCTTAACGGGAGCCGGCTCTGCCGGGGCAGTACTAACAGCAGGACTGATGGTTTCTGGAGAGGCAGATTTAACCAAAGGTGGAGCAGGAGCTGATGTTGATGGAGGGGCAAGTTGGGCATTCGTCACTGTTGTGGATTTACTGGGAGCTAGTTTCATGGGAGGCACTTTCATGGATGACATCATTACAGCAGGGGGAGGAGGAGAAATTGCAGGAACAGTCTTCACCACTACTGTGGCACTGGATTTAGCTGGTTCTATGAAAAACAAGAAAAGGCAAAAGGCTACTTGATTTTATGCATTAATGCAACAAATACAACACAGAGGTTTGTTTTACCTCAAGTGGAGTCGAATAATTTGTCATATATATTATTCCATCAAAAAGAAAGTTATACACATAAAAATATAACCTTCTATAATGAGCTGAGCACAACAACAACAACAACAAAAGATACAAATGTAAATCTTTCCGTTTTGAAAGTTCTTTAATTATTTCATTGACAAGGGTATGTAAAACAATTGAAAGTTTTCTGTAAATACCTGAGGCATCCATGCTCAAGACCATTGAGAGGTTGCTGTAGGGGCCCTGGCCAGCTTTGTTGACACATGCCACCCTGAATCTGAAGGAGCCCCCTGCTGGTAAGTCAGTCACATTGTAATAACAGTCTGCTATCCCAGTGGCCACAATCAGCCAGTTGTTCTCACCTGAGGACAGATGTGGAAGGAATATTAAGACCACTTGCTTAAAGTAGCAGTATGAAATTAAATACTCCCTTTGACTGAGGTTTTTTGTCTTTATTTAATTTAATTAAAAAAGATATGCTTAAGAGTTAAACACAAGTACACCTAAAACACATTAGTGTGTCTCCTTATGATACTTGATCAAGTGATCTTAGCTTAAAGCCTATATCAGAATCAGAAAGACTTTATCCCTAAGGGCCAATTAGATATGCTCTAATATGCCCTAATGAATACATGGCAACCAAATAGAGATATGCAGTGTCTGGGATTCTAGTTGCAATTCCTCTTTGTCACTCGCCATGTCTCATGAAATATATATGCAATACATGTGTTTTTCTGTGCTTGTTTGAGACCCAAGTTTGTTCAGTGTCGCCCTTTCAAAACCTAAAACTGAGGTTTTGAAAGGGTTACTTAGGACATTGTCTTGATGCGTTCTCAATCATGCATCTCATCATTGAAAGAGGCCTGTGGACACTCTTTCAATGATGAGGATGTACACATCCTGGACAGGGAGGAACGCTGGTTTGAGCACGGAGTCAAGGAGGCCATTTCTGTGAAAAGGAAAAGACCATCTCTGACTCGAGGAGGGGGCTTAAGGGTACATCTTTCACCATCTTACAATCCTGTGATTGCAGCCATTCCCCAACTCTCTGTCAATGGTACTCATGGCCATTGATCAGTGGTCTTTGATCAGTGGTCATGAGAATTTGCATAATTATGATGAAGGCGACCTCCCAGCCCATTGTTCCTTCAGTGGGCTGGTTTCACTTATTATGCAAATGTACTGTTTATAAGATTGGTAAAACCTGCAGTCAGCTGAAACTGAAGAAGTCACTTGGATGGTAACGAAACGTTTCTCCCACTGAAAACGCTACGTCCAGATGAACAGAATCAACTTTTGGAGAGTTACTTAGGATAGGTCTAATAAATCTAACAATGGATGTACAGCAGTGTTCATCTAGATTACAGAATTATTGCAAACACAGACCCTCTGCTCGCCTCTCCAGAGAGTATGTGCAGGGAGCCATTGTGTCTGAAGGCCTCCACAGAACCAGTGCAGTGTTGTTGTACTTCTGAGGAATCTCTGGGGTTCCAGGACGGTTGGGCAGGCCTGTAAAACAAATATATTAGTATTACTAGTAATACTGTTGGGATGAAGTAAACGTACTTCTTCAAAGACTCAAACAATGTCTCATTTCTTACGTGCAAGAGATATTGTGCAAGAGCTTGATACTGAGGCCAGCGGGTTCGTAGCCACACATTCATAGACCCCTGCGTCCTTTTTGGTGGTCTGCATTATCATCAGCAGCTGCCGGCCATCAGGACAAGCTATCATATTCATCCTGGCATCAATCTCTAGGGGCTTCTTGTCTGAGAAAGCACACATGCACAGGGAGGGAATTTTAAAGGTGAATATTTATTTCCTTTTTCTTACCTACCCTTTTCTTACTTGCCCTGTGTCAGGTTGTGAATTTAAGCCCATTTATGCTGTTTAAGGATACCACTCCAAACTCCTTTTACCTACAGCAACATTTATGTTCACTGTATGTAGCATTTGTAATTACATCATATTTGCATCAATATGCAACGTAATGTGTCTCTGCACTCATGGATGTTAGAGGAATTATGCAAATTACTGCAAAAAGCAAACAAAATGATTCTATTCACATGCACATGTATTACCCTCACTAAGACACTACTGTTTATTCACTTTAAAGATCATCACCTTTCATCCAGGTAATGTGTGGGTGGGGACTTCCAGCTGGCAAACAGCTGAGTGTCACTGGATCTCCCTCCAGCAGCACATGATCTCTCAGTTTGATATGGAATACTGGAGGGAAATCTGGAAGTTGAAGACATTACAATAATTAATCACATAAATACTGTATGATGAAAGGTAAAACTAACAGTTATGATTATGAAGTAATTTTTTTAAAAATCTGAAATTGAGCATATCTGAGGCCTCAGCAAATACATTTCTGTACATCCTATTGGCAAATGTCATGTATAAAACCCTATTTACATCATAATGTTACTTTAAAATATAACGTGTCTCAAGATAACTTAACTATATAACTAATATAGCATGTCTGTGGCTGTTGTAGCCTTTGCAAGATGCTTTACAACCCACTACCACTTTGTTATTTTAATGCTGTTTTTGGCTTATTTGTTGCAAGTGATGGTTGCATTTTTTTGTAATGGGGTCTTGCTGCTGCTTTTTGTGCCTGAGGTTTCCCAGTCTGACTGAAATACACATTTTGCTACGTAGTTTTAGTGAGGAAAAATATATGTCTTAGTCACAAGCATTTTGACCAAGCAGATGGAAATTATAAAATACCACTATTGCATGGTGACAATAATGTCACAGATCCACTCTTTGCTGGTGATGTTTGGTTTTATTTCTGGTCTGGTAAAGAAAGTGAAGTGTCTGCTGGCTGTAGCTTCGTATTTAATGGCTACATATAAGAAAGTGGTCTTCCTATTGAAATTAAAAGGAGGCCCATACTAAATGTCATCATTGCCTTACCCAAATACTTTATGCACACTCTTATATAACTTACCAGAAGCCAGTTTGGAGTATTGGCGTGAACGTAAGGAACTACTATCTCTGGAGATTGCTGTTGGTATGTCAGGCTGTGATACTGTCTTATCTCGCCTCCCTCTAGTCAGGCCCCATCGATCCCAGCGGGATCTGCGCTCAGCCTCCAAGCCTGCTACAAGAAAAGAAATAGGAAAGAAAAGATTTATAAATGACATCACTCTTAAAAAAGTACAACAGATAGTCCTCTGGTAAAATATTAATTCAAAATGGAAAGGTAACTGGACATACCCTTTGCTGTGTCTGATTTTAGGCTGGACATAGACTCTAGGGACTCGGTTGAGGCACCATTAGTTGCCTGAGATGCTAGCTGGTTCTGAGGAACCTTCGTTGCACGGCTCTCTGATGTTGAACGACGAAGCATGGAAAGAATGGGTGTCCTCTTGGGTTCCTTGTCTTCTGATGCTCTTCTCTCCTCTGAGTAGCTGCGGATTCTTGTAGAGATCCCAGCAACTGTTGATTCAATTTTCCTGCGCATTGCCAACACTGGTGATTCATTTGGTTTCTTAATCTCTTTTTCATCATTTTCCACCAATCTATCAGTTCCCCCGTCCATTCTTGACATCTCTACTTCTTTCTTTTCCTGAGACCCTCTTCGGCCAAGAGTCCAAGAAAGCCTACGTCTCGAGGCAACAGAATCATCTTCCTTCATCATTTCCTCTTTGCGCTCTGTTGATGGAGTCCTCTTCAAGCGCATTGAGAGCCTTCTCATAAAGCCTTGGTCCTTTTGAGCTTCACGAAGATCCTGGACTGACTTTGACTTCTCCTCAAGTCTTCTTGGTTTTAATTCTAAAGGTGCACCTGTTGGCCCAGGTCTGTATATCTCTTCACTTTTCTCTGTAGAATCTGCACCAGCTTGTAATCCATCATCTTGCTTTGAGCGTGACAGAAACTTCAGACTTCTGGTGAGAGAAGATTCACGTTTTTTAAAGCGTGCCTCAAAGACCTCTTCAGAGGTGATATCCTGTAGGTCTGCTCCTGCTGAAAGCCCTTCTTGGGCTGAAGAATATGAAACAGTCTTGGGTGGAGTGGATTCTTTTGTCATCATCTCTGGTGATGCTACTCTGGAATATACAGCAGGGTGCTCAGTGGTTGAAACAGTGGCTGACTTTGGTGGACCAGGTATTTCAAAGCTGGCAGGGGAAGATATACCAGTTGATACTGGGGATGATGAAATCGTTGGAGTAACAACAGGTGTAGAAGGGCCTAGCGGTGGCTCACTGAGTGGCTGAAGTGTGGGGACCATCATAGTCTGCATTATACTGGCATATGCTGAAGTCCTTCCATCTGGCAGAACAACTCGAGCGGGAAGCGAGGGTGTCACATACGTTGAAACAACTTTTCCTGGGGAAGTGGAATATTCTTGTGTTGGTCTCAGCATAAATGAGCTTGTTGTTATTGTCACCTCGGGGGATTTCTCAAGGATAGTTACTTTCTCTTCTATATGTTCTATAACATCTTTTACGTTTTCCTTAGTGTTTGATTCAGTGACAGCATCAACTCTTTCCTCTTCTTCTTTCATTAACTCTTCCTTTTCTTCATGCTTCTTTTCTCCCTCTTCTTCCTCTTCCATTTTCTCTTCTAATGCAGGATTTTGGACCATAGAAGGAGGTGTAGGAATTCTCTGACCTACAGACTCTGATTCCATCATTGGTTCTTCTGAAATACTCATGTCCTTCTCTGAGAATCCACTGGTGCTTGATCTCTCATCAAAATTGCTATCTGTGGTCAGCCCTTCCATCTTTTCACTTATAGTCTCATCTGGCTTTATCTCTTTTTCCATAAACGATTCCTCACTCTCAGTTTTGGTTGGACTTTCCTGCAAAACCGACTCTGGTGTTGGTGGTTTTGGTGAAGGCTCCCTGGGAGTCACTGGGCGGGAGTCTAGCTTGGTTTGTTCTGTTAGAGATGACATAGATATAGCTTCTTTGAGCCTTCTCTCTTCTATCTGTGCCAAGGGAATCTCCAGAGGAGCTCCTGAACGGCGGTGCAAAGGTATGGGTTCTGAATCCCCCTGACTGAAAGAAGTGCTTTTTCGCAAAACTTTTGGTTTAGGAACTTCATCCCTTGGGAAATCACTGGATGCAGCTCTTGTTAGTGGAGGTGGGCCCAAACGGACTGTACGAGAATACCGATCTGAGGACACTGCACGTTTTTCATCTCCCATTCCTAATGTTTCCAACAGAGGTCCTCTCAGTCCACTCATCTTGTTGTCCACAGAGCCACCACGAAGCAGTCGTTGCCTCATCAGCTCCAGTTTGAGAGCATAGTCTTCTTGGCTCATCTTGGCAGTTCCTGGGCTGGTGCTCCTTTTTGGTAGTTCCATAGAGACAGCTTTCTTCAGAACTCTTCTGCCATCATCTTGACTTCCTTCTCCAGGTGCTTCTTCTGGTGTAATCCGAAGCATCAATGCACTATCAGCTGAGCCACCACGCCTTAGCTCTCCTCTTCGCCGTCCACCTTCTGGTTTGTCTGACTCCATGCTTGAACCCCGTCTCAGTGGTTTTCTAGACAGCTCTGATTTTTGGGGCAATTCAGCAGGTGATTCTTCCTCATCTGAAGAACCCTTTTCATTGGGTTGTGATGATCTTTTCCTCAGGCGCCCTTTGCCTCCCACCTCAAGTCCTTCTTTATCCATTTCTTTGGGATCACACTCCATTGCCTCCTGGCCTTGAACAGAAGACCCAGACCAGTTACTTGCTCCGTTCTGCTTCCCTGCCTCCTGCTCATCGGTCTGAATGTCATTCAGTGACATCCTTGATCCAGAGAAGTCCATGTTAAGTGGCATTGGAATAAAGGGTAGTTCATCTATGTCCTCATCAGAATCAGAGGAAGATGATGGCGGTGGCGAACCCTCTTTAAGGTGCCTGGGAATTGCGATGGAAACATGGCTGGAGGAATCATTTAGCAATTCGGGTATGGACCTCATGACCATTTTTGATTTATAGCTGATCAGAGAACGCTAAAAAAAGGAAAATGTGACAAAATAAGTACCACAATGTGACCTTTTCAACATGCAGTAATTAAGAATTACAACCCATCTCACCTGCCACCTCCTGCGAGATACAAATTTCTTTAAGGCCTCTGTACTTATGGCCTTCCCCTTACTAAGGGTCTGTACAATAAATGGACATGAAATTTAAAACAAATAAATGAGAAATGGGATTTTACTAAGAATTGCCAAATGGATATCACTTATTCATACCTTGAACCAGGGGTGTCTGAGACATTCCTGGGTGTCTGGTCGTCTAAAATGATAAAACAAATATGAAAACTGAAAATAAATAAATCTGCAATAGGCCATGTGATAAATAAGTATCAGACAAAATTCTGGAAATACTGAAATAAAAATCTTTGATTTTAATTTTATTAAATTCAAGCTCAATATAGTGAATAAAAATAATATGTAATGACAAATCTTTATACTTCTGATCATCAACTCAGTGTTGTTGACTTGGATATGACTGTTTTCATAAATTATTATATTTGATGTATGACATTCGATGATACATAATAACTAATGACAGTTATCCATCAAGTCAGGATTTTACTGTGGTTGACACATAACTGTTTGCAAGTATTGAAACTTGGACTAAAAGAGATACAGCGGTGTTACTCACAGTCTGTCAGCCACCAGCAGCTTTATGATGAACCCTTTAGCTTCTCGGCAAAGATCGGCAAACATGCTCTCCTCAAAAGCCACGTTATAGTTTCTGATGTTCAGTACAGAGCTGCGATCATTCTCGCCAGCAAATGGAGATACACCGGTGAGACTGACAAGAGAAATAATAGCATTTAATAATAACAAACTTAATAAGAAACTTAGATGTAGTCCTGACCAACACACTGAAAAAGGTTTTTAGCATTATGGAAAATTGAAACTAATAAAAAATGTGCTTACCACAGATATGCTATTACTCCAACAGGCCTAGAAAAGTAAAGAAAAAATACAGCGTTTAAGATCAGGACATTAACAAATATTTGTAAGTACTGTATTTTAAAGCTTTTCTACTGTGATAGTCAGATTAGGGAAAACAGTGGAATGATCAAAATTAGTGGAACCATCATGATCTTATTGGCTTTGAAACTGCTTTGGGGCCAGGTGTACAACTAATCACATACAGCTGCTGTCTTAAAAGCAAAATAAAACAGCAATAAGAAAGAATCAGTCTGCCCTCAATCTGCTATTAGTTTGCAATTGAATGCAGTCAAGCTGGAAATTAAATGCAATGTGTTTGTGCTAACTTGACAAACAACTGTGATAAATCATCCGAAACTGCTAAACTGTTGCAGTCAACATAGACAGGAAGTCCCAGTAGGAAATTCAATTCAGAGTTGAAGAAGATGCATCACAGACAAGTTGCACTCATCAGTACAGACAGTCTCAGATCAACTGAAATGTGTTGACAATGTGTCTATTTTTTAAAAAAACTAGATACCTGCTATTTGCAAACCTTTGGCCATCTGTTAGAGAGGGATATCAGTTAGCCTGAGTCGGACTGTGATTGCTTGGAGACAGGTTGCTACCCACTAAGACAGATATAAGTGGTTGACCAGAGACTGAGGGCGTTGCACGTTCAGCCTCTGGGCGACCAGCTGGTCACTGCAACTAATTGCAACTGGGTTTCAACAAAAAATAAATACATAACAAATCAGTGCAATCATTGGGCTACCTCTGATTTTCACTAATCGCATGGAAGGTTCTGTCCTATTTTTAGTGTAGTGTGACTGAGTCATACCATATATCTGTTGCTTTTGACACGGGGCTCTGATTGACAATTTCTGGTGCAACAAATTCTGGTGTGCCATATTTGCAGTATTGAGCATCATCAGGTGTGATCTTAACCGCGTTGCCAAAATCACAGAGTCGGATTTGATCACCATGGGGGTCCGCCATGAGGATGTTTTCAGGCTGATGAGAGAATTAAGAAATAATATCTAACCCATTGTCTGCTATGAAAGAGCAACTGATCATTTAAAAATAACCTTCTGACACACAAGATGATGGAAGAATACATTGAGTACTCTTATTTATCTACCTTGATGTCCAGGTGTATGATGTTCGAATGATGAAGGTAGTCCAATCCTTCAAGAAGTTGTCTAATACATGAACGAACCTGATGGTCCAAAAAACAACAACAACAACAAAAACAGAAGATTTTTTTGATCAGATAATAAGAAAATATAGATAAAAGTAGTATTAGTGAAAAATTGGGATCCTTACATCAGACTCCATTACTGTAGATTTTCTTGTAAATCTGTCAAGCAGCTCCTCGTGGCATCTTTAACGATCAGTTAAGGCATTTCTCTTTTTGTTAAATTAAAAGCACTTTGCAACAAATGATTTATTATGTTATAACCAGTGTTGGGCAAGTTACTTTGAAAAAGTGATTAATTATAGTTACTAGGTACTTCTTCGAAAAAGTAACTGAGTTACAAGATTCTAAATTAATTACTTAAAAAGTAACTATTGTGTTACTTAAAAAAAATGTTTAACCCTCTGGGGTCCAGGGTATAATTGGCCATTTTTAACTACTTTTGATGTTTCCTCCACATTTCACCTTTAGAAACGATTTCCTTTGCCTTGTTTGGTCTCATCCTTTTCAGCACAACCTCACGTGTCTGAATTTACAGTTATGTTTTCATTTTGACATTCTGACACAACTGATCTAGAATCAGACAAAAAACATAAAATCAGAGTAGAAAAAAGTTCTATTTTTTACTGTAACAACCACAAACATGTTTATTGAATCATATTTCATAACTTTAAATGCAAATATAAATTGCCAATTTTAAAATCATATGCACAAGTTTTGCAAACAACAAAGTTATTTGCAGCCATTTACCTTTTACCCTTTTTTCTTTATAACCATTTCAAACTATTTACAGAACAATCAGCTGTTCTGCATTCAATAAGATGCCACACAAATTATTTCTGTCCACTATAAAGGAGAACATCACAGCCTGATACCTGCCGGTCTGACAGCAGCAGGTGTCTCACTCCTGTTCTCTACCCGGAGACAGCAGTCACCTCATTGTTCTGACACACAACACAAAACTATCCACAACACTACACACTAACTACACAAGACAACACATTAACTACACACTCCAAACACGCTAAACGTCACAAATCACATCTCAAAACTCTCTCTCTCTTTTTTCTGCTCTCTCTCTCTCACCGTCACTCCTAAAACTTCCCCTGTGTTTTTTGTTTGTTTGTTTGTTTTTGCTCATAAGCAGAGAGGTCTCGCTGCGCTGTCTTTAGACAGCAAACGTGACAAAACTATTGAGGAAAAAACGCCGCATATATATTGTTTATCAGAACTCTGGTTTTACGTGGCCTATCAACACAATTTAAAAACTGGTATATATCACCTTGTTGCTTTGTCATCTTAAAGTGGTCATGTGATTGGCTACTATACTCTTCCTCAGTCAAACAGCAGCACTCATGCGATTGTTTTGCCCCCTTAGCTCCAGGTGTTGTGCCAGAAAGCGTGCGCAGCTGCTTAAAGCTGTAGCGCCCAAATTACTTACAGCTACTTCCGTGCAACTGATATAAGATGCGGTAAGCTGAAGACAGCTTCAACCGTCTGTTTGTTGAAAAATAGTAACGCGACCGCATTTTCTTGTTAGTAACGGCAACGGCGTTGTAACAATAGGAATAGTAATTAGTTAGATTACTCGTTACTGAAAAATGCAACCCCGTTAGTAACGCCGTTACCAGTTATTCTCATCACTGATTATAACACATTCAATATTAAAATGTTCTTTTAACATAAACCTGGTATATTATACTAAGGCTAACTGAGTACTCAGCATCAGAAGGTTTGTTTTATGACTGCTTTAAAATGTGGATACATTTCAGTGATGATGACAACAGCATTCTTCTTCTCAAAGGCATCATGAAAGTAAAGCACTCTCTCGTGGTCCAGCTTGGAAAGCAGCTTCATCTCTCTCAGAGCGGATGTCTTCTTTTTAGCCCGCGTGGAAATAAACTTTGCAGCGTGCTCCATCTTGTCTGCCTTCTGGGTCGCACGTTTCACATAGGAAAAAGCACCTCTGGAGAGACAGTTCATCAGTTTCATATTTTCTTAATAGTTGAAAAAAGACTGTCAAGTAACAGTGCACAGCTGTGGGATCTTTTCTTAAAACCGATTTACCTTCCAATTTCCTTGTGGATGTCATAGTAATCAGTCAGTCGGCGCATTTTCCTTAGAATAGTTTCCTCATCGTCCATGGGATCTTCTTTACTTTTAGCTACAGCAAAGATAAAAGATTAAATGAGTTCCATCAATTTGTTCATTCAAGAGCCTTTGACACCTCAGACAGACAGACTGGCTTCTTACCTTCATGAACGGTGAGTTCAGCTTTACAGGATACAGATCCGGCTAAGTTCCTTGCTGTGCAGGTGTAAACCCCGGAGTCTTCCGGACGAGCATTTAGAACCACCAGGGAGCATTCATTATCATCGTACACAAACGTGTAATGACTGCTCTCTGACAGCAGGATATCATTCTGAAAGCAAATATGCTACATTTTACAGCGGGTCGTCTTTTGTTTGCTAAAAACTCCCTAAAAACTCTTATGGTTATTTCCCATTTCACTAATTTAGTTAACAGCACAGAGAAACCAGTAAAGAATAACTAGTCATGCAGGGCCATTGTATGTATATATATATATATATACACACAATGGCCCTGCATGACTAGTTATTCTTTACTGGTTTCTCTGTATATATATATCTATATATCTATATATATATAGATATATATATAGATATATAGATATATAGATATATATATAGATATATATATATAGATATATATAGATAGAGATAGATAGATATATATAGATAGATATATATAGATATATATAGATAGAGATAGATATATATCTCTATCTCTATCTCTAGATAGATAGATAGAGATATATATATATAGATATATATATATATATCTCTATCTATATATATATATATATATATCTCTATCTATATATATATATATCTCTATCTATATATATATATATCTCTATCTATCGATCGATCGATCGATCTATCTATCTATCGATCCATCAATCCATCGATCGATCGATCGATCGATCGATCGATAGATAGATAGATAGATAGATAGAGAGATAGAGAGATAGAGAGATAGAGAGATAGAGAGATAGAGATAGAGATATAGATAGATAGATAGATAGATAGATAGATAGATAGATAGATAGAATTTTATTTTGAACATGCAAATATAATTGAAATAACAACAGGAAAAAAAAAAAAAAAACAACTTAAAAATCATCAAGTTTTTATGTATATATCTTTGTCTACAGAATGCGTGTGCTCGAAAAACTATAATGGATGGAAACCTTGAACCACAAGATGTCAGGGATGGGTTTGCCCTCCACAACCACAGCAAAGCGAGGGGTATCCCCAGCGCAAACATCCAAATCTTCCATAATGGTCTCAAATGTTGGTGGAGCTGTAATGACAGTACAAAGTTCAATTAATTTTGAGGCAATTATTTGCAGTTATTTTGTACTTAGTCTCCAAATATGTCCATCACTAGAATTCTGAAAGCAGATGTCAGAGATGATCTGACTGAGAAACTGAAGGACTACTCATGCTGATGCAGCAGAGATCTGGACTCACAGTAGGTCCACCCTAAAGTACTCTTCATCCTCCTTTTTGACACTAGTTCAGATCATTATCATGTTGTAGACCTGATGAATCAACAGCAGTGAATAAACTCATAAGGAAAGGGTTTATTGAGGTCATGGAAAACCAGAGTGGTCAGAGCCCAGAGTCATTTTTCCAGTGACTTCTTGTCAAACACAAAGTAACCATGTCGTAATAATACACTGCTTTTCCATTTATTTTACTGAGACCATAAACAAAATTAGCATCATGTGGTAAAAATGATACTTGAAACTAGTTATTATAAACATAAACTGGAGCATGTTAACTGAAGTCATAGGTCTAGCAATCTATTTTCCTTAATTCTAAACAATCTGACTTCTTTTTGAAACAGTCGCCCCCTGCTGGCCACAGAGAGACTGCATTTCAACAAAAGCTTTGCTTTTAAACCCAGAGACTATGTTCATAATTTATATGCACACAGTCTACCTGAAATATATACCTGCCATCTCCACAATGAATTTGCAGCTGTCACTGCCATACTTATTGGAGGCCACAAACTCCATCTCTCCAATGTCAGCGCTCTTCACTTTCAGCAGCTTCAGCGTGTGCTGGTCGTCATCTGGCATTGTCATCTCATATAGGCCTGGCTTGTTGGCCAGGCCCACTCCTCTCCTGGGAACAAAAACATTTTCAGTCAGGTCAGATACTTATAGGAAGGAGGGCAGCAGAGTGTCACTGAGTCAGGACATAATAATAGACTTTCTTAACTGCTCTGGAATCCTGGATAATCACTGGGAATAAAGCAGCTGCCTCTTTTCATACTGTCATACTGTATTTATGCTTCCCAGTAACAGTACATTTATCCTGTTATGTATTAAGTCAGAAAGGGGACAAACGGCACTAGATTCTCTCATGTGACAGGAATATGTTTGTATTTAGTGAAATTAAAGTAAAACTCCTTCATTTCCTTGAGTTTCTCTTTTTCTAAAAACAACAAAATGAAGTGTATTGACAGAAACTAACCTTTTCCAGATGACTGAAGCATTAACATGATTGAGAGTCATCGAGATAGTGACCGACTGGTTTTCCATCACATATACAGTTTCTGGCTTATCGATAATCACTGGAGCCTCCTGCACATAAGGACCTGAAGACATAAACCACAGAGGTAATATTTAACAGATTTGTTCTGGATGGATGGATGGATGATCTATAAAGTCAAACCTACCTCTGTCCAGGAGCTGCACTGGGTCAGTAGCTGGTGAGGGCTTGCTGAAAGCCTTGGAGGTGATGGTGAGTACCCTGAAAGCATAGCGCACACCTTTAGAGAGTGTTGTGATGGTGTAAGTTGTCTCCTTCAGACCTGACGCTATGATGATCCACTGGATGGAGCCTAAGGCTTGCTGTTGGATGGCGTACATCAAAGAGCTGGGATCTGGAAGGAAAAAAAAGGCTTTTGATTCAAAATGCTTTGGGTCAATGATTCCTTTTTATATCACGCAGTATATGAAGTAAGTACATATAGTACAACATGTAAAAGCTGGAGCACCTTACAGTATGTCAGTATGTTATTTTTAGCATTTATTCTTGATGTTTTTTCATAATGAAATCTGCTGCTTGTTTCAGTGTCCCAGCTGTAAAACCAGAGATGAGTAAGTCTTACCCAGAAATGAAAGAACACATCACACTCACAGCCTGGCCATTTGTCAAACATTTTGTTTTCTTTCATTCTGACACATTTGGGACTACAATTTACAAAATGAATATTGTGAAAACTTAAATAATAAAATAAATAAATCAGTAAAATCATTAAGTAAAAAACAGCTTAGCTTAATAGCTTATCCCACATAACCTTTTCCCTTCTCCTATTTTAAATCTATTTTTATGTTTTATGATTTTGTAAACTGCCTGTTTTTATGCTTGCTTTGTTCTGCTGTGTACAGTGTCCACTTTTAAATAAAATGTATTATTATTATTATCATCATCATTATCATTATTATTATTATTATTATTATTATTATTAAGACAGAAAAGTAGCAAATGAGACCATAAACACATCATGTAAATCTTATACTGAGGTTATAAAACAGAGAAACTGAGAAATGAGATAATTTGCTCATAGTCTTTTAGACCAACAGCCTCCAACCTTTTTTGCACCATGGAACATTTATGTCCGACAATATTCTCATGGACCGGCCTTTAAGGTGTCGCGGATAAATACAACAAAATAAAACCAGTACCGGTACCAAATAAAAAAAAGATTTACTCATAACACAAGGAAAAAGACCGAGGGAAACCGAGTGATAAAAACGATTGCAAAAAAATTACGCTAAAAACCCTGAAAACCATAAATTTCACAACCGAGCCTCAACTCTCGCGGCCCGGTACCAAACGACTCACGGACCAGTACCGGTCCGTGGCCCGGGGGTTGGGGACCACCGTTTTAGACAACCCAGTGTTTTTTTGGAACCAGAACTGTTGCCCTCTGCTGGACATTAGAAAGAATGCACTGGCTTCACTTTTTAGACCTAGAAGCAAGGTCCATCTTTTACATTGAGTCTATGATCAAATTGCCCTCAGCTCAGATCTGTTCCATGTTGAAAGGGATAGATTACAATCTGTCAGACTTTCATGGAAAGATGAGACAGACACAAAGATATTAAAATGCATGCCTGAAAGGGACATTAGAGAATGTTCTGCATTAAATGTGTAAAGCAATAAATAACTTAAGAATTAGGAATATATTGTTTTGTCTCTTGAATATAGCATATGTGACAATGTTTTTGCTTACCAATGGAAGGGTCCAGCCTCCTTGGTTTCTTCCAGCTCAAGGTGATGGTTTTGCCAGTAATGGATTCTATGACTGGAGTCCCATCAGGTGGGTCAGGGAGGATGTCTGAAAATGACGGTGGATTTAGGCAGCTGTATTTTTCTCTGGTGTGGTGCGGCATGAGGCAGCATCAATCTATAAGGTGTACTTGAGTACGGTTGTGTAATCAAAACATGTTTCTTTCTCCAGAGCGTTCAATTCAGTTCAGTTTTATTTATATAGCATCAAATCAGAATGAGAGTTTCCTCAAAGCACTTGAGGAAGAAGAAAAAAAATTACCTGTAACATAGAGATGAGCATAGCAGGTGGCCTTCCCAACTTTGTTAGAGATGACACTCTTGTAGACACCACCGTGGGCATGGCACACAGAGCGGATGACCAGGCTGTGAACATCACGAACTGCAACAGGAGAAAGCGGCTTGGCTTACTCGGTTTTACACGACACAGACAAGGAAGACTGAGGCAGTGTGGATTCATTCAGGGGTGTAAGTGCTCAGTGTAGCAGCTATAGAATAACGACACTCTCTGTATTTAATTAAACCCTGATCTCACAATGAAATTCTGTGTGCTTTTGCTCCACGCAACAAGAAAGAGGACAGCACCCTCGTTTTTGAAAATTGCTCTTTGTAGATTAAAGGTAGTTGAAATGATTTGCTGCTGAAGCACAGGAGTAACTGTCGCAATGATCCTGGCAATGAAGAAGCAAACAGGGCAAAAAGGGAATGATAAAATCACTACCTCAATAAAGAAGTCTTTGGTTCAGATTATTACTGCTAGATCAGTAATAAACAAAAACTATCTGGTTATTATACCTGCTTAATACAAGCAGTTCTTTTTTAAATGAAGTAATAAAAAAATATATATATATTTGTTTGAGTTTGCAGAAAAGAAAATTATACATAAAGGAATTTGAAATAAATTACAAAGGATGGAAAAAAAATCAGATGAATATAAATCCATTCTGCAAAACTTACACTGTGTCATCTTTCTGTCCTCTGTGCTTTCAATCCTCTTTCCATTGTGGAACCAGGCGATAGTTGGATACGGCAAACCAGCCACTTTGCATTTGAGCACAGCCTCTTTTCCCTCAATCACATCCAGGTCATAAAGGGGTTTGATGAAGTCAGGCATGGTGAAACGCTCCACCTCATTCTCTGGGACCTCTGGCTCTTCAGGTATGGAGGGCATTTTCTCCAATTTAGCCCTGAAGTGATGAGAAGAAGAATTGAACACCACTGGGAGCTCAAGCGGAATTTCAAAAAGCATACATGATCCAGAGAAAATCAAACACGCTTACATCTGTGAGGAGATGGCTGGACGTGGCTCCTGTATGTAAAGTTCAGCAGAGCTCTCTGCCTCGCCGTGACCGTTACGGGCTCTGACAGTGTAAAAACCCTCATCATCGCTGGTCACATGAGAAATGACGAGAGAATGGCGGCCACCCTCCTGAAGAATACGAATGTCCTCACTTTCTGTAAGTAAATGATCTAAAGGGAAAAAGGAAAACATATCCATATGGAATTTATATTGGAGGAGCATAGCTAAGCTAAGCTAGACGTTTACCCAGTAAAACTTTAAAGATAAGTGATTGATCTGAGATAATTAAAAACAACAAATGATAAAGAATGCAAAAGTCAGTAAGAGATTTTGTGTTTATAATTAATTAGATGTTCCAAAAAAATTTCACTTTTTGCTATTAAGCGACAATTTAATTAAAACTTGACAGTTGATTTTATATCTGATTTAGCATTAGATTAAAAAATAAGGCTAAAATCGTCAGTTGGCAGTGAAATTCAGTGATACAAAGAAAAAAGGGAACCCTCCAACAATCACATGACCCCTGTGAGCAAGCACTTTGGTGACAGTGGAGGGAAAAACTCCCTTTTAACAGGAAGAAACTTCTGGCAGAACCAGGCTCAGGGAGGGGCGGGGCCATCTGCTGCGACCGGTTAGGGTGAAATGAAGTCAGGGGTTATTGCACTGCCCACAGAAGGAGTGTGTGTATAAGTGACAGCGTCATCAACCTAGAGGAGTATAAGTATGTTCCTACCAAAGTGGCTCCAGGTGACTTTAGGAGGAGGTGTCCCACTGACTTTGCAGTCAAATCGAGCGTTGCGCCCCTCAATTACTTCCAAAACATCCAAATTGCGAGTAAAGAGAGGTTCGAGGGAGGGGATGACTTTGAGTTTGCCAAATGAGGTCACTTCCTCTAAAAAATGAAAAAAATATCTCTTAAGTAGAAAAAGAGTTGGAAGTGATAAATATACTTCTTCAAGTTTTGCATCATACATGTGGGATATATCCTTGACACTTACCTTTAGCTGTGCTGAGTTTGCACATGTATGTTCCGCTGTCATCTTCATGTACAGAGTTAAGCAGGAGGCGGCACTTTCTTCCATCAAAGTGCATTTTACAGTTGAGCAATGCTGGCTGGATCAGTTTCCCATCTGCAAGCCAGTCCACATCCGTGTCCTTTGGTCCAATGACGTGACACTCAAACAAAACAGTCTCTCCAGCCTTGGCTGTGATGTCCCTGACTGCACGGATAACTGCGAGACCTGGCTCCACTGGTGGTGCTGGATATAAATAAAGTACATTTTCTGAAGAGTGCTGTTAAGTGATACAAAAACGGTGATGTTGTGAAGTAGTTCCAGCCCTCTGTGTATGTTTTTATTCATGTGGAACTATGGTAAAGGAATTGGTAGAACAAAATTGCTTCCCCAAAACTGACACGGACATAATTAATCGGTGAACAAGAGCGAAATGTCGATTTATGCATTCTTAAACAAGCAGAAAAACACATACCTTTCACCTCCAGGTTTGCTTCACACTGCTTCGTCCCATACTCATTAATAATCCTACAAGTGTAAACCCCAGAGTCCGACTTCACTGCCGACTTGATTGTCATTTCAAAGGCGCCATCCTTCATCTCACGTACAATGTGACGTGGGCCTGTTTTTACCGTCACTCTGTCCCTCAGCCTACAAGAGCACATGGGACCAATTGTTTCTATATTTTTCAACAAATACACACTGCATTTCAGTTTTTCAATAAAGGATGGTCAAGCACACGTTTTGTCCCACCACATTAGGGGGTGGAATACATTGTCTTTTCTGCTATTGTCTCTTTAGATTCATGACTAACTCTTATGACAAAACCTGCATGAATGACTCAGCCATTTATTGTCAGCTACATTAAAAAATAAGACTGGCATTATTAGCCGTAATGTTAAATTTAGTATTAAAAGAATCCCACAAAAAGACCAAAAGCCGTATGTAAATTTCTCTTTTTTAACTGTTGTGCTGTCACTTTTCTATTAAAACACATTAACAGAGAGTGCTATTTTCAATTAAATCATATATTTGGATACCATATTTTAGCTCTAAAATTTATTTGTACATTTATTTCCTTTTTTGTGCTTTACTTTGATATAACTTTTGCATTTGCAGCAATATGAGACTAACTTAAAACCAACTACAGTGACTACTCTTATGAAGAAAAGTATCACCAAGTTAAAGTTGCAACAGGAAAAGGAAATGATCTCATCTCTACATCTTAAGATCACTTCACTGATTAAGCATGGGGGTATGCAAAAGCATCACATGCAATAAAAAAAATCAATTTAAAAGTTTTGACTTTAAAACTTTAAGTTTCCACCTCCTTTAATGAATTAAAGGACCATGCTCAAAAACAAACTATGCATTCATGTTTCCTCATGGTTTGTGCTGTCCATATCTTATGGAAACAATGAGTTTAAGTAGACTGATGAAGTGAGGGGGGGGACCTACCAATACAGCATAGGTTTGGGTTGTCCACTTATTCGGACAGACATGGTGACTTCCTGTCCCTCAATGACAGCTTGATCACTCATTGTTACCTGTTTAAAATTTAATGCAAGTTAGACGCTTAGAGATGCATTTCACCTGTAAGTTTTATGAGAGATGTGTTGATGGAGTGACCACACAGCAGATAATACATTTATTAAGGGAAAATTAATATTGATAGAATGCTTAGTATGGAACATATTTCCATGCAGTATTGTTGCCACTGTTCGATTAACATACTATGGTCACACTAAAGGGCAAAGTTAATTAATTAGATTTATCCAATGAACCCTGCACAGTCTCACCAAGAATGCAGGGGGTTTCCTAAAATGTGTGTCAATAGTTCGCCTTGGCTCTGGCCCTCCAAAGTCCATGACTTCTTCCATGGGGCTGAGATACTCTTCATCAGATGTAATAGGGCTGCTGATATCCATAGGAACACCCAAGTTTCCCTTTGGTTCCTGCACAGAATCTGCAAAGCCAAAAATTGTACTATTATAATCATTGTCGTACCTTGATACCTTTTTAACAATCAAGTCCCATTTATACATATCCCATTTTATTTTGTCTTTAATATATATATATATATATTTTTTACTGAGAGCAAACCTGAATGAGTACATGGGGATTTAAAAGAGTTCACATATTGAATAAAACATCCCTCCATTTAGAATCTAAGATGCCAAATGTGAAATCTAAACAATGGTGGATTCATAGTGAGTGGAGCCACTGAGCCTCATTGGGCACTTTATAGGTTCAGTTTTGCCTCTGAGTTTCCATGGTAACTATAAGTGAGGTTATTCAGCTGGAATATATGGTGCACACATTTCGCTGAGAGAGATAATGACAAGGGAGCCAGGAGAGAAATACAATGCCAACGTGGGAAGAGACTACGAGATGATTTTTAAGACGACAAAAATGCCCTCTGAAAATGAATACTGTAAACTGGAAATTACTGCTTAGTACATTAACCTTTTTTTTTTTTTTTTTGATTAGGCTGCATATTATACTAGTGTAGGGGGAGTGATAAATGTCCTGTTCAATTACTGAGCGACTACAAAAGAAGTTTAATATAATAACTGACGTGGCCTTTCTGTGTGGAGTTTGTATAATCGTCCGATAGCTGTGTTGGTTTTCTCCAGATATTCTGGCTTCCTGTTGCAGTTCGAAGAAATGCATGTTAGTTTAATTAGGTGATTCTGAATTGGCTTTAAATGTGGATGAGAGAATGAATAGTTGTGTCTGTGTTAGCACTGTGATGGACGGGCAACCTGTCCGGACTGTACCCCACTACTTGCCCATTGTCCACCTAGATAGGCTGCATGCTTCGTTGGGTAAGAGATTATGGATGTATGTATAGATATGGATGTTCCTTAAGCCTCAGTCAGACAGGCCTGTGCGATGGTTTTGGTCTCATGTCCCAAAACATAAACTTACCTGCTTTAACTATAAGAGTGGCACTGCTTGAAGCTCTTCCCATCTGATTAACAGCAGTTACACAGTATCTTCCCCCATCACTTATTTTAGCTGATCTGATGAGAAGACTATGTCGTTCACCCTCCACTTTGACTGCATAATTTGCAATCCCAGTGACCTCAGTGTTGTCTTTAGTCCAGGTGACTTAAACAGAGAAGAAAACAAAATAAATCCACTTCTCCATCAACTGATTCAAAGTTACCTTTAAGGGTTTTGCTGTTGAAATAAAAATGACAACAAATTACCTTCAGGACTAGGGGTTCCAGCAATTATAGTTCTTAGCAGTACATCTGCACCAGCAGATGCTACAGTATCCTGGAGAGGAA
This sequence comes from Neolamprologus multifasciatus, assembly GCF_963576455.1. Lineage (NCBI taxonomy): Eukaryota > Metazoa > Chordata > Actinopteri > Cichliformes > Cichlidae > Neolamprologus > Neolamprologus multifasciatus. The sequence continues at coordinate 30,679,558 of NC_140454.1, forward strand.
ACTCAAACACAGGAGCCTCCATGGGGTCTTCTCCGGCAGACACATAAGAATCATCTGAAGAATCTGCACAGACAAGAGACAAACCTAAAGTGATTTTTGTTCCTTTGCTCAAATTACAAAAATGACACTAGAGGACAGAGAAAGTCACTCTATTAAACATTACCACAAAAAAAGCTTACAAAAGAAACAGAACAAATCTAACCTAACTCTGGAGACAGGGGTCGTGTACGACGGTTCTTTCCTCTGGACTTTTGCTGATGTCCCTCTTTGGCACCAGCACGCTTGTGTTTAGGCTCACTTGTGCTTACAGGAACATCCTCTTCCATTTTTTCATCTTCAACAATAATTGTAGGTACTTTAATCTTAGAGATTGGTTTAGAAAGTTCCACTTCCATTTTCTCCTCTGTTGGAGAGCTTGGTGATATTCTTGGGGGTTTTGAAGGGGCAAGATCTTGCACAATGATGGACCTTTTTTGTACCAGAGGACTCTCAGGTCTGTTTTCAATTTTTCTTACTGCAACTTCTATTGGTGTCTTTCTCCCCGAAGTCTCATCCTTTTGCGATGTTTGTACAGGAGACTGTTGGATGTGTGGGGATTCTTGCATTCGAGATACCCTTTGTACAAGAGGACTCGGTGGCCTTCGTTCAACTTTGCGCAATGTCATCTCTGTAACATTTCTGCTTGGTGAATCTTCCCTGTGTTGATTATATATTGCTGGTGATGATGATCGTTGAATAATTTCTGTAACTGGACTGACTCTATTGAATTCTCTCACCGATCGTTGTCCTGGTAAGTCAGATAACTGCATTGACTCTGGGGTGCCTGCAACTTCTGCGACTCTACTAACTGGTACAGCTGTTAAACCAGTGTCTGCTGTCTTTTGAGGTTGAGATTTCTGCTCTTGTTGTGTTTGCTGCTGTTGCTGCATCGGTTGCTTGCTTAGTTCCCTTTCTCTCTGTTCTTTTGCCCACTGGACTCGTTCCCTTTCTTGGAGTTTTTGCAGGACCTGAGGAGGAATAGGTTCAATTTTCCTAAAAGGCTGGCGCTGCTTGACCTTCAGGGTTAGCTGTTCAGTTGAAAACGATTTCTTCAGATGAGGTTTACCAACAAGCTTTTTAATGCGTTGGAGCTCCTCAGTGAACTTGTTTTCAATGTCCTGAACTTTTTGAGAGTAGCGAGGTTTCTCTTCCAGCGAAGCTGCTCTCTTTTTAAACATAGACCTTCGTTCAGCAGCATCTTCTTTTAGAGCTTCCCTAAGATCTTCCCTTGAACTTTCTCTAGAGATACCCAAACGGCTTCCTCCATCATCTGAATCCACAGATCCAGCCCGATTGAACCCTGCCCAGGATCTTCCCGAAATGGAACCTTCTGGAATATCAAGACTCCGTCTGCGCTCCTCTAAGTCACGGACCTTCTCAAAAACCTTTGAACTAGCCCTTGTAAGCTTTGGAGAGGGTCTAAGAGTAAATTCTTTCTTGGAATATTCACTCAGTGGAGTCTGTGGTCGGGAATCTTGGGTGTTACTTTGGGACACAGATTTTGGCTGCTTAACCTTTTCTTCAAACTCCCCGGGCACGGTGTCTTGGTATTCAGTTGGCACAACGATTTTCTTCCGCAAGCTAAGAGGAGTAGTTGAACCAGAGCGACTTGGCATTGGAGAGGTGGAGGTGCGTTTGACCAGTCTTGGAGATGGGGGTGGGAGAACTTGTGTGGGAGATTCTCTTGAAAAATCCTCAGACTGGCTCCTGAAATAGAGGATGTGAGGAAAAATCTGTTAAAATCAGGAATCTGTTGCTAATTTACAACCTTACTCATTACTGTGTTTTAGCACTGAATTCAAGTCCAGTAGTATAGTTAACACACAGAGTTCTTTTTACTGTAATTGTTGGGGTTACCATCAATGCTGTATGTTTTTTACTTGCCTGTTAGAGTGATCTTCATGTCCATGTGTTTTACTGACATCCTCGGCACATTTTTCCATCACTGTGTCTCGTGTGAAAGAAGAGATGCATTAACACATTTGTATGGCAAAATTTCTAGGTCAGGTATTCATGTTCAAATCTCCACCAAATAATATTTCTATGTAAACACTGGATGAAGTGACTTGCTGTATCACTGCAGGCTCAGAGAGAGAGAGAGGGATAGATAGATGTTTGTTTCTGTGTCAGAAGTAGCCAACAAGAAAACTAGAGAAAAAAACCCCAATGGAAATGAAAACTGTGTTATTTCTCATTAGGTTCATGTGATTGCCTTCAGCTCCATTTTCTTTCTTGTTGTTGGTGCTACCATATTACAACCTCATAGCAGGTCTCAGTACCATCCTGTAAGCACTGATGCAAATTAATGATTGAAATCAGAAACAGTTCATACCTGCAGGCACAGCCTGGTCCTCAACATCCCCGCTATCTTCTTTGGTCTCATATTGGTCTCCACCTTCATCTTCTGTTGTTTCAGAATCTGAAATAAATAAAACAAAATAAATGGAAAAAATGAAAAATTACTTGTGGTGTAAACACATTTCAACTAGACCAGTTTGTGAAGAACATTATTTGGTGAGAAAAAAAAGTGCATTTGAAAGCATACTTGTAAAAAAGCAGAAAATAAAAGTTAAGGACAATCTAAAACTATTTACTAAATGAAGCATGGCACCATCTGTGATTTTGTTTGGCAACACTGTCTTTCTGCAGTGGCAACAAAAGATGTAACAGACAGAGGACAGGTCACTATTACCTTATCATGTTCACTTGACTTTATGGAGATGCTTGGTGAAAGAAACTGAAGTGATTTTCCTGACCCCCTTTTGGGGGTGAAGTGGGGGGGCTAACAATCGGAATCAGAATACTTTCTTTATACCAAAGGAAATTATGTAATGCCACTGAAATTTTCTGTGGCACTTAACTGAATTTTATAATATATGTAGTTGTTCTACTTGATGAGTTGACGCCCCCAGGGTCTCATTAGCACAGCTAAGCTGAATATACTAAATTTGTTACAGCTGAATTGTTGCTGAGTCTTGTCACCCATAATTACTTCAACGACATCAGCAAAATTTATTTCAAGGAAGGGAATACAAGAAGAAAATAACTACAAGTGTGTTCATACTTTCAGCAGAAATGTATCCTCTTTAAACCTAAAAAACTGTTCCAGCTGTACTATCTGATAAATATGACTGTTCTTCACAGGCTGAGAGAAAATTCAGTCATTGGTAGGACTCAAAATAGAAAGCAGTATTGAGTCACTGGCATCCCAGCAGCTCTCATGAGGTGTTTGCTTCACAGTAGGTGGAACCACTTATAAAAAAAAATGAAATAAATAAATAACAGAAGCTATCTCTTGTTCTCTTGCAGTAAAAGAACACAACAGGGTAACGCTGGCCACAATGGAAATGGTGGAAAAATGTTTTTAAAAAAAAACAGGCTTGTTTGAAATCAGCAGACAGAAAAAAGTCAGCTATAAACTTCACACAGAAAAGCTTAGAGCCCTACTCACAGCTATTGAATCTATATTTAGCTACACTGCACATTCATGCAATATTAATATCACATAACATAATTTTACATTTCAAAGTAAAACACTTTCACACAGACACAACATTGTACAGAGTATTATTACACAGTATGACATCATATTTCTCAGTGTGACACATTATTTTTCCAAAGCAGTCATTCGAATCAGCTGATTTTGTCCAAGACTAAACTACTGAAAATTTACACAAACATACATTAAATAATTGAACTTTCTCATGTGATGTTTGTTTAGGCTTGAATAAATAAATAAATAAAACTATATGGTTTGTTAGGCCTAGGGAAACATAATAACAGGGTGCAAATATGGACCTCCCTTTATGTGAAATACATGTTCCTGTATCCTTTGGAGAAGCTCTACTGACAATGTAAGTATTACATTTTTTTCCTGTATTAATTTCAATAACAATTCATCGACTAGGACTTTGGTCCTTTGTAGACATTCCAGGTTTGAGGAGCTCAGGTAACATTAATGTATTTGTACTCTGTCATTACATTAAGCAATGCTATCCTTCTCTTTGACACTTTAATCGCTCACCTCAAAGTTGAGAAATACAACTTCAGCACCTGTCCTCTTTGATATATTGCAAGGCAATCATCATTCTTCACAACACTAAAATATACCATCCCTCTATCCACCCATCCTCTTCCACTTATCCATAAAATATACCCCAAAATGACAAAACACAGAAATGATATTTAGCCATTTTATGGTATCAGTGTATGTGTTGTACCATTATCATTCAGTCTTAATCTTGGGACAGTTCAATGAGGTCTCAGATTCACTTTTCTGTGCTTCTTCTTCTTCATCCCAAGTTAATTAACTTCTTTTCAATTCGCCTCGTTCATTTGATAAGTGTCACCATGTAGAGTCATTATGCAGTGACTCCAGTAAGTCACTTATGTTTTAATTAAATATAACTAAATGAATGTGAATTATAATCGTGATATTTTTATCACGAAAATATACTCCAGTATCATTTTTTTGCATTCCTTATAAAACTAGCTTGTAGTATAAAATTAGTATGTCATAATATCTTGTTTGAAGTCAAGATGAAGCAGTGATGTCTTTCTATGTTGGCTCTGCGGTGGACTAGCAACCTCTCCTCTGTGGCTCTTACCCAATATCTACTGTGAACCTAAGTTAGATGATAGACAAATGAATAAGCCGAGGAAGTCCCTGATTGGTTGCACATGAGAAGTAGACAATATTAAATCCCTGCTGACAGTGATTTTATAACTCTTTTAGTAACTGACAGTTAATAACACTGTGACTGACTGCACGGGTATTATCAATCATGCTGTAGTCTCAGAACAGTACAGTACATGAGCCTGTCACTCAGAAAAAAAAAAACAGTGCTTAACTTACAGTTTCCAAAATCCAATTTAATAATTGTCAAGAATATTTTTAGTGTCACTGTAAAATCTGTTAGAGGAGGTAGAATATAAATGATTGTCTGGGCAGGGGTGTCACCAAGAGGGGCCAGGGGGGCCAGCAGGCATCCCCAAAAAACTGCTGGCCCTCCCACTGCCCCTTTTTTGGCAAGACCCTATGTTGGTAATAGTTTAAATAAACGTGCGCACAAGAGAGAGGAAGACACCCTACAATGAGTTGAAACATAAACTTGTTATTTCTTCCTGCACATATGATGTTTGTCATTCGTATTGTGTCACTTTGTATGTCCCTCATCATTTGACATCGTCACCCCCTCCTCTCCGCTGCGCCCCTGCACTGTTCTGTTTTTAGTGTGCCACCCCAATATTTTTAGTGGCCCCCAAATGGCCACATCTGGGTTACAGTTGCTACCAGTTTGCTGGTGCACAAATAGACATAAAAGTGCACACCAAATAACACCAAAGAGCCCTTAACTATAACAAGTAGTTCTGGAAGTTTCCTCTCAACATCGCAGTACTGCATGGAAGAATTTTAGTGAAACTTTTAGTGAGACTCTTCTGTAGTTTTCTGAAGTTCAAAGCTACTGAAGAGCTTTGAGGTTGACTGAGTTTCTTGTTGGTTATAGCTCACAGTAACACTGCTCCTTCTCAATTAAGGACTTGCAGAGTGAGCTCTGTTTAGCAGCACCATTACCACTGTCAGCTGAAACAACAGTGTGGTCAGTTCAACAGTAATATTTATAAAATGTTGGTGTCAGCATTTTAAATGAAATATTTTACGGTGCTTTAATGCTCTATTCACAGATGAAGGTTAAATCGCTGCAGGAAGAAGAGAAAGATAAATTGAAATAGCACTTGCCTGTTTTGTTCTTTGGTCTGAATGTTTTTTCATAGCCACTGCTGGTATGTCCTCGACAGGTATTTTTTGTCTTGGCTTACACACAGCAGCAGGGTATTCCCCGAGATACACTGGGGGCTCCGAGCCATTACTACATGCCTAACTGAGCGAATTTTCTAAGAAAACATGAGCAATTTCTATAAAAAAAAACGACTGAACTTATTACATATTGTAACTCTCCTAACATGCAGACAAAAGCTCCTCACTAAAACAGAAAGAAAAATGAAAAGAAAAGGCACTTTGGTCCATTACGTAACAAGTCAGAGTCTCAGCAGCTCTTGTGAGAGAATCCGTTTCTGAAAAGCACAGAGCAGAGACCTCCATCCGCAGGTGGAAATGTCTGTTGAATGCATATCATGCACTCTGAGGGAGCCCCCCTGTCCACACAATAGCCAGCGACAGCGCAAGCATCTTCCCCCGCTGCGTTCCACCCCACAGGCAGTGCACACCGATAGGCAGAAAAACCAGTGGGAGTGATCCAGCCCTCTTGAGATCAGTGTTCTACAGCACTGGTTGACATTTTTCATGTTTCCCTTCCTCCCCATGTGTCTGTGTCTTTTTCATCAACGGGTATAATGAGCCGATGTTGTGTTGTTGGAAGAGAGGGGGAGAATCGCCGCAACAGCTAAAAGGGACCTCCTCACTCCTCTGCATTGCTGGAGCACTGTTCGAGCTCACAGAAAATGTGTTAGCCTACTGGCTGCTTTAACTGACTGCACAAGCTTTGCTCACTGCTAGAGATTGTTGTTTTTCCACATGACAATTTCAACTGCTCATAATACTTTATTGTTTTGACAGAATATTAACTGTAATTATTACATCTTTAGTACAGTTTGAATCAATTGAAACAATACCTTCTTGCACAGTAGAATAAATCAGTACACAGAAACATGCTTAAAATAACATTTCAGTTCACACATGGTTACACAGTTCTCTCGGCAAAATGACAGTGTGAGAGTGCAGAATAAAGTCTATATTACTAAGATAATAGTTCATATAATTACTAATGACTGCAGATCACAAATGCAAAGCAAATGTAGTGAGCACTTTCATTATTGGAGCCACCTTTCGGGCTTAATTACACGGTCTGTTGATTATGTAACCTCAGGCCTTTTCGTTTCCTTGGCAGCTGAATACCATGTGTGACTTCGACGTTAACCTCACGCTCTAATGACATGAAATCATGGGCTGTGTGCTACAACAGCTCATTCTAGAATAGTTATGTAAATGTAGTCACCAGTCACTTTGTTAGCTACACATGTTCACGTGTTTGTTAACGCAAATATCTAATCAGCCAATCACATGGCAGCAACTCAGTGCTTACTGAAGTTCAAACTGTGCATCAGGATGGGTTAAAAGGTTATTCAAGTGACTGAAGATGGCGCGGTTGTTTAATTTTCCCTCCTATAACCACGTCTGGCATTCACAGAGAGCAGATATCCAGTAAGAGGCAGATCTCTGGGCAAAGTACCCTGTTGATGCCAGAGGCCAGAGTAACACAGCCAGACTGTTTTGAGCTGATGAGAAGGAGGCTCTGACGCAGAAAACATCTTTTCATAACCAACATGTGCAGAAGAACACACAACATCTGTTTATGTTCATAAAAGAAAAAATATTGGAGAACGTATCAGTTTTGGGGTTTTTAAATAATCAAATATTGGTATCAGTATTGGTCTTAAAGATCCTGTACTGGTTGGTTTTTACTCTTAGTCACTATATTCAGTTTGTCATCTGGAATTCAGATTTAAAAAACTGTCACCAGTACATATCCAAGGCCATGTGACCAGCACCATTAGTAACCAGTTTATTTAAGCTCTTTTCATAATGTGTGGATTCCTAATGGTTGCTAAGTTCTTTTGCTTATCCATCACTTCACCTTTTTCTGTTCAAACATGGAATTCACAGTTTCATTATATTTCATAGCCTGGATTATGTATTCACTGAATTATGGTTTGTAGCTGTGTTTGGTTTTTAACTCTTGAAAAATCTTTAAAGGGTGCACTATGGACTCTATATTTTTGCACATTGCAGTGAAATCCAGAGAGCTAGCTATTTGTTTATGTTTAAAGCTTTAATTCTTTGTTTCCATTAACTTCAATTTGCACACGTATAGAAAATTTAAACTACAAAAATTCACCTCTTGGATGTTTTAATTTGATATTTACTTGTGACCATATTGTTCATGTTAATACTGCTTATACTTGGACTGTGTATAAAATAAGTAAACTGTAATTAATATTTGGTAAAAGCCTTTTTATCAGACAGAATAGTTATGAGTGAGATCATTTTCAGAACACACTTTAGAAGATGGTCACTGGTCTCTGAGACCCTTAATAATTAAAGACCTGGGACAAAAATCAGCATTTGTGCATATTTACGTCTCGTGATGCCCTTCTGTATTTCTTATGAGCTGGATGGAAACAAGATATCACTGACACACTCAAAAACTCTGACCAAACAGACTCCAATATTCTAAACCATTTACAGCTCATATAAACCCCTTACCTGTCCTTCTGTCCATTGAAAAACACAATAATTTGTTGATGTACTGAAGCAACACGGCGCTGTAGGGGATTTCCACAGTGTAACTGTGGCTCCACCTGTTCACTCACATTCAAGGTCCAGGAGGAAGACAACACGGTGAGGAAACTATCCAAACATACTGGAAAAAGGCCACCGTCACACTCTGTGGCGACAGCTAATGTTCCCAGATGTAGGCAGTGCCAAACAGTATCATTTAAGCTTCAGACAGGCACTACACCTTTCTAAATCAAATCACTATCAGCCAGTGACCAAAGTGATTCGCTCACCTTACGTTTTTAGTGTTTTTCCTGCTTCCTGAGACATAAATCAAAATGAAAGCTAATGTTCTGTATCTGCTGGATGTGTCAAAGAGCAACTGTTTGGCTGCTTTACTGTCATAAAAGGTGATAATAGATGTGTGTTGTGTATAAAATAGCAAAAATAGAAAATAAAGAACGCTGCAAATATTTCGAGCATCTTTCAGCTTATTGTTTGGTTTCATAGCAAAGGTGTAAAGAACCAAAAAGCTTTGATACGACCTGCCTGGCACCAAATGACTAAGTTAGCAACTAGCAGCTAAGAGTCAGATGGCAATGACTAAGCTAATAGGAGCTTAATAGCAGGTGGCCAGAAATACACGAATTGTGGCCCCGTGTCTGGATGTGTAAATATGCAGCTACTGAGTAATTACAATAAATCAACTGCCTAATTAAAGGCAAAAACTAAATAAGGAAAAAGGCATGACATCATTCAGCATGTGGCGGACAGTTTTTTGGTTGTATATTTAGATGATGTGGATTCAAACGCGTACCTTTTCCTGATCAGTGTGCGTGTGTTGGTGGGTCATGCAGGGCTGGGCTAAAATTAGCAGTGATGTCTTCCTGTGTAACAGGAGAGACGCTGGCCTGCTAACATCAGAAAAATCTAAGGCCTGGCACATTCCACTGTATAAATAACTGGGGAGAGTTGGTGGACAAGGGGGGCGGGACAGAGAGACATTTTCAAAGACGGAGGAAGAGGTGGGAGAGGGAGAGAAAGAGAGAGGGAAAAGGTTCAGGCCGGATCATTGAGTGATGGGACAGCTGTAGACTACGAACATGGTGGAGAAGAAGAGAGCTGAATCAAAGTGAAGGTTAAAATGGAGCGACAAATGAAAAGTTCCCAGCGTAAAAAGCCCAGCAGCACCGGACTTGTTTAGTCCTCACAGGCTGTAAATGCTGACAAAGCTTTTGTCCAGCTAACGGTTCCACAATTGACAAACTGATCACATGAAACATGAACATTCATGTGAATATTGTGTTGCCAGCTTACATGAAAGCACATTTTTTGCAATGTGATTGCTGTAAACATTGTCATACTGTATCATGTGATAGGGATGAAATAGGACTTTTGCATTATGGTCGATATTTATCTCTAAATGTGTTGGTTTCCCTGATACGTAGTTTGTTAATGAAGTGTTAACACTGGTCTGTTTTTTCAGCGATACATTGTATGATGTTGCAGATTAATGCGCGGTTGCTGGATTTTTAAAGCGAAAGGCCAATTATATTTTTTCCAACAATCAAACAGAAATCGAGACTCAAAACTTGTTTAGTTTAACAGCCTGGTTGTGAGATCCTGTTGCGCAGTTTTGTGTATCTTTTTGTGGACAGTGTCCAAGCATTCAATATTTATGTAGGAAAGGAAATGTTATACGCTGCAGTATTTTTTTGCTGCCTACACTACAAACAATTCTTGTGATCAGCTGTCCAGTTTGCAGACTTCACCACTCTTTTAGAACCCATTTTTTTTGTCCTAGGCTTGCACAATCTCTCTTGTTCTTTGATACCAGGAAAGACTGTTATATAAGGACCCAGTCCCTTTTCCCACCAGAAAACACTTTCAATCTTCCAAACTTTACTGATGTTCAAGTGAGTACACTGTATCCAGGAGAGATGGTCCTGACATCTTTGCTCACGTAAATGCATGCCACATGTAATATATTCTAACAGCGGGAAAGGGCAGTTAGAAACTTAAGCAAGAGTTTCCCTACACACTGGTGCTGAGCACTGCAGAACAATGACAAATGCTGGGGCTGATATATGAAGGGCAAATTTGAGGAGCCGCTAATGCCATTTTTCAAAGCAGCTGAGGTGGTCAAAGCACTCAGGTGAGCTGAATTTAGATCAGTGCCGGGGATGACAAGAAGCATGAGACGAGGTTTTTGTTGATAAAAATGCATTGCACCGGCCTCCGGAGCGTCTCCAGTTAGACATTGAGGAATCTAACTGTAATGCATTCTCAGGGACTCACCTCAGCTATATCGGTCAAAAGCAGTGGTTGGCTTAAGGGTGGTTTATTTTCAGCATGCATGGTGGAAATTCAGCTTTTCCACTACATGCTTTTCTCAAACAACAATGCACCACACAGGGAGACTATACTTGTATCTGACTGCACGATTCAGCAGGACAGAACATAGAAGAAAAACAATGTGCTTTGCAAGCACACACTGCATTTGTGTGCTGTTTGTGTGTATAAGTTTATTCTTTATTATCTGATTTTGCGATTATATTTTAAGTGTTTTGCCTCACCCTCAGCTTGGATCACAGTGCCATGCACTGACCTTGAGTGAAATGATAATGATATAAACTGATTTAACATTGAAAGGAACAGTGAGCTATAATAATGATCTTGTGACAATGAAGCCTATGGAGCAACTTGCATCCTGTTTGGGATATTAACTGCAACTCCAACCCTGGTGGAATAGATTCACAGACTATTCAGCGGCTGCTCTAGCACGTCATCCCTGTCCTTGTGTACATGTGCAAAACATGGATGTATACGATGACTGATACTTCACCACCAGCATTGAAAAAGCTTTGACTTGTCACGGGCAGCACGTAGCAACAAGTTTGTATCTAGATTTGTTGGCTTCCATTAAAAATAACTTTCAGACATTTGCTTCTGCCACTACTCGTGCATTAATACGTGCAGCTACATTTTTAAAAGCTGCGTGGACACATTTGAGATTGATTTTTAGCAAATGCAGTTGCTATTTTGCTCTCCATGTGCGCTGTTTAGCTGCAGACCGGTCAGAGGAAGATGGTCTATAATCAGACTGCAAATGGAAATCATGAAAGCTTCTTGTCATGAAAACCTTGTCCTTTGCTTTCATATTCGGCATAATTATTTGCAGATGCTTGTTTATAGAGATTACTGATATTCTAAAGGCTCAGGTACCAATCAAGCACCATAGTGGACTTTTAAGGGAAAACTGGAGGGTTTTTTCCAATTAATTTGAAGGTTACTTTGGGAAAAGTGTGGTATAAAATATGTTTTAGTGGATTTTCACACGTCAAAACCTGCAAAGTGAATCCAGAAAAAGCTACACTCAGTCTGAAGTAAAACTTTAGACAGATGGATATTACCTTCACCCAGATCCAGTACAGCAAGCACAGCGCTGCTCCGAGCCTCTCCCAAGTGATTGTTGGCAATGCAGGTGTAGAGACCAGCATCACTCGGTTTGCAATCCCTAATCCATAGCCCTCCGTACTCTTGGTTCTCCATGTTGAGGAGTTCATCGTTATGGTACCAATACAGGGAAGGCTGCGGATCTCCAGCCACAGTCACCTTCAGACGGATGTCACAGCCCGTCCCCACGGCAGCGTTCCTCATTTTCCGTGTAAAAACCGGCGGGGTTGGGGTGTGGTAACCAGGTCCTTGAGGTTCCGGGACAACTTGGTCTGGGCTCGCTTTGGACCGTTTTGGGGGGATGATGGGACTTGGTGGTGCCCCTGCTTCATCTGCCCCTTTTTTCAGGGTCATTTGCACCTCAGCTTTTCTCATGGCTAAAACTGTCTACCTGGACTTTATGATTATATCACTACCTGGGCCTTGTCTTAGCAAGCCGTAGTCATGCCTTAAAAGGGCATTAGAGGCTACAGGTTACACACATACGTTACAGCTAACATGGCGTTCATGTTTTTGAACATTGGAGAGATGAATTCATTTTACTTTTACTTTAGAAACACGTCTATAACATTAAGTGCTCTCTGAATTGCTGTTCTCTAACCGCAGCTGTTGTTTGAAGAAGAAAAAGAAATTGTTGATCACCAGGTAATTAAGCAGATAGAGATAGCTGCCGCTCTCCTGCCTGAAGGTATTTTTAGGGCAAGACCTACTGGATCATGTTGCATTAACGGCTCCCTGGACTTGTCTGTTAGAAGTGACGGTTGCTTCTCCCCCTTCTTTTCGTGGTCTTCTCTGACTTTTCAAACTTTTGTAACCAGTTCCCAGAAGTGTGTAACGCATTCACTCAGCATGTGTGAAAGTCTTCAGTGAGATTCCTCTTTATTCCTGGTGGCCTTGAGAGTGTTTCTTGGTTGGCTTCTGGTTGAATGGAAGCATCAAGTCCTCTCCGGCGAGTCGCACAGGGGCCCCCCCCCTCCGACCTTATCCCATGAGTTAAACCGCCCCACTCATGATCTCCCTTTAGCTCTACCAGTCAGGGGAAATGACAGTCACAGCCCAGCAAGTCTTAGAACGACAGCTGCACGCTGAACCGTCTGACCACTCACTGATGGGCTCCCGCCCCCTTGTAATTTTTAGCCAACCTGAGGTCAGTAGAACATGTGAGATGGCGCAACACTTGGTACAACAGAGGGAGGTGGTCTGCATGGGGCATATGTTCAATTTCTAAGTCACAGAGTCTGACATTGCCCCCTCTATTATGTGTAAGGTGTCAAATTTCATGTGTATCATTCAAAACAAATTTATCATTGGAATAATTATGTGAGGCAACAGTTGGACCATTGAAACAAATATTTTAGGAATCCTTAAGTATTTAGTAGCAAAGGTAGCTGAGGTGGCGTCAGAGGTGCTAACCTGTTGGCTGATGTTGGCTGGTATGTCGCATAATCCCCCCCAAAAATGTAGCAAAACAGTGCACATTGTTTTCAGAAACCATAGATCATATATTAAAAAAATATTAGCGTGAGTGTTAATGTTGCATAGCTTGCCCTCCAGTTGGCATGCACTTCCAACGCACAGCACTTTGCAACATCTAGTTAAGGTAGACCTTAAACAAGTCAATTTATCACAGTCACAAATGTTAGGTCACAAGAAAAAAATATCTGTGGGTTTATCGGAATATCTGTTTTTTAAATCACCAAATACTTCGATCGGTGTCGTTCTTAAAAATCCTTTAGGGGTTGGTCTTATTTTTCTATTAGTCATTACATTCAGTTTACCATCTGTAATTTATGACTGTTACATTGAGTGTTATAAGTGTTGATGGTACAAAGTTTGCCCACCAGTGGGTCCTCTGGAACTTCCCTGCTGGCAATACACATGTTTGAAGTACCTGACACGCACTGTGGAAACAAGTAACTACACGAAACAAATGGCGGAGACATCTGTTCATGATTGATGTGTCTGAATCATGGACTTAACAACTATCAGCTGATATTTCCCAGGATATTGGATTTTTAAATATCAATTTAATATCAGCATCTTAAAAAGTCTTTATCAGTCAAGCTCTAATTATCAAGCCTGAAGTTGAGCATTTTCAGCATCGTAAGTTTGCCTTGGAAATGGGAAATGTCGACATTCCCTAAAGTAGACCTTCCCAAAGTGTGGGGCCCGCCCCCGGGGGGCGCAGAGCCATGGCAACAGTATCCCACATTCTTGATTTTTAGTTCACAAACACTTGTTGTAATGACTAACTACTCCTGACATTTTGGAGATGTTAGCGCTTTATACAGTAAAGTTACAGTGGGATACAAATAATATCAGGCTGATCCTGCCACGATTTGTCCCCCGGTTCAAATCATGGACAAACAGTATCCCACAGTTGTTTATGTTTTTAAACCCATTTTGCAGAGAGAAGCATTTTTTGATTTGATAGCAATGTTGAATATTATTACACAGGGAAAAAAAACAACTACACGTAAAATAATCACACTGTGACGCCTCTGCCTTTGTAAATGGAGGGACAGTAGCTGCATGTTTATATGTAAGCTGTAAAACCTGCAGATAGTCAGATTAACAGTATTTTGTCTCTATCTGCCATTCTGCAATTCATCTCATGTAAACAATATCGTGGCGCACAGCGTGACGTGAAAAAGGGCACATACCTTTGACGTTGCCTGGCGAACTCTGTATTCCTCAACCACAGGTAAACACAAAAAGGGAGTTTTAAAAAAATCTCCGTTTTCGGTGATTCAAAACGCTGTTCACGTGTGGACGAAACAGCTGCGTTTTCAAAAATAGCCGTGTAAATGCGGACGTAGGGTAAAAGAGTTAGTAGTTTATTTTATTTCTACCCGTAATTTATTGCAGACTACTTGTATTTGCTTAATTGTTTACTAAATGTTTGAGGTGTTAAATAAACCGCAATTTTGCAAAATATGGGTGTGTGTGGTTGGAGGATATGTGCGTACGTGTGCGTACGCGCGTGCACGCGCGAGGGGCGGGGCGAACATTTTTCTTGTAAGACAAAGCGGGGCCTAGCAAGAAAAGTTAGGGAACCACTGCCCTAAGTAGGGATGGGTATCGTTTAGGTTTTATCCGATACCGGTGCCAAACCGGTACTTTTGAAACGGTGCCGGTGCTTAAACGGTGCTCAAACCGGTGCTTAAAGAATGGAGAACACAAAATTGGTCCAAAAACCTCTCATGTTTAGCTGTTTTTTTTGTAAAAAGATAACAATGTTAGCCTTTTCTGCAGCTATGGGGCATATATGGTATCACTCTTGGCTGGAAGCAGTGCTTAAACAATGGAAAAAACATAAACTTTGTCCAAAAACCTCTCATGTTTAGCTGTTTTCCACTTTTTCTTTGGTCATTTTAGCCTTTTTGGCCAGGGTGAAGGGAGTATCTGCCATCAAACAAGAAGACAGCCGCATATAGCTATGACGGTGTTTGCTAGTTCACCTTACATGCATTAATGTAATAACGTGGTTAGCCTACTGAACGTAAATTACACATGAACAACATGAAGCTACTCACGCAAAGAAGAACGGCTGCTGCTGCCATCATCATTTCTGCTACACTAGCAGGGCTCCGGGTCCGATAACAGGCACCACACCCGCAGTAGATGTGCACGGTGTGAGGTCTCGCAGCAAGCTATCAAATACGGCGCATTTCTCGGCTTTAAAAAAAAAAGCGCTATGCGTCGCCAGGTGTTTCATCGGATTCGAGGTGTTACCTTTGACAGTGTCACAGTATCAGCTTAAAGCACTTGTTGCAGGCTGCTGAGTTTGCATATTTTGCTGTGAAGTACAGCCAGACTTTTGACTGCTTCCCTTGGGCATTTTTAATCTGTAGCTCTGCTCTAAAAGAACTTACGTACCTGGCCCCGCCTACTATCCTCGGAAACGTAAAATGATTGGCTAGAATCTAAAGTGTATCACAGCTCAGGAAAAAAAAGCACCGAAATAAAGCACCGAAATGTGCGCTGCTTTTCGGTCTGGTTACTACCGTTTATGTCAGAACCGGTGCCATCATGGCACCGGACACCGGTACCCATCCCTAGCCCTAAGGAATTTATTGTTTTGTTTGTTTCTTTATTTTATTTACTAATGTTTGAAGTTTATCAAGCTAATCCCATGTTTTACTTAATAAGGTTTAACATGAGAGACTTTTTCCTCACCAAGTAAAACAACACTCTATAGACAAGGAAATAAAGTTAAACCTTATAAAACTGACACAAAAACTGAATCTGGAAGTGGCTTTCCATCAACAAACCCAAATTTAAGTTGATAAATCGTGTATATAATTGTACTTTTATCACAAACTGTGCCCAAAACAGCTCAAAAAACCTGCTGTCTCCCAGTATTGCTACACATTTAGTGCTAGCATGCTAGCTTTGCACATGTACTTATACTAATACTAATATCTATATTTATACCTATATCTCTATATTTATCTCTTTAGCTTAATATTTATGTATCAATATCTCTGTTTTACACTCATTTTATACAAGTGCCTGATGTTTGAGGTATATTTGCTGCTATGACAACTCAGTTTCCCTCTGGGATTAATAAAGTCTCTGATTCTGATTTACAATATACCTGAATGCTGAAAGAAGATGCAAACTTCAGCTACAATGAAAACAAATAAGCCTGACATACAATACCTGCATGGAGCAGTTTTGTTGTAAAAAAGGACAAGCTTGTAAGAACTGGGCAGTGAGAAAAATATGAACCTTTTAATTAATCTCTTACATCTGGTAGGAAAAAAGGAAAAGCACAAACCCACGAAAGCAATGTTTTGGGCTGTAAATGTTAGATTAAGAAGTTTGAAAATCCACTTTCATAGCTTTTGCATCCTGGATTTGTGAAAACTATTTAAAATTAGACACAAGTTCAGCAGTAGCAGTTGGTTAGTTCCACACCTGCAAGTTCTTCCCGGCAAAATAAGAGTTTCTGTGGATCATCCAAACTGGCGCTATTTCTGCAAACCCAACAGCCAGTGCCAGGATTGAACCAACATGCTTGTCAGTTATCAAGTAAGTTAGATGTTTTTGATCATTTTGTAATCAAGAGGGAGTAGATATCGCTCCTCCGATCTCAAATATGGCTGCATTTCTGTGGCTGCAGTCATCAAAACTTCTGCTTTTTCTCCCCTATACAAGCAAAGTTCACACCATTAACCCAATGGTGGGAACCATGTGGAGGGGAGGTTTCCCATCATTTGACTGTTGTGTCTCAGCTGATCAACGAACACATAAACCTCCAATGACTCTGCGGTGTCATATCAATCACAAACAAAGGAGCAAAGTGGATGGTTTTATTCATTTCTCATATATACAGACGTTGATGGCTACCATACACAGATACAAAAATGTGAATGCATTTCTATAAAAATAACTCAATGTTATGCAATTGATGAACTGATGTTTCACAATCTACCGCCAAATTGTTGCAATTCAGAGTTCACTGGCAAGGGCTCAGTGTTAATGTTGTAATGCTGCGATGTCGAGTTGAAACGCAGCATTTTTTATTTTCTCTTTCTTCAGAATCGTCATTGAAGATGACGGGGCGAATTTAACAAACCTCAAAGAAAAACAAAAAAGTGTGTGCATCAAATCAAAGTTAAATAATAATAAAATAGAATCTTAAAGTCTTAAAAAGTATGTACACTAATAATATCATTACACAAATTATTTAAAAATATTTTGAAGTCTTTCTTTGACAAATATTAGCTGCAGTACAAATATGAGGATTATCAAAACTAGCAGTTTTCTACACTTTAATCCCTGCATTAAATCTCCCTGATCAGCTGATCTGAGTAGTTTCAAGTGTCTCTGATGTTCTCACATGATTGTAGGCGTGAGCTCCGATGACAGCGAAGATCTGCTGCTTCTTGACGTTGACGATCTTTCAACGATTCCTATCTTTGCCATTAACTGCCGCAGCCTCCTTCTGAATTTCTCTCCCAGGAAAGCGTACAGCACTGGGTTTAAACAGCTGTGAAGCAAGGCCAGACTCTGGGTGACAAACATGGCCTGGTCCACTGCTGTCCTCGCTGGGCACTGATACTCTACTATCTTTGCCCTGAAAAATGTGTCCACTATCACTACTAGGTGGTACGGCGTCCAACAAAGCAGGAAAGCGAGGACCACAAATATGATAACTTTCATGGCTCGCTGGCGTTGAAACCCCCCACGGACGTGAAGGAGGCGATGGATGGTGATTCCGTAGCAGGGCAGCATGATGGCCAGGGGGATGAAAAAACCCAAAGCGTGGCGGAGAATTCTGGTGGCCAGTCGCCACTCATCAGCAGTGCTGGGGTCGTATTTTTCAGCACACATTACGTGACTGGAGTTGTAAGAGGTGAAAGTGGAGCTGAACAAGCCCGGGAGGGACAGAAGCGCTCCGACAATCCAGACGGCAGCACAAACTCCCCAGCTGACCATCTGTCGATTAGTCCGACGGACCTCCATGGCGCGCACAATCACATTGTACCGGTCCACACTGATGCAAGTCAAGAAGAGAATGGTTGAGTAGAAGCTCACCTCTTGGAGGATAGTGACTATTTTGCACATGGCTTCTCCAAACACCCAGCCCTGAGTAACCGAGGTGGCCCAGAACGGGAGGGTGATGGCGAGCAAGAGGTCTGCGATCGCCAGGTGGAGGAGGTAGAGGTCAGAAGAGGTCAAAGGTTGCTTGCTTAAGCTGATCACCAGCCCCACCACTACGTTACCGGGAAGTGCCATCAGAAAGATGAGGACATAAAAGACACTGACAACGATCATCACAGTATCTGAGATGGTGTGAAAGCTACAGGGCTGGGTGGCGGGGTCAAGGAAAAACTCTGTGTAATTATAGCTAAAGTTCAGAGCATCGTAAATGGCACCAAAATCCCAGGACAATGATGAGTTTGGTTCTGAGGACAAAAAAGTAAAAAAGAAAAGAAAGCATTAAATTATTACAAAGACTTTTCCCAAACAGATTCAAGTTCATACTCCGAGGATGAAAAAACTCACCAGTCATTGTGATGTCTTCTCAGCGGGACGCACTGAATGTGTCACACGAAGGCAGGAGACAAATGATGTATCCCTCTAGACCCCTCCCATCAGGTCCATTTTCCTGTTTGCGTCACACACACAGACTTTGATTTGCTCAAGAATCCAAACATGAAGGAAGTCTGTTTCCAGTCCCATTTACATTTACACATAGCTGCAAGCATATAGCACAACGCCACTGTCATTTATTTCTTTTTACAGCTTCATGTGTTGTTGTTTTTTCTTTTTAATACATCATTACAGAGTATTTTTAATAGTCTTTGTTTTGTTGTTGTTGCTAAACCACAGTGCTTCCCCCAAAACAAACCCAGGCCCATGATGTGAATCACTGTGTCATGGGATTACTGTCACACTGGAGGCAAAATTGAAACAGAAACCACCTATTGATGTGGTCTGTGAAATCTGTGAAATAAAAAAACACTGTTTGTTTTGGTTCGTTCCATGCATCGCGATCGTGTAAGCCGTGTACAGAAAAAATGGGAAAATAAGAAATAAAAAAGGCTGGGGTACCGTTCAGCCTGTCGACAGTAGGATCTTTAGGAGTTGCCAGATCATCTTTTACCGCAACCATCAACCTGTGCCCTGGCCTGAAAATACGAACAGTTGCAGCAATCTGATAGCAGAAGGGTTACCGTCATGATGATAATTCAGTGAATGCAGATTGGGAAAAAGCCTTGAATGTCGTGCACCTGAGTGCACAGTGGTGCTGGTATAGCTACAGGTTATACATGAGTTGTATCAGGGTTGCCAGATTCCCAAAAGAGATTGTCAGTAGATGCAGTGTAGCTGTCAGTATGTGAGGCTGATAAGAGATCCTTCTTTGTAAATAAACCAATGGCGTGGCTTTAAAAAACCCTTCGGGGCCTGCTTCTAGAGCTGTTGTGTTCAAAAGATTTCCAGTAAACTTGACAATAGCCTTTCAGGCCGAGGGGTAAAATACAAAATGAAGCAAATCACACCACAACATTGCTCCACCTTTTCCGACTCGGTTTAGAATCCTATACAAATGACTTCGTATGTGTTCAAAATTTTTTTAAATTAGTCGATATGTTCAAAGTTTATTGATGTATCAGGTTGAAATCCTCATGTCGGCTTCTGTCGGTACAAATCTAAAATATGACAAATCACATGACGCTACTAGACTTCTGATCAAACACTGAGGAAGTTCCCAGCTCATCACATTCTTTGTCAACACGAGTTTCTAAGATCACATTTCCTGCCACGCTTCTCATGTGTGTGTCAACTTCCAGTGTCACAAGCTCTCGGCTTTTATCGTAAACATGTTTTGAATATATGGTTCTTTGAGAAAATAATAAAATAACTTTAAAAAAATAGTTCTTTGAAAGGTGCTCAGCAGTGACATGATTGCAAAAAAAAGACTAAGAAAAAAACACATCTGGGTAAATAAAAGTAGAAATATAGAGTTACAGTCAATGAACAAGTGATTACAACACATGAGCAACACAGAAATGAATTCTGAAACAGTGCTTTAAATATTTGAAATGAGCCTCGACCTCTGATTGAGAACAGGATTAGTGTATCGGGAGCTGTTAAAAATAATCTTTTGGAGTAGGGATGTTAAAACTAATGGGTTGTTTGATTGGATTTACTTTGCAATTCTGGACCAGGTCAACTTAGATGCTCTAAGGTACAGTGGGAGTGTGCAGCAGAAATTTAGACTCACTAACACGAACACTGAGCCACACTGAAAAAAACCTGCCTGATATCAAACACGACAGACAGATTCTCACTTTTATCATCTGTGAGACGGGATTGTATTTTGCAGGATCTTATTGTGTTGTGAAGACTTTAATGGGGGGGAAGGAACGTTACCCATTACAGAGATGCAACATCAAAGTGTACTTGGCACGCCAATCTAAATGGCCTGTATTTGTATAGCGCTTTTCTAGTCCCTAAGGACCCCAAAGCGCTTTACACATCCAGTCATCCACCCATTCACACACACATTCACACACTGGTGATGGCAAGCTACATTGTAGCCACCCTGGGGCGCACTGACAGAGGCAATCTAACTTGCATGGTGTATTGCAGGGGTGTCAAACATAAGGCCCAGGGGCCAAAAATCATCCTGGTAAAGATTCCTATCCAATCACAGGTTTTCCCCACACATAAAATCCTCCCCAGCGGCCATTTATACTAAAGTAATTAAATGATAAATTTCTTTAATTTCACACATTTACTTCTTACAGGCCAAACAGTCGTGCTGACAGATATCTTCCTTTACTACAGAACTGGATGCAAAGACAGAATCATTATGAACAAGTGCTATGTGTGTTTGGAAACTTCTTTTTTTCTTCAAGAAGGTCACACAAAAACAGAAGTTTAAAAATTTGAATAAAGGTTATTTAAACTCAACAGATTTTAAATAACCTTGCAAATGAAATTTGCAATTTTAGTAAAGACAAGTTGGATGTGCGGTGCTAATGTATTTAAGAGCTGCTTATTCAAAGGGGATTTTGTGCATTTCCCACTTTGCTGAAATTAAAATAAAGACACTCGGTGGAAAGACGATGATTCGGTGACGGACATATTTAAATTCATCTTTATGCAGGTGCTCAGGATCTAAGTTCACCCTACAATGAGGTTTGATACCCTAAATTTGTCTTACTTTAAATATGACGTGAAGTCCAGCTGTTTGACAGTTTAGACTAAAAAAAACCCCAAAACACTCCTACAGCTGCTTTGGTGATCTCTTGTAGTCCCAGCAGCACACGGGTCAAACAGCTGGCCTCTACAGGAAACTAGACTTTTGTTCCACTTGTGCACACAGAAGACAAAGGTGGTGTCCTTGTGTTTTTGTGCAGCGTGAAGTGTACATGTACGTAAACTAACGTGAAAGGCCCTTTCACCTTTTGACATAGAGAATAAGAACCAAACAAAAAAAAGTAAAAAAGAGAAAAACCACAAGTGCGTCAGAAAAGTGAGACTGGGAAATTGCGCCATCCTGAGGCCATAACATTTAGGTGCTTGGTGCAACAGAGGATATGAAGACAGGGTTTTGTCGAAAGCAACACATTGCTTCAAAACAAAATTCTTAATGCAAATGCTTTCATTCGTACAGACATAAGTGTCCTAACCCAACTGTGATAAAGGAAGTTAAACAATTAAACTCCAGTTCCACTTCTGCTTGAGCGATCTCGCCAAAAACCTGAAGTAAAGAAAAGTAAAACGGTAAAGTAACCATTGTCTGGGCAAAGCAAATCATGCGAAGGCACGTCCAAAAATAACATAATTTATCAATCTTGGCACTAGATGGTGCTGTAGAGTGCAATGATGAGCAGAAAGTAGGTTTGTTTTGCAGTTGGTGGCAGTGTGGAGCTTTAATAAAGGTGGCAGCATGTTTACAGGACGATGACTCTTTTGGGGTGATGTGCATTCAGGCCCCTGAACACTTCTCACGTAGGCTTTAAACTGCAGTGTAAGAATATATCAGCGACAGTACCAGTAACTCAAGCTCTCAAACAGACTACAGAAAAGCAAATGTGACAGAAAATTGCTCTAAAATTTATTTGGTGAACTGTTTTTGCCAGTATTTAAGTGGTCCCTAAAGGTACAGTTGATGGCCAACAAAGAAAAAAAGAGAAAGAAAGAAAACAACAAAACATGTCTTATTGAAAAGAAAAAACGAAACCGTTCACTATCAGTCTACCTACCAATAATTAAAACTCAAAACTAACACCTTTCCTTTCACACAGTCACTTCAGAAAACAGTTTGGTTTGAAGAGTTTCACGTGGGCAGTCAGTTCAACTACTTATTTTCACAACTTAAGGCCTTTTTTTCCCTCTAAAAAACTAAATAAAGCAGAAACTGATTTCCTGAATTAAATGACAGCTAAGCCTCGACATAAATTAAGAGAAGAAAGTGCATCAAGTGTTCAAGTAGGGTGTATAGTTTTAAAGAACATGAAGAGGGCAAGGGTTCAGGTTGGTGTTTGTTTGGGAGTTGGGGGTAACACTGGCACAGAACTGGCAACTTGAAGAAGAAGGGTGCAGACTGGGAAGCTGCCAACACCTCAGCCACACCAGGTCGCGACTATCTAAGAAGCCCTGAAAACGCATAAAGTGGTAGATCATAATCACACTGTGCTGCTTATGAGAGCACTACCTGCACTACGGATGACAGACGACACATCTGATCATGTTAGCCTGGATTAAAAAAAGAAAGAAATTCTGCAAGTAGTCAGTTGTTTTGTTTTGTTTTTTTGTTCATTTTATAGCCAACACAGGCTGTGATGAAGACGGGGCAGACAGGTCGGAAAGCTGTAAGAGGGGGGGTAAATGGGGACGTCCATAGATTTCTCACATACCACCCTCCCCTGCACCTTCTAACCCCCAATTTCATCTTTTGGCACGTCGTGGGTCCCTGCCGTTGCTAATTGTAACTGAGGACTTTGTAGCTGGTGGGGCTCCAGCAGCAGTAACCGAAGGGGCACCGTTGCCAGGCGACCGTCCATTGGGCCGCCCGACGTTCCCAAACGTGGGGTCACGGGGTGCACCAGGTGGTTGATTATTGTTGGCATATGGCGGCATGGCACCGTTACCTGCAGGTTAGAAACACGAGTCAGTCCTCACTCATTTCAGTTTGCATTTCTGTTTTTTGTCTCACTTTTGTGGGTGCGACTGAAGTGTGTTTTGTTTTAACCGGTCACCTTCTTCCTTTTAAATCACAACATGAGTCATTTGTTAGAAGCGAGCTCGTGATTGCCACCTCCTGTTTGGTGTATTTTCTTTATTTTACCGCCAAGTTGTGTTTTAACCCTAGTTAAAACTAAACTAAGTGAGAAAATTACATAACCCTTGAAATGCCAGCCTTTTCATCCCTTAAAAGATTATTAAGCACATTTGTGAATAATTCAATGGATGACAGATGAACTTCTTTTAGCTGCTTCGCCTTATGCCAGTCCCTGTCTGGAATCTGAGTTTTTGAGGCTCCATCAGTACAGACATAAAGCTTTGTAAATGCAGGTGACTACAACAACAAACCCAATGTTAGCATCAAAGTGTACCATTACGTAACACATGCACACAAGTCATCAGTCAGCTTGTGGTTAAATCAAAATTTGCATTAGGAAAATACACTGACCTGGTGGGGCAGATGTACCTGAATTCTGATTGGGTGGAGAGTTCCCCCTCTGATTCTGGTCAGGCTTCCCCTGGTAGACAAAGAGGAAGGCTGCCTTAAATATATTTTCACTTAGACTGAGACATGCAGAAAGCTTGCAGAAGGTGGTTTAGCTTGATTTATTTGGGGAAATGCACAGATGTGCGTGAGAACAGGACAACCAAAGTGTTCTTGAGGTGTCAGCACCGGCTGGCCAGTTTCCAAGAGTACTCACAGACTTGTTTTGCTGGTTTGCTTGGGCTAGCAGCTCTGGGTTTGGTTCACTGAAGTTGGGCACTTCTGAATACACCATACAGAATCTGGAAAGATATTAGAGAACATTTAATCATCTTGTATGATTGTTTCAGCCATCAGCTGTATTGCACTCATCCTTATGAAGAATAGCCCCACTATTCACACTTTATCAGCCAAGGGAAAGCCAGACTGTAACACCCACAAACTAATGTACTGCACTGTAGTAGAGGTCAGTGTGCAAACTTATAAAATGACATTTTATTTGCTTTAGAAATAAACTTCAAAAATGCTCCAATCATATTTTGTGAAATGTATTAAAACGCTTGACTGTGTTTTAAAACTGTCCTGTTACCATTACATTTAACAAAGCATGACTCTGGAACAGAGTGATACGCTAAGCAGAATTCCAAGAGGGACCGGAGCATTACCAGTACATAAATAGATGTGTGTGACCGTCTACTTACTCTCCAATCTTCTGTAGATCTCCTCCTCTTCCAGTGTATAAGGTCAGGCAGCCTTTCCATATAGATGCATAGCTAGCAGAGAAATACCAGGGTAAACTGGTGCAGACACAAAATATGCAAACACCGATCTCTCTGGCAAAATTGAAGATTTCTACATCCGCAGTCTTACCCTCTGGTTAGCTTGATGATGTCTCCTGGCTGAATAAGGCTGCCGAGTTCATCCCAAACGGAGATAGCTATGCTACCGCTCTTGTCTGCCACCTTGCATGAGCGCACCTCATGGCCATCTTTCGTTTTGGTTACTCGACCTAACAAAACAAAAAAAACCAAACAAACAAAGACTCAAGGTACAAATAGCTCTACCAGAGACCAACTCTCAACTTTCACATAGAACAGTATTAAATCAAAGCCTCACTGTATTTAGGCTGTATCTCTCATGGCTTTCATAGCAAAGCTGCTGCCGGTCCCTTTAAGAAAAAGGAGCACGAGTTGATGTAGGGAGAGACCGCTTTAGCCTCACAGCCCAACTACTCACCTATTTCCAAAACGATGAACACGATATTCAAATTTTTCGAGCCAGGCTTCACATCCTTTATCAAAAACAAGGCCTCGTTTGTTGGTGCTGCCATTATTAGTGTCGAGGGTGAAAAAAAAAGACCAGTGATGTCTCTCTTCCTGTCACTCAAACTCAGCAGCTATAACTGTCGTTACTATGTAATGGGGAGCTAAAACCGTTAGCTTCAGCTTAGCTAACTAGTTAGCCTGTCAGCCTTACTACTTCTAACACGTATCTTAACTGTTTATAACATAAAACACACAGGGGACCAGCGCCTTAGATAACCCACGTTAAACTTAACACAAACGCTTGTGACAGTGGTGAAGGACAACTATACTCTTCACAGCTAACTGACACTAGCAGGGTGACAAGATAGCTCCGCTGAGGAACAATTCGCTAAATGTTTGCTAGCTCCCAGTTAGCTACCTTATTTTAGTTTCAGAATACGAGTGTCTGGATATCTCGTTTTTCGCGATTATCGCCATAATGTCAGCTTCATTCTTCTCATAAAATTAGCTAACGTAGAATCCGTTGCAAAGTAGCTGTCAAGTACTCAAAACGATGTTTCGAAATCAGATACTAATAGGCTGACAAATCCAGAATCGCTAGTTCAATCTGAGGTTCCTGTTTTAACAAATACCCCTCCACTGACTGCAAGTTACATCACAGCTTAATGTGCTGCCTGTACTTCTAGCCTTTTTTTAGTAGACCCACTCGATCATTTAGACACTTCTTTTTAATGCTTTTAAACTAATCGACCGCATTTCCTTTGTGTGCCTTTTGTAAGTATAAAGAACTGTTAGCCTTGTTAGCGCGCAGTCTGGCCAAATGCTTTGTTATACGACTAGTGTGTCTATTTTTAACTATCTGTATCCCCAGTAACGTTGCTGTTGTTCGAAAAACACTTATTGTTAAATGTCCGAGGTATTAATCCCTAAATACTACGGCCCCCAAAACGCTATTTTTAAAAAACTGTACACACTGCAAACTACACGGTTTAACCTTCTTGAACAATGCCCCAAAAACTACGTCAGCTGTACTGCCGGTCAGTTTTATCTCCACCGGACGATTCCATTGTTCTACACGGCGAAGGGGTATATTCGTAAAAGTATATCTTAATGTGATTTTATATAGACAAATCAATATATAGAGAACAATTGTATAGTTGTATTCTTGTAAGATACTGCATCCAAAAACATAAACAGGCACAAAACCTAGCTGTTTAGAGTTGCAAATGAAAGCAGTTGGTTTTTACCATAGCAAATGAATTCCATTCACAAACAACGCGAGACGAGAGGAAATGTGAGTTTACTATCAACCGTAAAACTAACGGTGGTTTGCTTATTTATTTATTTTTAATAATGTCGCATCCGTTTTACTAATCTCGGTTTATCGTTGTTTTTGTCTTCAAGGTGTCCCAGTTTAAACACAGATTTCACTCAGAGTGTACAATCCGTCATTTAGCACTAGGTATCGTGGGTAACCCTTCAGAGACACACATTGTATTAAATCAACAAATTGGGTCTAGTTTGACGAGTTTCTGAACGATTGAGTGTGAGCGTGTTCTATAAGAGGAAATTTGTGGCAATCAAAAGTTTAACGTCACGAACAGGATTCGAACCTGTGCGGGGAAACCCCATTGGATTTCGAGTCCAACGCCTTAACCTCTCGGCCACCGTGACTATACAATCAGGTCCTACATATCTTTTTCACTATAAACATAAGTAAAACTGCCGAGCGTTTACGTTACATACATATTTGGCTGAATTGTGCAAACAAACAGTTGCGTTTCCTACCGTGCTACTTACTACTATGCAGTGAACGAGAAGAAGGATGGGGCGGTGGAAGAAGCGCAGGGTGTTTGCTTGATTTCGGACATAGGAGGGAGACAAACACCATCAAAACACCCCGCTCACTCGCTCACAAACGTCGGAGAAATAAAGCTCATTAGACGTTTTAACGATGTACGCAAAAGAACTGCGTAAAATATAGTGATCTTAAATAAGGTTTTTCTTGTGGATTTTATAAACGTTGTATCAGACAGTAATAAAAGTAAGGTTACGACTGCTGTGGAAATTTCCTTCCAAAGTTTATTGTTGGCAAAGGGAATGCCGGTATCGATATCCTCTTATTAACAGGAAGATGGAAATTTGTATTTCTACAGTATCTGATTACTGACCTTGCTACTCAGTGCTAGTGTATATAAAGTCAATGGGTAATATATAAAGTCAATAGTTAGTGCTAGGGATCGGGGTTAAGGTTGGTCTATGGTGCTGCTGCAACATTAAGCCACAACCAACCAGGATTTTGTTGTTTATATAGAATAAGAATGAATAATCTGATCTAATCAGTTTCATGAATCCACACTGTGTAAATAAGGGTTGAGTAACCTCGCCACTCCTTTCAGATATGGGTGATACACAGCCCTACCTGCTCTAAAGTGTACTAGATTCCAGCCCTATGACAAAACTAAACAACCATACAGCCCTGTCAGCAACAAGCTTAACTAGCCTACATGTTTTCTACTCAATTTTAGGTCAAAGGTATTGAATTAAAGGACACTTACTACTAGGACTCTACTAGCTTTGCAGGATTCACAATAATGCATATTCCTCTTATACTGGGTCATATGGAGGCCCTTAATACATTCTCTCGCTAAAAAGGGTAGCTTGCTTCTGAATGGCCATCTCCAGGTTGTTTGAAAGGCAACTTTAAGCCTGAGATATCTATAAACATTTAGGAATACTTGCTTTTAATGACCTCATACAGATCTAAGAGCAAGGATTACTTGTACACACTGCATACCTCATTATTTACAACTATATTGGTCGTATTTTATATGTGCATTCACACAAGTTTGACAGAAAAACAAGGAAAAGCACAATAGATCATCTTTACCTACCTCTATGTAAGATCGACACCATTATGTTGTTTAACCTTAACATAGATTAAAAGAAAACAAAACAATTTCAGTGTTATAAAATGTTTAATTAATGTATACAATACTAAAGTCTGCAAAGGAAAGGTCAGCATGTTTACAAGATTGGTGAGGGGAGCACATTTAAGCCCTTAAGTGATGAGTAATCTTCTGCCATGAAGGAAACTTCTTTGGTTTAAGTGGTTATCTAAGTCAGCTAGCTAAGAAGCAAAAACAAAGATTATGTTAAACACAAGATCACTACCTGACAGCGCTCAAGGTGTGTAGCACACCGTGGTCCTCATAACTCGTAGATTTAACAATGCAAAGAACAAAAAGAAGACTTTTGAACAAATACACATTGTATACATTTATTTTTAAGCAGACCAGATAACACCAAGTAGCACATTTGCACGAATAAGCCGAAAGTACACATACACCTAGTGTTCAATCCATTTTCATCTTGGGTGATTTATATGAAAAATTTAAATGAAAAACAAAGGTTAAACACACTCAAGTTGTTCAAAAGAATACATATCAAATTGCTTTATGCATTTATTCTTAACAGATCTTATTCAATAAAAGTGCAGAGTATTGCTGTAACACACAAAGCACTTTTTTTTCTCCAAATACTGCAATACCAAAATGTGCTGTGTTTGCAGGGACTGTTATTTGGCTTTGAATTTTAGTGAAAGATAAAATCATTTACTTTTACTTCAACCTACAAACATTTTTGATGTTTGAGCTCTGAAATGCAAGCAAACTGCAGAGGCCATTTATAAAAACAGAGCCATGAATACCCTTAGATTACTGCTTAAACATAGTAACAACAATACATTAGTTAAACAGCATATTTAACAATTAACATATTTTATTTGTTAAGTTGTATTTCAACAGTGGATAGTAGGTTTTCCCCCACGTGGTGTAAACATACAACACAGTCTATACAGCTTTGCTGTTGTCAGTAAATTCTCTATTTAATCTGATATCTGATGTATACATAAGATTTTTTATATTGCTGTGCAGTTCCCATGTTAAATATTCCCATTGATTTCCCACAAATGAAGCTAAAACAATACATATGTTCCTGCATAAAACATACAGACTGAATACAAGTGTAAGAATTTTTTTTTTTTAAATTTATTTTTATTTTTAAAACGTGGCACATATATGAAGCGAGTCACCTGAATGATAATCTTAAGCTCAACTATTATTATAATTAGGAATGTGTCCACACTTTTAATAAATTGATCTTTAATGTATAGTTTAGATTTTATTTTTTGACTTAAATCAAGACTAAAGCATTATTACTCACTTCAATCAGAAGCAGTGTAACACATCTGGTTCCCACAGTTTAAACACAATCCTACCAAGATGCACATACTGTTGCTCAAAGGCAACTTTAGCATCTTTCCCAACAGCTCAAGTCCTTTCCTAGACATCTCACCTCGCCCTCCACTACGAGCTCATGCCCAGGAGCCTTTGCCGGGGCATAACACCTGTGGCTCCACGTACGCTGATCCTCTCTCTGCACTCCCAATAAGGAGGCCAAGAGCATGAAAAATGGGCTGAGAAAGAGTCATCCGTCAAACCTAGGAATGCTGCCTTCTGCCTTTATCCACTTCTGTGACCTCTCTGGATCCACTGCACTTGGTTGGGCTTGCTAAATTATTTTTAGGAAGTCATGGCATTGGACAGCTTGGTAAAAGCTCCAAGGAAGAGCAACAAGAGAAGGGTCACTTTACAGGAACTTGAAGGAATGACTTTCAAACACAAAGTTGATGTTTGCACCCCCTTTAAAATGTCTCATGGAGTTAATTTCAAAAAATTAAAAACTCCACGGAATTTCCGGGATGGTTTACTATCACCCATATATACAAAAGCATAGGAATCCAAGCCTACAGTTCCTTATACCAGCTGGTGCACGGTAAAGACCCTGCAGGTGAATGTCTGTGCAGCAACAAGACAGACAAGCTTTAGTGATGAAACAGTGTTTACATTTTAAACATATGAATCCCAGTAAACATTTCACCATGAAAGTTAGGAACGCCTTCAAGACAAACAATTTAGAATCACCCAAGTATCACATAATGACAGAAATCTCACAGATACATTTATGTACTGAAGGCAGTTATCGCATAGCAGTGTGCCTCACATAGAAAAATACAATAATTTCTCCAAAATAGACACTCAGCTTCTATACTGCAGTCATATGCTTTATTTGCATCAGCGTGACTGAACTCAAACTTAATTCAACCATAATAACCACAATTCTTTTAAAATATTTTAATTTTTTTAAGGATGTTCTGAGGGTTTTAAAATGTATCTATTACATTTAATTTCTATGTGATGCAACAGCTAATTGTTAGAAGTCAAATGGCAGCGGTATGTAATTCAAATAGTGTTTCAGATAGTCAATGTTTAAATTGTTAGGAATGACGAAAGTGGATCTCACTATGGGACTATATGCAATGCGTAAAACCCGAAGTGAAGGACAAGAGGCAAGACACAGCCACCTGTTAGTCTACATCAGGTCAGCATAGGCCTAAGATTTCAGTGAACAAGCTCTAGTCCACTACTTAAAAAAAACAAAACAAAACAAAAAAACCCACCCTAAGACCTTTTCACTAAAAAATGCTGAAACTTCCCATTCCAACTATTGCACAACCTGGCAACACACTGCCTCACCAGGCTGTGGGCAGAACCACAGTTGGCAAAGATTTACTATTTTTCACAAAAACACAAAGAACAAAAGAAGCTATCTGTCAGTGAGGAAGAGCGGGCCAGGAGCAGACAAACACAGCAGGAGGGAGGTATTTAGTCCCGTGCCCAGGAGATGTGCACCTATTGAAGTGGTAGGCACCAGCTGAAGAGAGTAAATTCTGCAACGTTGCCTTATTTGGACAACTTAACTACAGAGTTCATGGAGCAGTTGCACTAGAAGCTTCAATCTGAACTCTTCACAACAAGTACTGTCCGGGGTTGCAGACCACATCAGGGTTTTTAGACTTTTCTGGTGATAATTAAAGGTAGTGTTGTGGGAAAGGTTCGGGGGTGGACTACCTCGAGAGGTCGAGAGGACGTTTCTAGTGAAAATAGGTGCTAAAGACGAGAACATGAGACAGTTTGCGGTGGAGGGATACGTGCCTGCTGTGTGCTCAGTAATCGGAGAAAGAAAAGAATAAACGGGCAACTAGAGCTTATGATCAAAATTCAATCAGATTAAGAAACTTGCTCCACAGCAACTGCCGCTGCGGTAATCTGGGTATCTGCTGCCGTCTCAACAGGAGTTTTCTGTTCCTCTTTTTTTTCTTCTTCTTCTTCTTCATCCTCTTCATCATCCACACCAAGATCATCTTGCTCTGGAAGTGCCAGACCAGCAACATGATCACCATTAATCTCACTTGATGCTTTTCCATTGAACTCTGCCTTCAAGCTTTCTGGGCTGGAAGGGCTTAGCATCTCCTCCACAACCCCCTCATGGGTATGCACTTCTGCCCGGTTGAGCTTGGCATCCATGCTTCCCAAAGGAGGAATCTCTACGTGGGCTCCTCCTACGGACTTGGGCACATCTTGTGAAGGAGACTCCCCGTCTCTGACCTTCTTGACATTGAAGGTCATGGGAGACACCTTAAAAGAGGAGCTCTTGGCAGTTGGGCTCTTGGGGTGGTTAGGGGTGAAGCTCTTCTTGATCTTCTCACGTTTCTCTGGTGGCACGATCTTGGTGGTGATCTGGCTCATCTTTTTTTCGATGCTCTGGCGTGAGAAGGCCTTCTTGAGGCTGTCGACCTTTTTCAGGCTGGACCGTTTGAACTTGTCAGACCTTCTCTCATAAAATACAGAAGTGGCCCCTAAACCTTCACAATCCAGACTATCTTGTTCCTCGTGTGTTGGAAGCTCATCGTCGGAGGACAGGTTAACGCTCTGGAGGACCTCATCTTGGGTATGGATGCCATCAGTGGAGCCTGTAACAGATGGAGCAGGCCGGGTGGATTCTGCATCATACTGGCTTGGTTGTGGGGTCTTGAGGGAGTCCTTGACTGACACAGTGGTAGGGATCTCATTGTCTTCCTGGTGGAGAAACAGAAGGATAGAAAGAAGTTTATCAAGAGCGCAATCATTTTGATCAGTAAAAGAAAACTATGAATAAGGGCAAGTCTGACAAGCAATGCGCTAATGCTGTCTGGATTGGCTATGGCTGGTTTATACTTAAGCCTACTGATGATTGCTACCAGAGTCTACATCCTGACAATTTAAGTACAGAAGGTGTACTTCAAACTGCACTTTCAAGCACACGTTACCGTGTACTTTTTGGTTAAGCACAGTTGTTTCTGATTCATCGTAAACTGACGTCTGTGTTTAATATTCTCAGCCTGCTGAGGACTGAAGAAACGAGTCTCTGCATGCCTCCCAGATTTTCTCCTCAAGGTGCCTGAGGAATTCCACCTGTTTCTTTGCAGTAGTCAGACACTTCATACTGTCTTTTATACCGCCGACCTCCCCATCCATAAACATACCGATAACCACTAACCCAGTAAAATAATAAGCAATCGTTTCCATATGCAGACATTCATTTTGTTCAACTCTCTCTTTTTCTATGGGCTCCCCCGCCTCCGTTTGACTTCGTCCCCACCCGTCTGTGCACAGACATGCTATCACACACATACACAGCCAATGTTCTCCTCCACTGGGGATTTATGAGCCTCAGTGCCCACCCACCACTGCCCCTATCCTTTCACACCCAGGAGTGAATGCAGACTGAAGGTGAAGCTTCAGTGGTTGACATACCCCACTACACATTTGAAATGCTCATAAACAAACCCTCCCTGGAAGAGCCTAAATATCGCCACTGTATTCTCATCTTTGAGCTAATTTAATGCAGCACAGTGTGAAGTTTGAAATGCATTTTAACGCTTTACAGTCCATAACACATGATGTATGAGCTGACTGACTAAATTAACTTCTATAATTTCTTGAAGCGGACCCATTATGGTTTTGAGTGCCTTTTATTTTGTGACACACACACACACACACACACACACACACACACACACACACACACACACACACACACTAAACAAGTAATGAAATCAGCATATGCACAAATAATCCCTCTGAGCCAAACACTCAGGTTTCAGAGTGTTCTGAACATATTTTAAGACACTTTTTTCTGCTCCTCGATCTGTATGATGTCAGAGTTCCTTATATGGTAATTTCAGCCACATGAAGCCCCTCCCACGTTCTGCTCAAAAGAAGCAATGACGTGTACATTAAGTTGACCGATTTCTTTGAATATGTGAACTTTGTGGGAAATCTGTCACTGTAATGTGAGGTCACACATCAATAGTGAAGGAGCACATTTAACATCTACATATATCAGTTATAATAACCAGTAAAGGTGCCATTAACCTTTATAGCTGACTAAAAGTAAAGCTGAACTAAGCCAAAAATAAAACTCTGGCTAGAAAAAAAAAGTACAACATTAAATACAATACAGACCTTTCTTTCTAGTCTGTCGGTTTTGGTCATTTCTTTTCCAAAAAAAAGAAAAAAGAAAGAAAGGAAAAAAAAAAAAAAAAAAGGGCCAGATGAGACCTTGACAAATTTTTTTTTATTGCAACTAGTGTGACTCAATAAAAAGACAAGACTGTCAGTCAAGTATTTGTGTTGCAATTCCTCTTCTGAGCTTCTTGTACTTCGCCCACTGCCAAATACCACTCATATTATCATAAAAAACGAAATCACTAGCTTTTTCTTTGCACCTTGCATGTAAGAAAGAGTCTTCATTCAAATATGACTACACTTTAAAGAATGCATAGTAGCTCTTGGGTATTATGAGAACGCTTAAAGCATCAGGATGGTTTATGTTGTTGAATGCCACCATGCATCTTTGGAGTGGACTGGGCCAACCACACTGGAACAGGGCCAACAACAAGGTCTTTGAAATGCCTAAAAAGTGCCCCATTCTGTACAATTCTGTAGCCCTTTTGTTGATGCATAAAAAAGATGCAAAATGATAATAATTATAAAATGAGTCATGATATAAATTAATTTTGCCTTAATTAAAAAGCCCAATCAGTTGCAACAATATAAATTACTGTGATTGCAGTGTTTGTATGCAAAAGATTTAACTCTTTATTTGCAAGAAAACTTCCTCACATTTTCAATGTCATTTCTGAATTTGTCTGATCTTCTGCACAAACTCAACCAAACTGGGTGACATGAAATCTGAAATACCCCAAAACACACCATTTGCCCATTTCTAAATGTATTCATGCTCTGCTGTCATTTATTGAATTTCATGAAGCCTTAGTGAATTCTTTCAGCTGTTTATCTGTCATGCCATAGCAGATAAGCATCAATCTCTGTCATCGGTAGATGACAACTTCTTTAGGAATAGGCAGATAGCGATCAACAATATAGCAGTGTTCACCTGAACTGTACATTCCGAAAAAGATGAAGATCCAGACTATGTTCTGCTGCCGTAGCTTTTCCGAGCACCTAAACTACAACTTATGTAAAGCTTTTGTGAAATGGTAAGTAATGCCCTCCTGTTTTTAACCACCTTGCAGACACCTGATATCTCCAGCTTCATCTGAAACATGCAGCTGTGATTCGCAGTCGAGGTGTGCCAAGCCAATAAATCTGTCAGCATGTTATATAAAGCACAACACCCAGAAAACTCCAAGAAAAGGGACACATTTTTTTAAGGGGAAGGAAAAGAACAATGCATGTTTTACAGCTTCAGAATATAAAATGCAATATAGACAGAGTAAAGTTGATAAAGCTGATTCATTTCAGAAGTGCAAGCCAGTTACAACAGCTTCCAGAAATCATATGCTAATTTCTAAAGAAATTACACCTCATGAAATTTCTTTCTGGGATGTTTCTAAGAAATACAAAATATCAAAGAAATCAGGATCTGAGAATGTAGAAAGTCTTTATTCACCACCAACCAGTGTTAGGTGTAACCCTTCACAAAACACTGTTATTCTACATAATAGTTATAGTTACTTTTTAAATGCTAGTAATTATTTCCAAGTAAGGTGTCACTCTGAGGAAAATAACAAGCTTGACGCTGGTTATGTGGTGCAGAAAATGCAATAAATATCAACTTACTATGCAATGGGGTAAAGTCAGTAGACTCAGAGTTAAATATACAGTAGAGTAGATAACCTGCTGGCTGTGTAACCAACCTGTGCAAGAAATATGCACTTGAGTGTTTACTTTTCATCACGCAACTCCAACCAGTTACTTATCAATATGTAATGCTGTAATTTTAGAAATTACATTTTAATAGAAGAATTCTTTCAATACAACCCAAAACGTTTCTTTAAAAAAAAAAAAAAACAATATCAGCCCAAAAGTGCCCTCAAAAACAAATGAGGGTTGCCATCCATCCTACGAATTGGGAACTGTGATGCACTCTGGATTTGGGGCTTGAAATCCCCCCAAAAAAGACAAAAGAGTGGCACCTTGGGGAACAGCTCTGGTTACCCGCTGCCTCTCAGTTGGTTTAACTGTAATCTCTCCCTTTCAGTTTTGTTCTCTGTGGCACTTCATTGTTGTTCGTGAATGGGCAGAATCTGAATGCCCTATTTTGTTGCTGGTCTGACACTGCGGGACCGCCACAGAAACATGTTCATGCAGACTCAAATCAGAATAGCCAGGAGCTCTGTTGGTGACAGCTTTTAAAAAATAAAAAAATAAATAAAATAAAAAAATCAAACACATTAGAGATTACAGAGAAATGCCAGAAAGCTCACTTCTAGGATGATGGTGCTCCAGGCTTTGTGCTTATCTCCTCTGTTCGTGTGTGTACACTTCAGATTGAGTTGGGCAGTTTTAATCAGCATGATGTATGAGATTTCTTAAGGGTTAAGCACCCATCTAAAATCTGACCAGCTGTGATTAGAAAAAAAAAAAATCAGAGCCAATATGGCCTCTGACCCCCAGTGGAGCATTTCCTGGTAATAAACACTAATCTTCCCTGATTGTTCTGTGCAGTTAAGGTTTCTAAAGATTCAATCTTGACACCTCTGCACCAGTCTGGGCACGTCACAGACTTTGTGATTTGGCTCAAACATGTTTGGGGTAATCAGTGTGGGTGCTGAAGTGTGTGGGAGGCAAATTAAACACAGAGACTGAGTTCTGAGCCCACCTGTGACTAAATCTACAAGAGTTTGTTCAGTAACACGGTTATTAACTGAGACATGCATTGCTCAAAATGTATGGAGATGGCTTTAAATCCAAGAGATGTACATTGCGCTATATTTATGGGACTATCTATAGAGAACAACAGGATAACCAGTGCGATTGCACCCATTGGTTTTGTAGTCCACATGGGTTTTTTTGAGGAGCCAGAAAGCATATTCCAATCACATGGTACCATGCTTTCAGTTACTACTGGTAAGCTTGGTTATTAGTGTCAGTTAGTGCCATGTAACATACTAATAAAAATCAAGAAATCTAAAGTCAGAAGCAGAAGCAGGGTGTGAGGGATATGTTCAGTCTAATTACCAAAAGACAACTAGTGGCTACAACTGCCTGTTGTTGGCAAACCTGTCAAACCGAGTACACATGCCCCTAATCTAAAACAACTAAAGTTGTTATGAAGGGGTAAACTACCTATGGAGGACAATCCAGTTGTTTGTGCCAGGCTGTAAACATGCTTGTAGTGCTTCTAATCTAATCATTTAACCTGGGATTTGTGGGACAATTTGTCTGCACATAAAGGTGAAGTAGATTTTTATAGAAAGGATCTTTTTATTACTTCATGAATCGGAAACTACCGTCTACATTTTACCTTCTAAATAACTCTACATGTTATTTGGAAAACTTTGTGAATATAGATGGGCATAAAAGCAGAAAGTTGGGTGGATTTACATTCACAAGCCACTTCTTTACTTGCACTGCTAGCACTGGGTTGGACCTCCTTTTAAAACAGCCTTTGGCACAGATTCAACAAGGTGCTGAAACATTCCTCAGAGATTCCTCAAGTCAGCAACAGCCTGCAGCATTTAGATGATCATGTACTAAGAGGCCTGACCTTACATTCTGAATGTCGCAGCAGAAATCAAGACTAACCAGACCAGGCAACGTTTTTACAATCTTCTGTTGTCCAGTTTTGGTGAGCTCGTGCAAACTGTAGCCTCTAGTCTGCATCTAGTGTGGTTTTCTGTCGTTGTAGCCCATCTGCTTCAAGATTTGACGTGTTGCGTGTTCCTCGAGATCCTCCTCCGCATACCTTGTTTGTAGTCAATGGTTGTTTTGAGTTACTGCTGCCTTCCTACCAGCTCAAAGCAGCTTGGACACTCTCTTCTTAAGTCTGACATCAACAAAGCATTTTGCTCAGAGAAGCTCAGTGAAATTTTTGTATTTTTAGACCAGTCTCCAGAAATTCTGCAGATGGGTGTATGAGAAAATCCCAGCAAATCAGCAGTTTCTGAAATACCCAGACCAACCAATCTGGTACCAATAACCATGGCACGTTTAACATGATTAAAATCACCTCTTTTTCCCCCATTCTGTTCAGTCTGAATTTCATCAGGTCATCTTGACCATGTCTACAGGAGCCTAGTTGCTGCCATGTGACTGGCTTATTAGACACCAGCATTCAAATACAGATTAATGGATGTACGTAATGAAGTACCTCATAAGAACTACCAGAGATGAAATTTGAGCTAGAACTTTGGTGTGTTTGGCTGCCCAAGTATATTAAAATAGTGTGATATTAGCTTGCCCTCAGATTAGCTCCCAACAGTTTTAGCAAGCAGGTAACAAACAAAATTTCCCTAAATACCATTTGACCCATGAGTGTCCTGTGTGTGTGTGGACCTTGCATTCTGGTACAGGGCTCTCGGGAACCCTCTTAATTAATGCACCATCAAACCAATCGCTCATTAGCCCCCAAGAATGCGATACAGCATGTGTGTTTGAGTGTTTGTGTGCAGCCATGTAGGACGCCAATCATTATAATTAAAATATATTTGGAAGCAACCACAAAACAAAGTTAATTTAGTGTGACAGGCGGTTTACTGTACATTACAGGGCACACACTTCAAAGATATCTTGTACTAACAATTATATAATGTAGTTCAAGAGCCCATGTAACTGTTGCATGTAGGCCTGTCAAGATAATTATTTCATTGACTGAATATATGCACATGAACACGTTTTTTTTCTTCGTATTGTTGACCATACATTTGTTTATGTCAAATTACGAGCAGCCTTTTAGCCTACATGATGCCACAATGCACTACAGGATTTTCACCACCCTTCTACGAGTTGGGGCCGCGCCTACGCGGGATGAACAGGAAAAGAATATGCCGAGACACGTTTTTCTCTCATACCTTCCCGCTCTGCTTATGTTTTTTCCCTCCTTCCTTTCAGTCTTGTTTTCAGACAGCTCCTCCACAGACATGAACACCACACACTAGAATAATTCACGGATATATTGCCTATAAAACAACAACTGTGACCTTGGGCACATTTTGGATGATCCATTAGGTGATCACTTTGTACAAGTGTAGAAAGAATAGATATTCTTGTGAACTGTGGACAGATTACTAGATACTTTGCTATGACATGAGCTCATTGGTATTTTGGCTAGATGAGCTAAAGACAGAATTATCCATTATGTCACCAATTGGACTCTGTATTTACACTATTATTAGTGCAGCCTAGACTTAAAACTAGTAGTAGATTAAGAATAAAATTCTGCACGTCAGTTAACAAAACTGAAGCACAGACTCCCTTATTACATTAAAATACGTCAAAGGGCACCAATAGCACAAACAGGGTTAAATGCCAAGGGGTTAGTAAGGTAAGCATGTTGACTCACTATTGAAGTCAACCTCAAGTCCTACAGGAGCTGAAGAGACATCAAAGTAGGTGAAGTGAAGATAACACATTGCCAGTACCTAAAGCTCATGTTTCTTCCCCTCCCTCTGCCAGCTGCCTGTTTCTACTCAGAAAGTTGAAAAGATTGGGTTCAACAGAGCTCTCCACATCTCTGCTGTTTTGCATTAGAGCCAAAGGAAAGAAGAAACATCATTTTGATTTTGTCTTTGTTACCTCTATCAAGGCAGCTAGGTTTTAACTGCCCAGTCAAAAAGCAGGACTCAGTACATTTTGGTATCAAGGAGTGGATTAGAAGGAGTTTTTCTTAATTCAACTCTTAATTCACCACCAGAGACAACTGAACAGGCATCCACAGAGGCCCTCTCTATGCAATGTTTGATAATTCACTGCTCTTTGAAAGGTTGTATTAATTCATTAATATGTCACCCATGCTACCATTATATCAATCTCACGCTGGATCAAACAATACAGTTTTTCCTGGGACATGTTTTTTAACAAAAGTAGCAATGGTGACAGGACAAGTTGGAGGGTAGAGTTACAATCTAATTGCAAGTCATGCAACATGTTGCTAAGCCTCAAGAGTCACTTGCTGTACTCAGATAAAGAGATCAGGGTGGGGAAAGGCAGAGTTGCAACTGAGTGAAAGAAGTGATCTGGGCTCGTATTACTGGATGAGTGACTTCATGTTTACGCCGCATGCACCATGACATCCTATACTGTTTCTTTTGTATCTCTTCTCTCCTCTTAGTTTACATATGCGTGCACGTGAATACAAACATCCGTTCACATATTCAGAAAGCACAGGATGGACCTCAGAGGACAAATCCCGTCTTTGGCGATCCTCTGACCGAGCACCGCCGTAAGGCCGTCCCCCTGGGCTTTCTCGACATTCACATGAACCTCAACTGGAGTTTCTTTTTAGAACCTATTGGCAAACTTCACCATTAATATCTCACAGAAATAAAATATTCAGGACACCAAAGCACACAGTAATTAAATGTGTGTTTTCCTGGCTCTTCAGCTGAACGGGGGTTCCACCAGGTGAGGCTGGAGCAGGTGTGCTGGTGTAGTTAGTCAGGTGGCCTCCTGGGGACTGCAGCAATGAGAGGGCACAGCATCACCACCACTCACACAGAAATCCCTGTTACTCTTGTAATTTTAGAATGAGGAAATCTGGAAGTTTATTTTAAAAAGAATAAACAGACGAGAGAGCGGAACG
The DNA here is from genome assembly GCF_963576455.1 of Neolamprologus multifasciatus. Lineage (NCBI taxonomy): Eukaryota > Metazoa > Chordata > Actinopteri > Cichliformes > Cichlidae > Neolamprologus > Neolamprologus multifasciatus. The sequence continues at coordinate 30,719,801 of NC_140454.1, forward strand.
ACTCTGTGCTGCTTGCACAGAATGGACAGCTCCAGATTCAGAGATTTTTTTTACCCCCTTTTTCGACAGTCAAAACAAAAGGTCAAAGACAAAGTTGTGAAAGATTTCCATCTTCCCACTGTTTCAAAATTTGCCTATCCTCACCATCTGTACAGTACCACTGTCCATTACACCACAGCCACGCTCGTCTATTCCCAGAACAAAAGCAGTGTTAAGTCCACCTGGAACTCACATGATTGCTTACATTTGCATTCACTTTCACCCCTACCCAGCTTTTTCCAAAACCTCACATCCCGTCTACCCTCCAACCCAGTGTGAACGAAGAGCCATCTGTGGACACAGGAAGGAAGGAAATGAAGAAAAGGAAATTGAATTCTACTATTCTGACTGTAATTTTACCAAGAGACCTGATAAAATACCACTGTGCTCTACACATTCACTTCTGAATGTAGAAACAAGCACTGTATTGTAGCCCGTCGTTCCAAATATGTATCAATTATGACAAACATGACCATAAAAAAAGAAAAAAAATCTCATCAACGACTTTGCTCCAATTTTGAATCCTGCCCCTTGGCGTAATACCCACAGAGCTTTGCAAACAACTCGGAGCATTCTTTTGCATTTGCACCCCTCCCATATCTGCCTCGCCAAAAGAAAACACAGCATGTTTACTGGGCCTGTGAGCTTGTGTAATTGCACAATACAATAACCAATTGAGCCACGATGTCATGCTTACGTGCTGGCAGAATGGAAGCTGTGGCAGTCTAGAGAAGCAGCCATTATTGCTGTTGACATAAATGATGTTGTTGAGGAAACCTGTTGACACAACCTATTATTTACAGGACAACCGTGAGTGCACTTTGGCTGCTGATGTGTTTCATATTCTGTCACATAAGCTCTTCAGTCCTAATGAATTCACCTGTGGCCTCGTATCCATTATACAAACCCATTTATTGACTGGATCTCTGAAGCCTTGTCGATTATTGCACTTCCTCTGCATCAACCAGATTCCAAAGTTTAGCACAATCTATCCAACAGAGAATGCTAAATAATGTCTTCACTAGTTTGCACTCTTATGTTAATCTCCCTTTGCTTTTTTTGTTCGAATCTCTCAAGATCCTTCTTCACACAAAGCTCTACTCCCATTGTGTGCGTGTGTATCAAAACCATTGTTTGATAAGGGCTGCGGGAGCATTTTTGATAAGGCTCTCTATTTGTCACAATGTTTACTCCATACAAAGGTTAAAGGGCACATGTGTCCGCAGTACAGACAGGAATGCTAACATGTCAAATTTTCACATTCCGTTTAAGAGCAGAGGAATGAGAACAAAATAGTTATTGTTGTCTCTCTTCCGGGCATGAATGTAGAGGCCTAAAAGAAGGGATTAGACAGATCACTAAAGGCAGAAACGGCAAACGACTCTTTACCCCTCGAAAGCCTAGTAGGAATAACGCTACAAGCGCTTTCCTGAACTCAATTATCGGATTTGCAATGGAAGTAAGTGAGGGTGGTCTCTGCCTTTAAAGCTACTCTTGGAAAAAATAAATAAATCAACAGTAATGTCATCACACACACTTTTGCTGACATATAGTGACATGTCAAAACTTGTCAAAAAGGTGGCATTACCCTTAGTCTGTACTTCAATGTGTGGGCAGGGGTGGGGCTTTACACATATTGTGAAACAGAGAGCAGAGGACACAAGTGGCAGCTTTGGCAGCCATATAGATGAAATAAGTGAACATTATTAACAAACCAAAATGTTCTGTTTCTTTTGTATTTAGTTTTTTTCCCCTTTTAATTCGATTAAGTAAAAGAGCTTCAGTCTTTCCATGTTTTACACTGATCAGCAGTTGCAGAGAAGCTTTTGCTGCACTAGCAGTGAGATTATAAAGGCAGTTTAAACTCCAGTAACTTCCTCCTCACTTCAGTGGTCTCGCCTTTGCTCTACGCGGACATGATAGAAGGTGATGGGCATCTTGTTCAGTTCAGTTCAGTTCATTTTTATTTCAAACATGAGCCTTCACAATCATTGCAAAATATTATTCCATTATTTATTTGAAAAGGAGTAGGCAGAAGTATTTACTTATTTGTCCCTACCCCCTCAAGTTTTACCTCTCATTCATTTAATTTTTTTTTTTAGTCTTAAATTAAACAAACAACATATGAAACAAAAGTAAAGCAAAACAAAACATACATAAATCAAAAACAAGAAATTAGCAAGCCCCACCACAGTATAGTTTCTTTCATATGAAAAATACAGAACAGAGCATATCATGAAACTGACATATACACACTGAAACCAAGAGCACAAAAACTACTACAAAAACTAGTGAAACTGTACACTGCACAGAAATTCAAGAAGCGCACACAATCCACTTTTTTGCCTTCACTTTCCTGGAGGGATGTCCAACTGGGAAGATGGGGCACCCTTCTAAATCCACGGTGGTGGAAACACTGAGCTTCATTACCTTATTAACAATCTGAGATATCATGGAAAATGCTCCCGGCGCTTCCCAAATAAAGACGTGCATTGCATCATGCAATACACTGAGAGACTACTACCTTTGTTGTATGTCTGCAAGTATGACTTTACTGCAAAAATATCATAAATTAAACAGTCAGACTAGATTATCAGTCATACAGTATCAGTCAGTTGCGGATACCCATCCAGGCTCTAATGTTACCACCTCTTTTCTGCGTTATCAAAGCTGTTACAGATGGTATTTTACTCAAACATTCTGCGGTTGCAAACTTGCCTTTGCCTCAGAGGCTGAAACTGTTGAACCGACTCGTCAAACCTGAATGTTACATCAGGAATAAAAGCAAGCACTTAAGGTAATAGATCCCCATTCTGATGCACGGGGTTTGCTCATTTACAAACTTCTGTATAAACTCCACACTCGTTCTTATACTATCATTAACTGACAATTGCAGGCCACGTATTCACTTTGCCTTTTTCCCCCCCCCCCCGACTTCTTATCATTTTTCACTCTATATTTATCTCTTACTCGCAGTTCTGCCATTTTTATTTTTTTGCTGTCGGGAAAAAGCCAGAGGATTATCTGAGGAATGAACCCCAAAGGAAAAGAAAGAATGATAACAAAGCGAGAAGCCATGCTGTAAACATAGTTCATTATTCAACTAGAAAGCACACCTTAAAGGCTGCACACCCATTTTAGACTATTATCACTGAGACCAGTTTTACTCTTTAGAGTCTTGCTTCAAACAGCACTTTATAAAAATATTCCTAAGAGAAAAAAAATCTCACTGTAGAGGACAAGTTCTACTCATGATCACGATTCCTTTCTAGAAATGTCAGCATTGTATATGTGGTCTAATTCAATTTACACATGATTTGTAACCAAAATCTACATTTTGTGCAAAATGCATTATCACATGTTGAAAGAAAAAAAAAACACATGTAATTTGAGTCGTGAGCTTTATTAATCCATTTCAATTCAATTCAATTCAATTCAATTTTATTTATATAGCGCCAAATCACAACAAATGTCGCCTCAAGGCGCTTCATAGATACAGAGAAAAGCCCAACAATCATATGACCCCCTATGAGCAGCACTTTGGCGACAGTGGGAAGGAAAAACTCCCTTTTAACAGGAAGAAACCTCCGGCAGAACCAGGCTCAGGGAGGGCCAACAGATTTCCTATCTGTTGAACTGGAACATGATAACAGATCTTATCTGTAAGTCACATTTAAAATCAGTTCTGTTTAAAGTAGCTTTTCCACAACTGCAAAGCCACCACACCCACCTGTTGCTTAAAGAAATGGGAAAATAAGGCTTTGATTTTAAATTAAACTTGTGCACTTGCACTTGTGTTACTCGCTTACTGTCGAGTATGAGAATGTATTATACAATAGAACAGAATAGCTCTTTATTGCCCTTTATCGTCATTGTACATGTATAACATTACTAATAAAGTCACTAATGGAGCATTTTGGAGAAGATGCATTGTATAGTTACTTGTGTATTATGTAACATTAGATTACAGCCATCATCTCTGTAAATAACTTCAGATATTCGGCTGGTGAGCCAAGCACTGAAGCACAATCCTCAGTGTTAGTGAGCTTCTGACGAGCCTTTTTATTAAAGTGATTCTATGAAAGCACAAGAAACGTGTGTATGTAATTACAGTAATTAACCATAATTATTCAGCAAAACTCATGATAGTCATACTAATCAGCCATACAGAGTCATTGTGTTGGGTTTAATATTAAAAAAAGTACAGTTAAAGGATAAACCGGAAAACTGGTTGAGAACTGAGCCAAATAATGGACGCAATACATCCAACAGCTATTTAAGCCGGATTCTTCAACCAAGTACGATTCAGAATAAAACATTAATGCAGGTTTGCAAATGGTTAACTTTAGGCCTCAGTCACAAAGGCCTACAGATGTGCTGATGATCATCTGGCAACCACCTGTTCCTAGGGAATGCGAGTGGTTGCTGGTAGTTACTAGCATGAAATTGGTTGCAAAGAGGTGTATGGTGCTGCATTGGTGGGTTGCTAGCAGAGTGGTGTGTTGGTCAGTAGTTTGCATGGAAGAAGCTTATTTAACTGCAATCACTCAAACTATTTGGTAAGAGGCACTAAAACTGAAATGTGAAAAAGTAACAACATTTGTCTTCAAAGTTAAAGTTGCACGCCGGTTGCAGCACAAGGTCCAGCACATTCTTTGTGACCAATCGCCAACCGATCAGAGAATACACTCGTGCCCGGGGTGTGACGGGGGTCTACAGGACTACCCGACTGAGGCCTTAATAAAACTAAAAGGACAAAAAATGTCATCACTTGGATGTTCCGAGATGTGAACTCATCTTGTGACTGAACGTTTGCGGTTCCATCTTCAATCTGACAAAATCTGAACTTACACTATCAGTTACTAAGAAAGACAAATATTACTTCAACCTCCTTTCCCTGCACTGTCGATGATTTTGTCTTTACCCATGGCTGCATAAAGTAACGTAACTAGTTACTCACTTTAACTACACCTTTGCTGTATTCAACATCTGCGACATGTATGCACAGCAGGTCTGAATGCACTGAAACAGCTAGCACTGCTTTCAGCCATAACGTGGTGAAATCGACCACGTCAAAGAGGGACAACAAACCTCGACTGTAGCCTGCAGACAGCTTCCTGCTCCAACCTGTAAAAATACTGTGAACATACATAATCCGTACTCCAGTTGCATTCAAATATCTAATTACTCTTGTTAGAGAACAGATTTTATAAGGAAAGCTAATAAGAGAGCCACCCTGAGTTTAGCTTGCAGGTTTTTTCTTGTCTGCTGTGTCACATACAATTTGGGACTTGAATAAGAGTTTAAAGTTGTGCACTACAACTACTACTATTTTGATTTTTTTTTTCCAACCCTGCTCATTCAGCTTCTTTGAACTACCAGTACAGTTACAGTGCAGGGCTTGGAACGTTACCAGTTTTTCCTCCCTTTTAGAGAATAACAAAGCAAAAGAAAACAACATTTTCTTCCTGTTTGGAAAGCTGAGATTAAGTCACAATCTTGTGTCGCTGTATAAAGGCTCCAAATCAACCGGTAGCAAAGCAAACAAAATGAAAATGACAAACTCTAAACCAATCAATCAAATGGTAAAAGGTGGGAAAGAAGTTTCTAGCCGATGCGAAAAGAGTGAATATGACTACATGAACGTTTTGTCCAGTTGACAGCAGCAAAACACAGTAAGTGTGTTTATTCTGGCCTGAGAGCCTGTTTCTCTTTCCTCGCAGAGCGATATGAAGGTTCTTTGATAGGTCATGTTAGTGTGACGGTGTGTGAGAGGCTTCTGTTGCTCCCACTGGCTCTCTGCGATTAGCGATCCTGCAAACCCAGACAATCGCCGAACATCCCCTTTCCCATCCCTTCGAGGAAAGAAGCACAGCTGTACTCTCGCTGCTAAATATACAGCGAAGCTCTGCACACATGCAAAGTGACAGAACAAATAAAACCCTCACGCCGCTCAAATTCAATTTGCCACAGAGGTTGACGTGGTTGTTGCGAGGCTATTCCACGGTGAAATAAACACAGATGGGAGCGTTATGATCTACTTAAAATAAATGACTTTTCTGTCGCAGCAAATTAAATTCCAAATACAGCGCGTTTCATGTAGCGTGCCACAGAGATGCAAATTCAGATAAGCTATAAGATCTCCAAGACCCCTCAGGTAATGAGCCTTTGAAGCGCGCCTATGTGGCGAATAATAGGAAAATAAATTTCTGCGATCCAACGTTTTACCTCTCCAAAGAGAAATTACCAAAACAGTCTTGACACTGTACACAGCGGAATCTCTGATGACTTGGAACTCGGTCTGTTTTGCGTGTGTGCATGTGTGTGCGCACACGGCAACAAAAGGCCTGGAGATGGGAGGGCCGTACGGAGACAGGAAAAGCACTGATGCACAAAACAAACAAACAAAGCCCAAGCAGCAGTAATTAAGACCTCATTAGTCCTCGTTATGCGCAGGAATGCAGCCGAGCGGCAGAAATCGCTGTCATTTCTGACCGACCGCGGCCAAAGCTAGTATGGGACCCCTGCTCCGTGCAACTGAGGGCATTTAACCAACAGCCCTCTGTGTTTCTGCCTCATCTAGCACGTACAGGGTTTTGGATCCATTCTGCAGAGCAGGGAGGTGAATAGAAGAAAGTTTGGCTCTAGTGTGGGCGGCAAAATATCAAAGAGCAGCGTGAGACGTGTGGCATGTGCTTTAGCGAGGTTTCAGGGAACCAGGACAGGTGGTTTGATCAGAGAGAGAGGGGAAAAAAGGTGGATTTAGTTTAAAAGACAAAAACCGGGAGTGAAACAGAGCAGATAAAAAGATATCAGACAAAAAACAGAGTGCAGCACTAGAGGGAGAAAATATGGACCTACTGGTACCAAATAAGAGAGATTAGGGGAGGGGTAAAGCGATGGAAGAGTCAAAACAGGTGAAGGAACACGGGCTGCATTTAACTTCTTTTACTACCCACTCCCCTGGGGGCACTCTTAGTGTCATTTACAAGCTCTTGAGCTGTATACACCTGACCCAACATATCAGCGTAACATCCACTGGGCAAGTTGCAAGAATGCACATGCTTTGCGCACACGCCCTTAAGGTCATTCCTAGTCTTTCTACACCCATCTGCAAACACTCCACCTCTTAGCCTGACGTGAAATTGGGGGGAAAATGAAGGAACATTTTACGCAGAACCCAAAATAACAACAGAAACTCTACTCGTGCTCATTTATATGCTGCTTAGGTGAGAGAAACTCGAGCGCATGCAATTTGACGGTGCATCGAAGGCCAGCAGCACTGTCCACTCTCATTATCGCCAAAGCAACAAGTCACTCCCTTCTAGCTCATACATACTAAACGATCTTGGCACCTGCTGCGTTTGAACAACAGAGCCTCAGTACCTGGGAAACCAGATAACAACAGCGGTTAAAAGTTTGCCGAGGCTCTGGCTGTGTCAACAGTGCCCCCTCCCACCACCCCCCTTTTCACTACCTGGGCACAAACTAGTACACACATGCTCACAGGTACCCACGCACACGTGAAAAACCATGCACGAAGACTCCCACAGCCACGCAGCAAACATCAGTCGGTGCAACAATGTATGGAAAACAATTTTCAGTTCTTTTAATGTTCCTTGATAAGTTAGGGACGGTTCAGGTGAAGAACCATTAGTCATAGTTCTCACTCGAAACCATCTCCTGAAATTACAGAAAGTGGAGAACTTTTTTTCCTTGCCCGAGTACAGGTGTGATATGGCAGTAAAAGTGGGAAATCCATCCAAAGAAACCACTTGTCTCTCTGAATTATGACTGTGGGGTGTAAACAGATCCACTTAAAGTCAGAGTCTGAGCCCTCCTCTATTATCCTGTGCAGCTCCATTCCCAGACACACCCTTCTCCTCACTAACAGGACTCAAATGTACTCGAAAGAGCCTCAAATCATAAATAATCTGGTTATATTTTGCGTTGGTGTTTTTGCTCAGACTTCTTTTAATACGCACACGTGTTTGTTTAAAAGCCAGCTCTGCAAGTTTTGGAGAGCTGAAAATGAAAATGGCGCAAATCACTTACGACTCGTCACGTGTCAGTGCCAACCAGGCACATGGCGAGCGTGCACACAACCAAACACACCCAAAACTGCAGTCAAATGTAAATGCAAATAAAGCCAACACACACACACACACAAGTTCACTCATCTACTTTAAAGCAGTAGTCCAACCATTGAACACTGAGTTTTAAACAGTTTGAAAGGTTACTCGAGTTACACTGAAGATGTTCTCATTTTTTCCCTCCGTTTTCCTTCTAGGAGCAGGTCTCACCACTTTGCCGCCATCTTGAAATGCATCCAGACGCTTGTTTGGGCAGTTATTTTGGAATATTACCAGGTCATAACAATGGCACGCATAGGAACCACAAATTTGTCAAATCTGATAAATAGTGCTTAGAAACCTGCCGACTTTACCCCAAAATAAAGTTATAAAAATGATTTTTTTCCCTTCTTTTGACATTTTCCTTCCAAAATCATCTTTGTTGTTGCTGAATTCATGATGCTTTTAGTGCTACGTCTCCCTGCCTGATCATGTCTCTGTTTGTAACGCCATATTTTGGTCTGCTTCAGATACTGTGTTTTAAACCCAGGTGAAGGGACCGTGCTGACGTCACTATAACGCCACCTGGGTTACATTTTCAGAGTGTGCAGCATTCCAGCTTATGCAATTAAATCCACTGTCTGGCTGCGTTTACAAACTTGGACTTAGAGTTTGTGAATAAAACGAGCTTCATATAAAACTCGGGGGACTGCGCCTTTAAAATTAGCACAAAGGGGCGTTTATTCTGGCTGGAATGCCGTCTGTGCGTCTTGGACACAAAGTTAGTGTTTCTTTGTGCTTCCCTCACCTGGAAGATGAGCACTTTGAAGTGGTTCCTCTTCAGCAGGTGGCTGTGGTTGTTCTCCAGCTTCTTCACCTGCACCGCCTGCTTGTCCAGGCGCACCCTCACTTCCTTCAAGTGCCCGCTGGTTTTGCGAGAGCGCTCCAGCAGCTTGTCCACGTTTAAGGCGGTGGTGAGGTGGTTCTTGGTCAAGCGGGTCACGTCGCCCTGCACGCTCTGCACCGCGTTCTCCAGGTCGGCCTGCCGCTGCTCCATCCGCTGCTGGTTGTCCTGCACCGCCTCCATCATGTTTACCAGCTTGTCCAGCAGCGCCACCACCGTTATCGCGCTCACCTGTCCGCGGTCCACCGGGCTCCCAGGGGCGACCGCGCCCGGGCTGGTTGGCATTTTAAAGCCGAACCTGGAGAGGGTACCGGTCGGGGTCGGAGTCGGAGAGGACGAGATGGGCGGGGAGGACGCCGGGCAGAAGCTCGGGATGAGGAGCTCCGGGTTCTCGGACTGCTGGCTGCTCTCGGGCTGTGGGCTGCTCTCGGGCTGCGGGATGGTGTGGGTGCTGCCAGAGGCGCTGCTGCTGGGCTCGGCGTGGGGCGCTTCTTCTTCCATGGCTCACGGGTGGTCGTGGGTCCCGCAGTGACTGCGTGTCTTAGAGTCACACGGGAAAGTTTTGCAGACTCTCGGATGCTGCTGCTGCTGCCACTTGTTGCAACTGGGAACTGTAGAGAGGTGTAAACTAATTCCTGCACTTCTCTCGGCCTCCACGCCCCTTTGCCTCTTTCTCTCTGCACCCCACACACGCACAAACACGCCGTGAACTTTCAAAACACCTCCCCTGCAGGGAAGGAGGGAGGGGCCAGGCTGCTATGGTAACCGTGAGGGCCTAGCCCAGTTGACAATATAGAGGTAGAGTTGCAGTGTGTATGTGTGTGTGTGGTGTTTTCGTGTGACTGCCACCCATTCCACATTGAACAAGCCTGGCTGCATTTGAAAAATATCTGTGAAGGCTACTATTGTTTACAACACTCAGGTGGTGTGTGTGTGTGTGTGTATGTGTGTGATAAATCACATACATTGTTTTGTCTAAGCCAAAGCATGTGTCTCTATCCTTACATGTTGGCGTATGACTTGGTGTGTGAGTGCCCCGTGTGCCCCCTGCTCTTGTTTTTGGCCAAACTGACATGGAAATGTGGAAATCCCTGTTTCAACAGTGAGCTCATCTGTTGCCTGGCACGCTGCCCTGGCCTTTGTGTCAATCAGCCTCTTTGTCACTGTGACTGTAAATCTTACTTTAACAGTAACACAATTGCCTAATCTGCCTTAACATGTTGTATCAAGTAAATATGCCACATTTATTAAGAATGTGTCACAAAACTAGAGACAGGAATTTGAATAAGAGCAGAGAAGCAAGTGTGTTCAGCCAAGTCATTGGTTTCCCCCCCAAACAGAAAACCTGCTGTACATCAAAGCTAATAAATCAAGGTAGTCAAGCCCTCGCCTGAGTTTTATTGGATTCTTTCTGATAGAGTAAAGGCTTGGTTGGTTTGGTTTTCAACTGTCTCATCTAAGATCAATAGTGTCCCACCCCTAAGCTCAGATTAGGTTTTCCACAACTACTGTAGCTCATGCAAAAAGCCACACCTTAAAACAAGCATAAAAAGAAAGCTGGCAGAGGCCTCCGCCAAATCGCATTCATAAAAACAGTCATCTCTCTGTTTTTGATAACAATTATTACACCTCTGTTACTTTAATATGCTTATTTGCTGCGTTGGTAAGGGTTGCATTTGAACATGTGGTTCCGCTTGTGTTGTGCTTTTCTGTAAAGAAGAAGCTGCAGTCAGGGCTCAGTTAGCTTAGCACAAAGATAGAGTTGTTAAATGCATGTCCAGTGTTTGCAAAATATACCGATCAGCGCATGAAACGTCATTCATTCATCATCCATTAGCACCTAATTTGTTTGCTTATTTAAAACCAAAGAGTACAGAATGACATCATGGGATTTTATGAGCGAGGCTGCAGCGTGGACTATATTTTGACCAGGTGCAGTGACCTGGCCATAAAGGAGGTATGCTAATTAGTGAGCTTTCAAGTCGCTTTGTTTGCTTCAGTCGACTCTGTCTCCAAATAATAAGCAAAGGGAAGAGTGGCATCTGTCTGCTCATCCAAGAACTCATTCATTGCGTGCATTAACGTGCATCGTGGGTGTTCCACTCACAAGAGAACAGTACCTCTCCACATCCATCTTGTGTTAGCACGTATGATCTATCCCTACTACATGCAAATAAACTCATTTAACATATTATTTGAAATGTCCGAGTCAATCTGTAGATTCTATCTTCCACCAACAGCACTATAGCTCAGAAGCTGCCAAAACTACCGATTTTACCTGCGATTAGGCTCCACAGCCACTCATGCTGTGCCCTGCTTTTACTTCCGTAACTGATCAGCTTATATTTGCCTTTATGCAAAACAATTGCTAATAATTGTCACCAGCAGTGAAAGCATTTTTGGACCAGCTGGGCATTCAGTGCCTCTCATCCCATTACTGCAACCCCCCCCCCCCCCCCCCCCCCCCCCACTGTTACCAAGAGCTTGCTCATTGCATCTTTCATACTGAGCTCCCTGCTCAAGATTGAATGTGAAATTAAAAATTCGACAACTTCTGCTCTTTCAAAAAGAGACTGCTGCCTTTATTTACAAGACAACAAAAGTTTTCAATTTTCCTGTTCCAGCTCCCTGTTTTCAGTACATTCAGAAGTGACAGGTTCCCACGCCAACATCCAAGAACAACACCTCTTCTCGAGGTGACTTGCCCAATAAGCCTAAGAGCTTTCAGAGCAGTGTGGAAGCGCTAGACACAACTCGCCCAAACAAATTTCCCTCCTCATCTAACTCTGGACAGTTTTTCCTACCTCCTCTCTCTGTCACCTCTTCCCCTTGGAGATGCACACTTTAGTCAACATAAAAGCATGACCTCTTGTTCCTAGCTTTCACCCAGGGGACAGAGTGAAGGGAATGGTAATCCCATTCTGTCATTTTTCCAGCTGTCCCCTTCCTTTCCGTTGCTGTCCTTTCCTCTGTTCCCACTTTTCCTCCTTTCCTCTTTTCTGTGATCTCTGTAACAAATATGCTTTCCTGAGTCCCTCCAGTGTTCTTTATGGTCAAATATACATTTCACACTTTTCCTCTGTTATGTCAAGGAATTTTGCGTTGCTTATTTTTGCCTTTAGCTTTCCTGCAGATAAGATGGAACCAATAAAGAGGTCTTTATTGGAGCTGGTGGGAGTATATCTATACAACTTGACGTATTTGCCCTCTGGAGGCTGCAAGTGCATGACCTATTTCTGACCATTCAGTGAAGGTTTTTCCTACATTACAACTGGGCATTTTTTATTGAATTGAAAGGTACAGTTTCGGTTAGTATTTTCCTTGTTTTTCATGAAATAAAATTCCCATAATCAAACTTTTAACTGCAGAAACAAGCAGTGGTTGAAAGTACTGCAGAAAAGAATCATAGTCCCAATATCTAATCCTTTGAGCAAACAAGCCTCTGCAAGTTATATTGATTAAACGAGCTTTGTATCCTTTGTATCCTGGGAAACATACTTGTAGTTGCTTGAAAACCAGCAGCAGGGGGAGTGGCTGTAACCGTTGGCTGCTGGCAAAGTATCTGGGTGGATGACTAATCATTCAAGAATAGTTGATGAACTAGTTTCATTGAATCTGACATGCAGTTTCATGCATGGGGGATCATTTAGAATCTCTTTGCAAAAAAGTCAGCAGTTTTGGTTCACTTTCCTCTTTTTCTAAAGGCAACTTAACCAGTTTGATTACTGGTAATTAAAAATGTGCCTTTTTGTTTGCAGTGGTGACAGACATTGACTTTGATGTTTGCAGACAATACTGTAATCCACAGTGATAGTGGAGACGGGTGGAAGACAGCCTAGAGAGGAGGAGGTATGCTCTGGGGAGAAGTGGAACGAAAGTCAGTAGAAGTAAGACAGAAAATATGTATGCAGAAAAGAGATGAAGAAGAGAGTGCAGGGTGGGGCAGGTGGAGATGAGTAAAAGGGAAAGTTTACAAGATAGTGATAGTGACACCTGTCGTGATGATAAAAAGACAGGAGGCTAAGATGAAGATTTTCACTGGGAGAGACCAGGATGGACAGGATTAGAAATGAGAGGGACAGCTCAGATCAAGTGGTTTGGAGACAAAGCTAGAGAGACAAGACTGAGATAGTTTGGACATGTAAAGAGGAGGTGGATATACTGGACAAAGGATGTTGAATGTGGAGTTGCCGGGGAGAAAAGAGAAAGACCGCAGAGAAGATTCATCTATGTAGTGAAGGAGGACATGCAGAGGGTTTGCAGGATAGAATAGGACGGATCAGGTGAGATGGAGGAAGATGAGTTGCTGTGGCGACCTCTGCCACAAGAAGAAGAAGAAGAAGAAGAAGCTTGTTTCACCTTAAAATTGTACTTTTTGACAGGGATAGCTTCTCAAACAATGGAGCACCTTTAATCTTTCTTCCTGCTTTTTTGTACCGTGCTTCCTTGTCATTGTTAACTGTATCAGTTTGTCAGCTTTGATAAATGGCGCCCATCCTTTGCATGTTGTTTCAGGACATGTTTGTGGATGCAAGAATGCAACTGAAAGACCCTGAGGCAGAATTTGTACCAGATTTAATGACAGACTCTTGTATACTCTCAGATATTATGCTCTGAAATGTCAAGTGTTCAGCTCTCGTGTCAAGCTTTCCTGACAGATAGTTCAGTGAATCTTTTGCTTTTATTTAACTGCTGCATGTGCATTATGGATACTGAATTCACAGTGATGTTTAAGTCTGGGACCTTTGTCAGTGGATTAAACAAAAACATTACTCATCATCGTAAATACACGTCAGTCTACTTTTTAGGAAAAGCTGCTCCAGCATTAGCAAGATACAACACACTCTTCTATTTGCTCAGTTTTTTGTCTTGACTTTCTAAATCCATTTGATCATCATTTTGGCGATAATTACTTCGGTGACCAAGACAAGGTTTTGCTGTCCCACTGAGAATGGATTTTGCAGGTCCTAAATTCAAAACAACAAACAAAAAGAGGCTAAAAAAAAGTTGCGTAGAGATAAGGAGAACAGTTGGGTGGGGGGATATTTTTGTTACCAGCAAGTTGGATTTTTAGAACAACATCTGCATGAGACAGTATTAAATTATTAGCTGACGATAGGAAGACTTTCCAGGTTTGTCACCAGGACAGATACTGTCTAACTAGTGCTTAAAAATATTGGATATAATTTTGCATATTATATCTATAACTGCATCTAAATTGCTCCAAAGGGCGCCAACAGAGTTGAGTGCTAGTGATCATGGAGTCCAGTTAGTAGGGGTGAGACCTAGAAGACAAATTGCACCTACAGCTGCCTGTGTCAAACCCTGCTGTCCCACCAAGTTATTCATGAAGACAAACCTTAAACCCTTTAACAAAATTTAAACGGGTGAGCTTGGGAATTGGCTATAGAGACCAAAGCTCAAGACCAAGACGAAAGACCCAAATTCCTACCAAAGTAGGAATTTATGGCTTAATTCTTTAGGAACTGCTTGGTCTCCATAATTTAACATAGACACAGATTATTTCAACTTTGAGATATTTGGATACAAAAACAGAATTGATAAATTTCTACATTGTCCATGTGTTGGAAACAAAGACCAATACACAACAGGACACAATAGATTTGTGCTTTTGAACTAACTCATATGTTGGACATAATTAGGCATTTTGAGGCCTTTAAATCTCCCAAAACATAATTTTGGATTAACAGATTTTGATTTTTTGGAAACCACAAAACTGATTTTCCAGCAAATCTGCAAAAAAAAACAACAACTGTATTTCAAATCTAACCACCCATCTGTCTACTCAAACTCCATAGTTAGTTTTCTCTGGTTATGTGATATTTGCAAGAACCACAACAAACAGTCCCTGATCAGTGTTTAAATGGGACCCCTAATGTTTGTGATTACCAGCAACAATCCCTCACAGGTGGGCATACCTGTGATGATGCGATGAATGCCCGGCAGTGTTTGATTTGTATAACCAGCTATGACTGGATGTCTGGTCGCACAGTGGGAAGGAAGGAAGCAATGTTACCCTTTTGTCGTTAAATCAAAGGCCCCCACAGAGGAGAAAATGGCATGCTGGGACCGTAACAGATGGCGATGGATCTTTAAATGACCCTTTTTCACAGACCAGCGTGTGTTAGACACACGCTCACTTAAAGGTGGCCTTGTACGTTGCTAGAGTGTGTGCGTGTTTTTTCTTGGGTGTGTGTTTCTGCGATGCTATCAATTCTGGAGCTAATGGACCAATTTCCAAGGTGGTGAGCTTTACACACACGCCCTCAGAATGTGAGGGAATGCCTGGCATTTGTGTACTTCTTCGTTGGTCAAGTGTGCATGTTTTCATGTGTACAACACCATCAATTTTCAAACCAATGAGCCAATTCTTCCCCGCAAAAAGTGGTTGAAATGCCGTTTGTTGATTGTAAAATCAATGTGAGGGCTCTCTTGCCCAGTCATTCAGCTTGGTGCTTCCCCCGAGTGAGGGTTCCTGAAACACAGCCACGTGCCTCCCAGCAAAATGGTTTGATTTCACTGTTTTCTTTTTAATTCATCACGGGTACTTCTCTCAGCACCGCCTGTAATTTTCCAGAGGGAGATCTTCAAGCAGAGAATATGTTATTATTTTTTTTAGTGGTATGTAGATTATTCGTGTTTCATTACCCTGGAAAGCAAGACTGCATGTTTGAACATGCTGTTTAAAAAAGGAGCAAGATGAGGAGTCATGCATTTCTAAGAAAGGTGTCAGATTTCAGTCCTGAATGCGTTCTGGTCTACAGGGTTTCTTTTTGATGTGCGCAGGTTGTTATGAGGTGAACATAGAATCAAACCGTGGGTGTTATTGTCCATTTGGGGTCTTTGTTCAGACTCACATTAAATTTGAAGTTGCATCCACAGTAAAAATTGCTAGTGTCTTCTTCCTCCGCTCCACTATTACGACTGCAGCTCAGAGGGGTTGTAACGGGTGAGAGAAAACAAAACTAGACCTGACAAGCAGACTCTGCAAATCTTCTGCAGAGTCTGCTGACTTGCAAAGAGAAACAGGAGGCCTTTAAATGCTTGTCAACGGCAAATAGGATCAAACTGTTTAAAGAAGCGGGAAAATAAATGTTCTGTTCTTCATAATCTTCCTGAAGAAGATGAAATCAAGCAGAATCATTAGTTTTATAACTAGGCTTTTTACAATAGAAGTACAAAACACCAAAACTTAATGCTTACACTCATTTGTTTACCAACCATTCCAGAAAACCCAGGTTTTCTTCTGAAGCCCATCTTACCGAACAGAAATCTTAAAACTGAAGAAATAAAGGCGTCACTGGAGGGAACTTTGATCGGTTACGAGGACAAAAACCTGTTGTGAGCTAGCATTCTTACTTTTATCATCCTGGATTTTAGCCAACAATAAATGATGCAGTAATACAAAGAAAAGCTATAAGACGTTGGTGTCCGCACCAAACATAGAGTGAAGTTTTTGTGTGGCCACGAGCCAAATTCATCAGATGGGAATCAATAGTTACTTTTCCTAAAAGTAATTCAGTACCTTACTTAACCCTGTCATGCATTAATTATGACAACCTCAATCAGGATTAAAAAAAAAATTATTCATCTTTAGGCATGAAAAGATGACTAAAAATACTAAAGAAAAAAATCCTGATTGAGGTTGTCATAATTAATGCATGATAGGGTTAAATAACAATAATTACATTGAATCATACATCTATAGTAACATGAGCCGACCAGTGGGTGGCACAGTATGGAGTGACACATCAGTGTCCAATGTGGTGCTTTATATGCAAGTATACCATCAACACTGACACAAATACAAGAAAACAGCCTTTGAATAGCTGTTCAATGTAGTGACCACTATGGGTGAGTGGGTCAATTACTCCCCAGAAAAGTAATTTGATACACTACTCATTATATTATTTTTTGTGTTACACATTGCCACATAACTTCCAGTTAGCAACACAAACCTTAGACTACAGTTCCACACACAAACACAAATCTCTGTGCCGATGAGAACACGCATCTTTCTCTTAGTTTTTATGTATGAACACAAAACTAACAATGCAAAGCAGAGATGAAAACCAACCCAGAGAAACTTCAAAGCAATCGTCACAGTGATTCAAGTAACAATGGAGGCTATGCTGGTGCAATGCTGACCGCTCATCACTGCCTTTGTTACCTGCTGAAGTTCAGGCTCTGTCTGCTGGCCTGGGGTCAGCTTATACTCAGCTTTATCATCACTCTGGGATCTTGGCTAGCTTTGTGTTAGCATGCTGTCTGTGCAAATGCTTGCAAAGAGCCCAAGTTGTGTTATCAGTATGAAACTGCTGGTTCTGTCCTGGACGCAGTTTGCACTTTACCATCCAGTGAAATAAAAGTAATGTTCATATCACTTCTGGTGGTAAAACAGACAGTGCATGCAATACAGAGCACAGGTCAAAGAAAATAGTTTCTTTATTTTCACTGTGTCTGTGTGTAAGCGAACAACAGGTGAATGCCAAGAGCAAGAAGAAGTGTAAATATTGGAGGGCGAACTTGTTCTCAGCCGTAGCATTTGCCAGACTCCAGGGTCTCAGCTGAGAGCAGATACTCAGACATTCACAAAGATTTCCTTCCTGCTCCTCCCTGGCCTAGAGCCCATTGGATCTGAGCCTAAAGCAGCAGGGGAAGACAGGAAACTGACAGGATTACACTGACTGGGTCCTGCCAGGTTCTGTGCAGACACATAAGTGGGTGTGCCAATGACTGAACTGCAAGAAACCACGACTTTTTACTTTGTAATTTCAGTGAGGGTGAAGGGTAAAGTGTGTACTGTGACACTACACAATTTCCATTATGAGATACTGATACAACAGCAACCTTGCTCGCCCTTCCTTATAGGTTTAAAGAGGTACAGTTTGTTGCAAGTGGGAAAATGGAGGCAAATGTGAGCGCTATTAGATGTTGTTGTTCTTTGTATACTTATAATTACTGCTATGTGAAATGTATCCTTTCCTGAATATTCCATAAAAAACTCTGCATAGCTTATGTAATTGTTTAAAGTTAAAAAAAAAAAGGGTGGGGAAAAAAGGCATATGTGCCTTAATGCCTATTGGTTCATTAAAGAGTCTGGGAACATTTTAAATTCTATCAAAATGACCCAGGATTTTCCAGAGCAGAATTCTAGGATTGTTAACTTTTCCTTTTTTGGGATAGTCTTTTGCTGATTCCCATAATAATGTGACTTTAATGTTCTTAATGCACTAGGTGGCGCCTGGAAGAAGTTTCAAGAAGTGTGCATTCTACAGTTCGCCATTCAACAACCCCACAGGAATAAAAGTAATTCTGTAACTCATTCTGTAAAAAATCGGTGGTTTAATCAATACTTATAGGGTGACCAACCATCCTCTGTTTTTTGTATTTGTTGACTTGGAAAAGCCTATATGACATTTGTATTTCACCATTCATTAACCGCACAGAGAAGGAATTGTTTAAATATGTTAAAGTTTTCTTTAAGCAAACAGTATTATTAAATTTCTTCATGAAATTTCATTCCCCCACCCCAACTTGTAAAAGCGTTCTAAAGTAAATTCGTTAACTGATGGCAACAACTGAAGTGGTCAAATATGGAGGACACAGTTAAATCATCTGTACAGGCAACAAGAAGGCTACACGTTAATCGTGACTGGATGAGTCAGGTCGAAAGAAAATCAACTTTAATCCTCGAACAGACCTTTTTCCATGCAGCAGACGTTTTGACATAAATAAAGACAGGTGTTACTAATCACATTTATTAGAACTCTGGGCTTAAATAGAACAGCACCTACAATGAGGTTATTAGTAATGCCAGTGTTTTATACTATTTCATGTGCCACAGGTGCCGTGGAATTGATGCAATGACAGAAACATAGCGGTTCTATTTCTACGTCCCTAGTGCTGGTTTTTAAAACATCAACCCGTTGTCGGCAGGATTCGAACCTGCGCGGGGAGACCCCAATGGATTTCTAGTCCATCGCCTTAACCACTCGGCCACGACAACCGCACATACAAATTCGATATAAGACATGAGTTCAAATGAGTCCGGGATTCCACTTTTTAGTACAGCTCATCAAACACACACTTTCTCAGTGATGTTACCGCATCTGTGACGCGGCTGTGTACAGAAGAGGCGCATGCTGAGGTCAAGTTCCGGTGAATACAGCGCCATCTGGTGGCGGCTGACACATGTTGCACTGTGGTTACCTGTTACTGTTAAAACAGTTTTTAGCCCGTTTTAACTCCATCCATCCATTCGCTTCCGCTTATCCTTTTCAGGGTCGCGGGGGGCGCTGGAGCCTATCCCAGCTGTCATAGGGCGAGAGGCGGGGTACACCCTGGACAGGTCGCCAGTCTGTCGCAGGGCCAACACACAGGGACAGACAACCATTCGCACTCACGTTCATTCGCACATTCACACCTAGTGACAATTTGAATTATCCAATTAACCTATCCCCACAAGCTGCATGTCTCCGTTTTAACTCAAGTTTTATTTTATTGTCTAATTGGTGATTCAATGGAAAAAATGGAGAATATCACAATATATATATCACAATATGTTGTTGTATAATTTCACAATAATACAACAACACGTGAAACAAAGTCATCTCCTCAGTAAGCAGATTCACCAAGTTTCTGATCAAACTGACCACGACTAAAAAAATAAATAAATAATAATTACACTTAATAAATATTTATATATTCACAGTAACAAAAAGTAACAATTTTTTTTTTCTCTTCTAGTTTTAGTTTATAGTTTAGTTTTAGGAATCAGGTGACAAAAATCCCATACTGTAAAACAACAACAGCTGAGCAAACTCGTACTGAATTCATTGTAAGTGTATATTAATATAATGTTGGCGTATCAAAAGTAAAAGCATCCAATGCAGAAAGGAACTCATGTTAGAATAATTAAAACCATTAGTAATTATGTTCATGTGTCAGTAGCTGATGTAGCACTGTATAGTACTACTGTTGTAGCTGGATAAGGTGGGTGGAGCCTAATTTACTACTCTCCTTCTTACCATATGCGTTTAATTAAAACTCAGATTTTAGAGTAATTTAGTAAATTAATACCCTCCTCAAAAAGGGCACATTTGGCACTCTGCACCAGAGACAAAGATGTTTTGATTCCTAACTGAGCAGACTGATATTCCTGAAGTTTAACTGACTTTGTGATCATCTAGTTTTCACTTAATAAAAAAATAATAAACTTTTTAATTAGTTTATAATACCAGATATAGCATGGGATAAAATTTTATGAAAGTCATAGATATGTAATTTATTCAATGCAAAAAAAATCCAATATGACTTATAGTGCAATTGTAAAAAAAAAAATTAAAAGGCTTTATGTTAAAATTTGGCTTTGAGCTGTGTTTGGGGTTTTTAAATTCCCTCCTTCACAAAGATGCAAAGCAGAAGGTTGCTTCCCCCCATGGGAGTTCAGCTCTAAGAAGCAAAACACCGTTTTCATTCTATAGTTATCCTAATGCTGAAATGGCATTTTATTTTACCCCACCTCAGGTCTTTATTCCTTTCTTGAAAGGTAGTTTAGAGATCCTGCCACCCATCAGCACTTCACAGTGTTTTGCCATCTTTCTTTAATTCTGTGTGATGGCTTTTTTCTCTGTCTCATCAGAGTTTGATGTATTGATGTCGGTGTGTTCATTTTTGATCTGTCTGCTTGTGTTTTAGATAGAGCTGATGTAGTCTCCACAGTGTTATAGAGTTCTGTGCACTGCCAAGTTAGAAACTTTCAGTCTGGAATTACAATCGGACTTCTGACACTTTCTTGTAGTTCTGATGTTTCCTGCTATCACAGTGCTGCTTAGTGAGCAATGCTCTTCTGGAAGCTTGAGGTAGATGAATAATGACTGCAAGCTGATTTGCACGAATAAGCCTCTGATGAGTCGATCAAAACCACCGTTATCAGTCATCTGAGTGACATCTGAATAATGGAAGGGAAATAACTCACAGAAATCTAAGCTTTTATACAAGGAAGCCAAACCAAAAGAAATCATGCAGACCCTAAATCTCTCTATGCCATTTCCCCCCTTTCCCCTCAGGGACAGCTGCTCCTCCCTGAGCTCAGTTCAGAGGTCAACTTAAAAAGAAGTTCCTCCTCCCCACATTTGACAGGCACATGCTCAGATTCGTCAGAATGTTAAAGTTTTTACCTCTTTACCCTGCAATATAAAGCAGTATGAACTGGCAACTTATCCATCCATCCTCTGTTGCTTCTCCCGGTCTGGGTTTTGGGGACAGAGATACCCAGGCCTCCTTTGTCCAGCCACCTTCTCCAACTCCACCTGAGAGACATAATCTCACCAGCACGTCCTGGATCTACCCCAGGACCTTTACCCATTTGGAGATGCCCAAAACAGCTCAACTAGGAGGTGTCCAGAAGGTAATCCTAGTCAGATGCATTGAACCACTTCAACTTGCACTGTTGAGTAGTCTACTCTGACTCCCTCTCAAAACACTGAGCTCCTCAACCTGTCAACTTGTTTGGTCACTACCCTCCACGTGCAGCCATAGATGTGCTGATCTGATAGTGAAGCTACAGCTTCACTTTCGTGCTCAGCTTTCTGTTCATCGTAACAAACCAACACAAGATCTGCGTTACTGCAGATTACTATTTACTCATCGGATAGAACTGCAATCACAGCACAGGTTTTTGTGTCACTTTTTCTATGTGGTACAGCTGAGTGTGAAGCAGCTGGTTTGAGTTCCCAACCTTACCTGACTGATGATTACCTGATGATACTGATTACCTGACTGAGCAGATTGGTGTGATGTCAACAGTAACTCGGATCATTGTGATGAAGAAACAGCTAAGACAAAAAGTGAGGCTTTCAATCTCTGAGATTATCTAAGTTCCAGCCTCCACCGATGGCCATGAGCTCTGTGTGCAGAGTCTACTTCAGCTACCACAGGGCCAGAGGTGGGGTACACCTATATCCATCCCATATTGACACAAAACAATCACACAAATGAAACTGTCACATGAGAAAAAGTGAGATCCAGATCATATGCAGTATGTGTATGACCAATCCATCCTTTAAAATTGACTTAAACTGACCTATTTTAACTAAGTCTGGTAAGGTAAGAGTGATGTGTAGTTGTGGAACTAGACTGTTGCTTCATGTCGTTAAGAGCCAGGTGAGGTGATTCCAAAATCCAGTCAGGATGCCACAGGCATTCTCTCCTTGGAGATTTTCCAGGAATTTCCACCTGGAAGGGGGACACTGGTGTAAACCAATAACTCACCGTAGCTCAGTATCCCCCAGGAAAAACAGGAAAACACTGAGAAAAATGGATGGATGGTGATACAGATTATGATTATGACACTAATAAACACTACCAACATGTCATTGCTTCAATACAGACAAAGACCGACACAGAATATGTTACATTTCGTGATATAAATTATTTATTTACATTTACAGAAAAATTACCCCATCAAGACAACGTAGTAATAACTATTGGAAATAGAACCCAAGATACAGTAGCTGACGTCATCGTCACAACCGAACAGAGAGCTCTATAATAACATTGTGCCCTCTGTCAAAGGTCTCCTATAACACAAGGTGCAAGGCATCACGTGTAGCCCCCAAACCCCCCCCCCCCCCCCCCCCCCTCCCAGGCTGAACACACACCTCATTAAAAGCCCGATACCCTGCTTTGCACTACCCCGATTTGCTTTGTACCCCTCATCTACAAAGAACAGACACCGGCTAGCCCACCTCTACCAAAGTGCACACATCTAATACACATTCACACACACACACACATTCAGTATCCTCCGCACCCCCTCCCGAGTCCTCATAGTTCGTGTTTTGTTTAGTTTTTTTCAGGAAAAACCTTCATAAAAAGGTGCAAGGAGACACATGGGCAACTGGAGGTAGGGGGCTGGCGGCGGCGGTGACTGATGACAGCATTTCTCCAATGTGCAATCATCGTCACCTCACTTGTGTGCCAGCTCTGTCTTTGCTTTGCCACCATCCTCCATGGACATTCTTTGAGTTCATACTGGGAGAAAGGGCGAAGAGTGATGGGAAGCAGATGCTAATTTTCAGGGTTGGCCTACTTGGGGGCGGGGAAGAAACATCTAACGCCACAGCGCTCCGTAATGTGGAGGGGGGACTCTGTCTGGTGCGTCTGGGCTCAGATCAGTCGGGTGGAGGCGCGCATGGTATTCTCTGAACTGAAGTGGACATTGTTCTGCTTCTGCCGGTTGATCCTGTTGGTCCGTGGGCACTTCCTGAAACACAAAATCACGAAGAAGATGAAGTACTGTTTTAATATTAATCTAATAACTCAGACTTTAAAGGGAGAAACATGGATGGCAGACTGCTGCTTTAATACATGCAGATGCTTTAAAGCAGAGGTCCCAAACCACAGATGTTAGCACACGATTATAATGACCAAAAGAATTCATGATACACGCAATATGACTGAAAAATGACTACAGTGTAGAATGTAACAGCACCAACAAATTGAGTATTAAAGAAAGAATATTAAAAATAAAGTAAAGCTTAATTTGTAACCTTAAACAAGTATGAAGAAAAACACATTTGTAAATCACAGTTAGAGCCTGCTTCTTTCTTTTATGTTGCATATGTTCAGGTTCACTGTTAATTAGGGATGGGTACCGGTATCCGGTGCCATGATGGCACCGGTTCTGACATAAACGGTAGTAACCAGACCGAAAAGCAGCGCACATTTCGGTGCTTTATTTCGGTGCTTTTTTTCCTGAGCTGTGATACACTTTCTTCTTCCTTACATTTGTATTGGCGGTTGGCAAACAACTGAAAGGTGCATTACCGCCACCAACTGGTATGGAATGATACACTTTAGATTCTAGCCAATCATTTTAAGTTTCCGAGAATAGTAGGCGGGTCCAGGTACGTACGTTCTTTTAGAGCAGAGCTACAAATTAAAAATGTCCAAGGCGAAGCGGTCAAAAGTCTGGCTGTACTTCACAGCAAAAGATGCAAACTCAGCAGCTGCAACAAGTGCTTTAAGGTGATACTGTGATACTGTCAAAGGAGGTAACACCTCAAATCTGATGAAACACCTGGCGACGCATAGTGTTTTTTTTTAAAGCCGAGAAATGCGCCGTATTTGATAGCTTGCTGCGAGACCTCACACCGAGCACATCTACTGCTTGTGGGTTGCCTGTTATCGGACCCGGAATTAGCAACATCCCCCAAAAACCCGAAGAGGAGAGTCCTGGCCCCTAGCCCTGCCAGTGTAGCAGAAATGATGAGGATGATGATGCAGCAGCAGCCGTTCTTCTCTGCGTGAGTAGCTTAATGTTGTTCGTGTGTAATTTACGTTGAGTAGGCTCACCACGTTATTACATTAATGCATGTAAGGTGAACAGCAAACACCATCATAGCTACATGCAGCTGTCTTCTTGTTTGATGGCAGATACTCCCTTCACCCTGGCCAAAAAGGCTAAAATGACCAAAGAAAAAGTGGAAAACAGTTAAACATGAGAGGTTTTTGGACAAAGTTTGTGTTTTTTTCCATTGTTTAAGCTGCTTCCAGCCAAGAATGATACCATATATGCCCCATAGCTGCAGAAAAGGCTAACATTGTTATCTTTTTACTAAAAAACAGCTGAACATGAGAGGTTTTTGGACCACTTTTGTGTTTTCCATTCTTTAAGCACCGGTTTGAGCACCGTTTAAGCACCGGCACCGTTTCAAAAGTACCGGTTTGGCACCGGTATCGGATAAAACCCAAACGATACCCATCCCTACTGTTAATAAGTCTGAGTTTGGGATTCATGTGCCTGCTTCTTTGAGGAGAGGTTTGCATTCCGCGATCGATTGGCGAGTGGTTGTTGGCAGTCCCTGAGAAATTTGTTAAAGCTCCAGTCACGCCAGGGACCAGTTAGTGGCCCCCTGGCAACCACAGGTTGCTAGGGAGAAATGTATTCCCAGACGATTGGAGACTGAGCAGCCTCTTTGCGATTTGTTTCACCTGTGTCTGATTGTGTGACTGCAGCTACACTGATCTATGCTGCATTCACCTCCAAATGGGGAACATAACAAAGATCCCAGGGCATTGGAAGGACTTTCAAGCACCTCTGATCCCAATTAGACCGCCAGAAAAAGACAGATCCATGGAAGCCCCACCCAGCAACCCCACAGCATCCAAAGGATTTGTGCCTGACTTTCTGGTGCCAAACAACCCAAAGCACTCCATGTGATTCTGAGTACATAGCCATGCTATTCAGCAATACTCAGCGTTGCTTGCAAAACTTATTGCTGCAAAAACAAAAGAAGCATGTGAAAACAAATCAGATGAACACCTGTTTGAGACTTTTGTAGCGGGAAAATGAGAGGACAATCTGTAGACAGATGATTTTCTTTTTTAACAGAAACAGGAAAATAGCATTTTATAAAATGCTGAATTTGTAGGAAATGACTGACATTTCATCTTTTAAAAACAAACTATTGTCTTTGCCACCAATTTCATAGGAACCAGAGGGCTTGGGCTCCACAGAAGAAGTTCAAGTTATAAAAGCCTTGTTTGTTTTATTCATTTTATAAGACAGAAGTAACGAATAATAAATAAAATGGTGGAAACGTGGTATTTTTGAAGGGAAGTCCTTTTGAACAGACCTTTTCCAAGATGTCACAAAATCTCTTACACAAGAGGCAACGCATAGGGATGACCTTTTCCAATTCCCTGTTTGTCCTTTAACTGAATGGCAAATCTTTACAACAAACAGAAATCACATAAAACTCCAGCAACATTCATAAAACGCAACAAATGACGCGCAAATTCGATCGGCTTGACAGAGACGGAGCGAGTCAGTAACCGCTGAAAGGCTCGCCTGCGTCGATTCGCTTGGAAGTTTCTTCCTTTCGACTCGTAGAAGAATTTTCAAGTATGTTTTTGTGTTAAATGGATATCGCTACGCTGCAGGACACATTAGTGTTGCTGTCGCTGGATTTTGTGTTATAAATTCTCTCTTTGCTTCTTTATCTCCTCTCCTTACCCTCTCACCCTGCTCCACTTTCTCATTTCGCCCCTCCTCCTCCTCCCTCCTTTGCTCGGAGGAGCAGTTTTGTCTCGGTCAAAACTCCTTTAAAATCTTTTATTAAATGTCATAAATTGCTCAGGTCAGCCAGAGGCAGACAAGCTGCAGGCTATATGTGAATGTGTGTGTTTGTGGCTCTGAGTGTGGGTGGGTTTTTATAGTGAATACAAAATGCTTATGTTAAAACACAAGTGTCTGTGTGTGTGTGTGTGTGCATGCTGGACTATACAGATATGTGTGGGTTTCTGTGCTTGCATGCACACCTGCAGGTTTTCAGATATGTGTGTGTGTGTGTGTGTGTGTGTGTCCCCTGAGAACGTGACAGTACTTCCTATGTGTGCCGAAAACCTCGCTGACCTTTCAGCTGTTGCCTCCATGCTCAGGAGTCTGTAACTCCCAGATACACACAACATGGAAACCACTGCTCCCAGGCTCATTAGTAGGCTGTTTTTGTATATGTGTGTGTGTTCGAGCATGACTCACCTGGTAATGCAGAGCACCACCACACAGATGATGACCACCTGGAGTGCTCCGATGATAGAGGCGATGAGGACATAGTGCAGTTTGCCGGAGCCTGGCACCACATAGAGGACGTTGTACTCCTTGATGTCACAATGGGGGCCCCTAAAACCCGAGTGACAGCTAAGATCACGCACACACAGACGCACAAGAGTGGGGGGAAAGTGAGAGAGAAAGCGAGTCAGCCTGTGCACGGAGTGACAGGTTTATTATTTTTAGCATTTCTAATTGAAACGTCACCGAGTGTTTGATAAAGACATTGCGGTGGAACGCTGCATTTCTGTGACAGCGTGGTGACTTTATTTTTTCCTTAGCTGTAGCTGTTCAGATGAACATGACTGATGGGGTTTGCGGTGGAAAACGGTTAGCGGCATAAAAATGCATAATGTTCTCTTTGTTCTAGGCCCGTGGGCATACTAATGCTGCCATTATAGATAGTGTGTTAAGCTGTGTGTCTGTACAGAACATACACATGTAGCTGCCACAGTGGAGTGCTGAAAGCAACCAGATGAAAACGTCAAGTAGTGCGATTGGTCAGGTTGGGCTCCTTCGCTTACAAGCTTCTGATATCGGGAGATTAATAGGGAAGACACTCAGGAAATAATGGAATGTAAGAACAGTTACTGCAGGGACTATAATTAAAGCATGATGCAATTTGGTCATGATACATCCATCTTGTGGTGCGGCGCTGGTATCAGTGTGTGAAATCAAACACTGAACGATTAATCAAAGCTTTCGCTGTGGGGAGCTGTGGCGCTCGAGCTGTCATTGACACCTTAGGACAAAAATAAAATCCAGATTTTATTTTAGAAAATAGAAAATCTATAGAAAACCTTCTCAGGAAATGATCTTCGGGGTGGATAGATATTAACTACTTGTTACCTGGGGTGCCAAAGTCATTCAGCTCATCCCAAGTAGGTCACGCCACTTGAGCCACATTTCAAGAAAAGCCACATACCATCTTAAAAAGAGAAAATCTAAAATGTGTCCTTTTTTGATGTAAATAAGCACATAGGTACATATATTTAATACACTATCCGCTTACAAAGATCAGTAACAACAGAATAAGAGATGTAAAAGCAGCAATAGGCCCCAGCTTTTCTACATTCAGTTCATTTCCTGTCATTATAAAGAACAACTGCTCCTTGGATTCATCACTTGACTTTGGCGTGGCCATTTGTTTGTAGCGCTTTCTTTGTGCAAAGGAATTTGCTAAGAGTGCTGCCCCCTGGTGGAGGCTAAAGAATCTGCATTTTCAAATGTGCACATTGAAAAACAAAGATGCAAACACAGAGTTTTGTCTTGCAGGTTATGGTCGGGTGAGCTGGATAGTACTTGGATGAGAGTCCACATGGAAAACCTAGGTGGTGCAAAGTTGGATGACGTAGTTGGTTGAGTGGTTAGGAGACAAGACACGCCTTTCTGTGTGGAACTGGTGTGCCTGTGTGGGTTTTTGCCAGCACGACAGCAGCAAGTATACCCACTTCCACAGCTCAGTTTCTATGTATTCAATGATATTGTCTCATTTTTCATACTGTATGACAGTTTGGGCTTTGCTATCTATAATTAGGCATCTGACATCTTTATACAACCAAACTCTGAAAACAATGGATAGAAAGCCTGTTTGGTGGCATCCTTGTCACATTTTAAAGAAATATAATTTAATTAGTTTTGAGAGAGTTATTCATTTGTCTTTTCTTAACTTAGTTTTCAAATGTATAAACAGTCTGGGTCCAGAGTGTTTTTCCAGACACGTTCAAAGAAAAGACAGTAATGGCATTACTGGGAGGCAAAGTGTGACTGTGAAATACCACATCACAGATCTAAAGTTTTACAGAGGTAAATCAAAGCCGCAGCAATTTTAATTACATGATAAATCATAATTTCACAAAGATTCATACTCTCTAGCATGTATACATGCTAGAACATACTTGAAAACATGCACAACCAATGTGCATTTTACAACATATCTAATTTATACTAATCTTTTCCATATGGGTGTTGAACGTGTGTCAAACCCTGAGTCCCAAATATTGCTTTGAATGACACCAGCTCCTACTTGAAAACATGTTAGCGTGGCTGTGAAGAGCTCTAGACCTCAGGCTGAGGCGAGACTGACAGCTTTCTCTAGTGGGCCAGACGTTTGGCTGGAGGGTTCCAGCCCACTGGCTGTATGGTTGATACCTCTGCGCTTATTTCTAGGGTATTTTCTGACATCTGACAAAACAAAACAAAAAAATACCCAAATTTCACCACCCTGCTAAAAAGTGAAGTCAAAATGAACAATGCTGGGTTCATACCACAAGTTTGTTTTGCTACGTTTAGTCCAAAATTATTTCAGAATTTAAAAAAGTCCAGCAAATATCAAAAGTGTAAATTAGAGTCCAAACAACAATGACCCAAAAAACATCTTATTGTACTTGTTACTCTCACCTGAAAGTTCCAAAAAACCTGATGCAAAAGAAATGAAGACAGGTGTTGCGAGCTTGGCTACACTGTTGCCTTTGTGTATCAGATACAGCCTGGCTTCCATACAAGGACATGTGGGGTAAAACAGGTTAACAAAAACCCTTTTGTATTTAGAGCATTTTGTATTTAGATGTAGTCTTTTACGGATGCAATCGGCAGCGTAATACTACAGGTTTTGCCAGCTTGGTGTGGACCTTGAGTGGGAAACACACACACAAACACACACAAAAGACTAATGGAGATGATCTTTGTCCTCAGAGACGAGCTAAAACAGTCCCCCTTTTAATCTCCCCTTCTCCTCCATCTCCTCTTTACCTGCTTTTCCTGTCTCTGGGGAGGTTGTTACCCGCCAACACCTGCACATCCTTGTTTGGCACAAAAGCACACACACAAACACACAACCTGCTTCACATTCTCTATCCCTTCGACCTGACAGCGTACGAGATGAACATTGCAACCTTGTTCTGTTCGGGGGTTGTGCTTGGTTTCCACACTCGTGTACCGCACAAACACACACACAGTCACAGACATGCACCACTCCCACAGAGACCGCTGCGCTTTCCTTCACATTAAGACTTACAGACTTTGCCTCGTACAGCCATCAGGGGGCAGCAGAGACCCTCCGCACTCCTCCCTCAGCATGCAAAGAGAACGTCTGGGATGATCGAGGTTAGAGAGAAAGTAGAGAGATAGCGCCAGCGAGAGACACCGAGACCCCCTGGCTGCTACACTATCAGGCTGTAAAAGATGGCAGACCTGAGCATCACACATGTATACTGGCTTGGTGTGTGGGTGGTGGGTTTTAATATCATTCCTCAGTGTGCCTTTTTGTAAATGCATATCTCTGCTGCCTGTGTTAAGTGTGTTCTGTGTGCCTGTATGAATATGAAATTTGCACCTGTGTGGCCAATTCTCAGCTGGTGTGTCTATCTGCAAAAGAGGGGCACAAGGGTGCACAGAATTCACGGTTTCGCACGAACTCTGGTTTTAGAGTGACAGCTCGATACACACAGTGAAAGCATCAATTTAGCTTCAAA
Source organism: Neolamprologus multifasciatus (assembly GCF_963576455.1). Classification (NCBI taxonomy): domain Eukaryota; kingdom Metazoa; phylum Chordata; class Actinopteri; order Cichliformes; family Cichlidae; genus Neolamprologus; species Neolamprologus multifasciatus. The sequence goes on from NC_140454.1 coordinate 30,749,927, forward strand.
AAAGGAAAATGCTCTAAAGTTTGTAATTGTCCATAATTCCAACGTTAAATGCTGAAGCAACTAAATGCTGCACTCTCTCTCAGTACAGAATTGGACCTGTTTCTTCTGTGACGGGAAAACATAGACTGTATATAGTAGATGGATGTATTTAAACCCACCTACTACCATTTTCAAACAGCTTCGATAATTTTAGCTGTGACTGTTTTGTTATTTAGGGCCACAAATGATCATACTTCATTTCCAGCTAGATAGCGAGCTTTTTAAACTAAGAGTATTGGATTCGTTTTTCAGTCCTGGAGGTTACGGCTTGAGTAAAAAAAACATTATGGGACATAATATACTTTCAGCTTCTCTCTTGAATGGACCCAAATGTTTGATTTGGTACATTATATATTGTATCATAAGCCACGACCTGAACACATACATGAAAAGATATTTGCCCTCTCCCTGATTTCTTCGCACTTAAACGTTTTAGATCGTCAAATAAATTAAATTTTTAGACAAAGCTAACCTGAGTTAACACAAAAATACATGTTTGAAATGATAATTTAATTTATTAAGGGAAAAAAAGTCTCTTCAAAACTACCCGACTCTGTGTGAAAAATTAATTGCTGCCATTGTTAAATCATGAATTAACAGTGATTATCCACATATTTTGCAAAGCTGGGTTTAATTTCAATAGTTACACCCAGGCCTCATCACTGCCAGACCTGTTGAATCGAGAAGTCACTTAAATAGAACCCGTCTGACAAAGTAAACCTCTCAAAGTAAACATCTCAAAAAGCAATTCATAGTCCTACGATCTCAAGAATAGCAGAGAAGCAAACTCACATCTATCAAAATTATTTCTAAGGCTCTGGGACTCCAACGAACCATGACGAGAACCATTATCCAAAACTGGCGCACACAAGCGCATGGCACAACACAGAAGAGCCACCTCCACAGGACAAGACTCAGCCGTCCATCTGCATCTTAAGGATAAAGGACACTCTTTCGAGGATGCCAATGTTCACATTTTGGACAGAGAGGACAGATGGTTTGAAAGAGGAGTGAAAGAAGCCATTTATGTCCTCTGTGAGCGACCATCTTTGAACAGAGGCGGTGGTTTACGACACCAACTGTCTGCCATCTATAATCCAGTTTTGAGATCCCTTTCCAGACGCCTTAACGCCCACTCACATCCTGGGCCATCTGACCTCAGGAATTCGCATGATAAGGTGGGGCCAGGTTTCACAACGAGCTCACCCGAAACTCTGGCTGATTGGGACCCACACCCAGTTCCACACCTTGGCTCAGGAGATTAGAGGATCATCAGGGGGTCATTTTGTCCCTCTGTGGGGGGACACTCCCACCAGGTTTATATCTGGGACTCTCCACCATTTGACCTTAGAACTGAAGAAGCTTCTCAGATGAGAGGTGAAACGTCTTCAAGTAACTTAAAGAAGTCCAGACGCTTTTCTTTGCAAGCTCCTTTGAGTATCCAAAACTGGAGAAATCTGAAACAGCGGTGAACGTTTTCAGGAGCAGGCAGCCTACTGTTCATTCAGGAGGTCACAAGAACTGCAGAGTTCATGATTCAGCACAAGAAAGAGACGATGATGATCCCCAATATGTTTGGGAAAATACTCTGTGGACTGTTTAGACAAAAGTTTTACTTATTAGAAGGTTTGAGTCCCGTTACATATGGCATTAAAACTACCGCGGCACTTCATAACAAGAACATCATACCAACAGTTAAACATGGTGGTGGTAGTGTGGTGGTCTGGCGAGCTGCTTTGCTGCTTCAGGATCTTGAGGACTTGCCACAACTGCTCTCTGTCCGGCCACCAGTTCATGCCCTGAAACTAAAGTGAACTTGGATTATGTATATCTGAAACACACAACTCCCCGTCTGAATGACTAAAAAACAAACAAACAAAATGATGGTTTTGGACTTAAATCGGATGGAGATGCTTTGGTTTAACCTTCACCACCTCCAATGTGGCATCGCTGTGAGATTTTAAAGACTCAAGAGCTGCAATTGTCAAGGGTGACACGATGACTTATTTCATTTAGGGGGCTTTTACTTTAAATTTAAATTACTAATAAAGTCTATCATAATTTGAAAACTGTATTTTGTATTTACTTTAGTTATGTTTGCTAATATTACAATTTATTTGATGACATTTTTTGCCTGTAAATACCAACTTAAAAATCTCAAACACAGCACAAATCTTTAAATAACTCATAGTTTCCTCCTTCCACATATAATATGTTTTTTTTATAGAGATTTGACTGAGCTGGCACAGAATGACTTGCAGCGTCTGTTGCTTTGCTGTCACTTTGCAGATTTTATCAACAATAACAAATTTAATAATTCCAGCAAATGCGCAGTAATAACAGGATAAGGCTTTCCGGGTTAATAAAAATAATAAATCATTTAAATTGATCACTTTTATATCAACATCATAAATGAACATGGATGACGCAGGAAAGCCAGTAAATCCATCTGCATTTATCTATGATTGAATGTGAGAGTTTCTTAAAGTGTCTGTTATCAGCAGCTGCTTCAAGTTTCTGCTTCAGTTCATGAATCCCCTGCAGCCATCCGAAGGCAGCGGCACAGATATGTTGATACATCTGCAGTTTGTGATTAGAGCACAGCAACACGGGAGCGCCGAGCTATTATGCACACTTGTACACAGTTACATGCAAATGACACTAGGATGCTACAAAGTAACCACACATCCCCACAAATTACTGGTGTAGTACTACATGATTTACTGCTTTATACCACATCTGCACCAAGAAGATGCCTGGATTTCTCTGTAGCTGCTTTAAATGCTCCAGGATATGTCCTCCCTTTCCTTTACTTTTGGGCTATATTTTTGTCACAATGAAAATGGGCAGGTAGACACGAGCATTGTACTGATCAAAGTTCAGGCAACAGAGTAGTCTGTGTGCATAACAACTACAAAACTGAGTGCTTCAGCTGTACGATCACACCCAAAGATGGAAAACTAAAAACTAAAAATGTTTGTATATAACAATGTGACAACTCCATCCATCCATCCATCCTCTCATGCTTCTCTAGCTCTTCTGGGGGCATACGAAGCCATTCCCAAGCCAGTGTGTTCTGAGTCGGTGCAGGGACTTCTCATAGCAGGATATGTCTGAAACACTTCACCTAGGAGGTGCCCAGGATGCATCCAGATCAGATGCCCACAGCATTGTGATGGAGTCCTTTTGTTGTGGAAGAGTAGTAACTCTACTCTGAGTCCCCCCCGAATGTCTGATCTCTTAGGTTGAGCTTCTACACCTTACAGAGGAATCTCTCTTCCACCATTTGTTTCCATTCTCATTCCATCCATCACCACCCAGATAACCTGACCACAGGTGAGGGTGGGAATATATCAACTGATAGACTGACGGCTTTGTTTTCATGCTCAGCTCGCTCTGCAACACAACAGGCTGGAACAGCTTCTTCATCACTGATGACTGTGCTAATTCATCTGTCAGTCTCTTGTTCCATTCTTCCTTCATTCATGAACAAGACCCCAAGATACTTACATAAGATATTCATCTGTTTGGGGTAGCAACTCAAGGGCAACCAGTAGTCGGCACTCCACCCTTTTCCGGCCGAGAATGATGGCCTCAGACTTGGAGATGCTATTTTTCACCCCAGATGCTTCACACTTGGCGGCAAACTGCCCAGTGCAATCTGGAGGTAATGGGTCAATGAAGCCAACAGAACGACATCATCTGCAAAAAGCAGAGATGAGATCCAAGACCATCGTACCCGAGACCTTCCAACCCTTGGCTGCACCCTAGAAAATGGTTTGAACCTGTGGGGGTCTCGAGGCGCCCTGGCTTCCTCCCAAACTCCAAAGACATGCATGCGAGATTATAATTGGAGATTCTGAAATTGGTGTGGATGTGAATGTGAAGATGACTGGTGACACTCTGTCTCTCACACTATGACAGCTACAATAGGCTCCTCCCCTCTGCGACTCTGAACTGGATAACCAGTTGAGAAAAATGGTGGATGGAAGGATCTTTTGACAGAACTTTTATTTGAGTGATTTTGTTTTGTTTGGCAAATTAACAGAAACATGATAATGGAATTAACTATTATGCTAATTTACACAGTTATTTTACTTCAATTTTCAAGCAGTCATTAAACTATTAAAAACTGAACAGTTTGTGACTAGTTCTAGTCAAAAAATATATATTACACTTGTTTAGAGCGGCACATTGTAAGATGTAATCCACCTCAATTCTCATAAGATGGCAGTTTGCAGACTAGCTCATTAAAGAACCAAGAATAAGAGGCCATCGTCGGCCAATAATTTCAAAATGCTGCAACTGGTGCTTCTTTAGTGCTCTACAACAGCAGCATTCTCCCATATGATATAAGCATTTGGAATTACACACTGAAAGTCAATAACTATATGCAAATAAGAGTATAGTTAATTTACGACCAGTTATTGTAGACTTTCAGACTCGTAAATTGTTATAGAATATGTTGGACGTCAACAGCTGTCAGATCATTACAGCTATTGAAAAAGTGGAACATCTATCTCACTTGGCCTGTATATTCTGTGTGTTAGGGAGTTTGGTGGTGTTTACGAGGTGCTGCTCCATCATTGGCGTATACATTAATGCGAGGGAGTATGCCTACTACAGTAAAATAGACTACACCACTGCTCCACATACAGTACAGCAAACTGGTCTGTTGGGACTTTTCATTCAGGTTATGATCAGATACTGGATTACAATATTTTTCAAATAAAACCTCCTTTCCAACTCTCTCGTTTAGTAAAAGTTAAGTGCGTTACAAAGCAGTCATGGCTGTGTTACATTTCATGACACAATGTAACCATTTATGATGTGAGCTGCAGTCGAATTAAAACTCAAATCGCATCATGTAACAAGTGATGCGGTCGTATACTGCAAATTGCTCTGTTTTTTACAATTAATTTTTTACTGTAAGTTCCTGCCATCATTATACAGATTCAGTAAAACCAATAAAACACACGCCATCTGCACTTCTGTGGCCGTGCGGGCTTAGCCTGTGCCTCTATGCACTGTGCAGACAACAATATGACTTCCCAGAGAAGTGTCTTTGGAGTTGTTAAGCTATTCAGGGTTTTTCGTACATGCAGGCTATCCCCTCGAACCACTTTCGCTGTGAGCCAAAGGAAAATCACTGGCATTCTAATTAAATTATTTTTCTAAAGCGTTTTATTAATTGGGCTCCATTTACTCAAGCTTAATAACCAGGATATTTAGAGCGCCCTAGGGTATTATTTTCAATACTGTGAAATCTCGATACGTTTTTGTTTATCAAACGACCAAAAATAGCAGGAAATGCACTGATTTCTGTCCAGTGAGGTAAACCAGACTCACTGCCTTTATTATAAGTGGCTCGCTCATCCTCAGGAGTGCACCTCCCCAAAGGCTCATTCTAAGCTGAGAAAAATCCCTGCCTGTCTGTGAATAGCACAGCTACAGCAGAAGACAGAAGCTGACACTTTTTTTAAAAACTATAATCACAACCCTCTCTGATATGTATATATCCCCCTTCAGCCTCTTACTGTGTGCTGTATGGATGTGAACCACAGTCAAAGGCGTGATTGCAGATGGCACAAAGTCTGTGGGTCCAAGACCTAAAGCCCACCGCACACTGCAAAATAAGACCCTAGATCATAAAGCATGGGGATGGAAACACCAGCATCCTCATTAAGCAACAACAAACCCAACATGGGATTAATTTGAAGCAGTGCAGCATATTTGACTGGTCAACAGCCCGTCCTACCATTACAGCAGGAGGGATCTTAAACACTTCTCGCTCTCAGCGCACTGGCTTTTATTCATTTAAAATAAACAAGGCTGATTAAAAAATAAATTTGCTCCGGCACTTGCCAAGCAATTTCTAAATTTTACAGCTGATTAGCCGTCTTACATTCCACACTTCCTGTTAGTGTCTGCAGATCACACAGAGAGAGAGGAACAACAAATTTGTGATAAAAGCAACAGAACGGGCCTGAGTCGTCTCGCTTCGTGTAGGGTTTGTTTGTTTGAGTGGAAACCTAATGAGTACGGTATGCTCGACTGATAAGTAGAAAATGGCCAACGCTCTGATCGTAATAGGAAGATTTTTAAAATCCATTTCTCTCATTATAAATAATAGTTAATACCATCTGCAATCCAGAATACTCTGCTAAAAGTACATCATATTTAGGAAACAACGGTGGGCTGGCTAGATTTTAAGTCAGAATGTCAAACTTGCAACTTGAAATGTCACATGTGTACCTTTGCTTAAGACGCAAACCACGTTTGTTGTCAGTCTCACAACACACCACCAACAGGCGTCCTCCACTAGACACTGGCTAGCTCAGAAGCCTGTTATCATTGGTAACCAGCGATAGAGAGTGAGTGTATGTGGGAGGCATCTCGTGGTCATGGGAAGACACAAGATGCCAGGAGCCAAACCCTCACGGAGATAATGAGACAGTAGTCAGCTACGTTAGGCACCGACACTAACCTAAAGAACGCCCAAAAATGAAACCAAACAAGTGCAGATATCATCATTTGACATCAAAAATTAAATAGCCTTTTACCTGCTCTGTGCATTGTCTGTGTGACCTGTTGTGCTCATACAACAACAGAGCAGGTAGGCGAGTGCCTGGCTTGTATACTGATCCTGCACATCTTACCTGTGACTTGAACAAAGTTATGGGGTTTCTTTTGCATTCAGGGACCGATTGCAAGTAGTTGCAGCAGTTAACTGATCACCCAGAGGCCCACCAAGTTATTTTACAGTTAAATGACCATCCTGCAGCAACTACATGACCATGTGTGGAGAATTTCTGAATTTATTACGTCTTCAGATCTTTGGGATTCTGGCTGGCTTCTGAATGTAAGCGGTTAATGTGAATTTCTGTGCAACAGATTTGCAACAGATGGCAACAGATTTGCGATTTTTATTTTTTTAATCACACTTAATTGCCGTTTTATCACCCACAGATTGCCTTTAATTGCCAACTTGACCCTATTCAGTGCAAACTAAAAGCAGACGGACTCCATCTTACCGCCACTTTTAAGCGTCATGTTGCTGCACCAAAGTCGCTTTGAAGACGGCAGCTGACTGCGAGTGGTCTTCGAAGCAGCTAATTCAAAAGCAAAGAGATTCCGAGTTCACTGCACGCAGACCCAATGATTTTGGTCATGCCTATTTTCACTGGTGTGACTGCAGCATTAATCAAATTCTCAGAAGTGAGAACGCATCTGTGAAACAGACTATCTCCTGCAGGTGTTGCATGCGAGAAAGGAAGCGCACGAAAAAGCTCCTGATTTAATTCTCCTGACGTTGTCCGCTGTTCATGTGCGAAAACATGTATTATCACTTTGCAATATCGTTGTCGTTATTCTGTTTTCCCTCTTCCTATGAACCTCTCTTCAACTGTGTGTGTGTGTGTGTGTGTGTGTGTGCATGTGTACCTGCAAGAAGGTTGAGCCAGGACGCTGGGGAACTGACACTCTCCATGGACGCAGTAGTTTTTATAGCGATCTGGACAGGGGATGGACAAACCGCGGGCCAGTCCGTTCCTGGTCTCCTCTTTCTCCCCTACAAACACACGAGACCCTTAAAATCTGCCACTGCCCCTCAGGAAGAGATGAATCATAACAAGTGGGAAACATGAAAGGATGATGAACAGAGGAAAGTCTGGGAGCAATTCTAATTCATCTTTGAATGACAGCACATGTTATGTGCTTATCTGCCACCATCACGGAAGCACTCACCCGTGGGGTCGGTCCGTGCGAAGTGTCCATCTCCGCCTTTGTTCCCAATTATGTCATCTGGAAAGGCCAAAGACACATTAAAGCTGAGCTCAGGTCACCGCAACCTCTCCTACAGCTCCATCGCAGGTTACTCATGCACAGTGATGCTACTGCAGGTAAAGAGGACTGAATGTGAATTATCATCTCAACAAAAGGTTCATGTGCCGTGTGCGCCTGTGTGCTTAATGGGTATAAATGTGAGCCATTCTCTTCAAGTCAGAAACCGCCGCCCCTAATGTATTACACCGAACAAAGGCCAGAATGGAGCAGAGTCGGGTGGAAAAGATCAGACGGAATAATGCATTTTTGCTCACCCCATTGACGCTGCATCGAGTTCTACTTTTCACAATGGCTAGACAAAATCACCTTCAAATCATTATCATTTTACTGCGATTGATTTTTTCTTTTTTTTTTTTCCAGAGGTCAGCACGATCGTTCCCTCAAACAGAAGCTGTGAAAGCGTTCTTCAGATTCATGACGCAAGACTTGTGTCTGGATCTGTGACTTTGAATTTACTTCTTATTTTTCCTCTTTTATTTATTTCTTTATTCACAAGAACACCCGAGGCACAGTAAAAGAAAAGAGACTCAGAAAGATTTCAGTGAGTTCAGAAGCTCAAGTCCCGTATGCGTGACATCCACTTAAGAAAAATCAAATGAAGAAAACAAATGAATTTTAAAACGTAGCCAGCGGCGAGACGCTACAAGCTCAACAGACTGCAGCTCCAGTGGATTCAACGAGTATCTGGTTAAATTTGTCTGCGGAGCTGAGGTTCAACAATATCTTCACAAGGTTATCTGCGCTTTTTGTTGCGCCACTGTAGCAGAAGCCGTTTCCTAATAGCATGAAAGTGGAGCATAATCAGCCATCTAAGTGCCGGGGTGTCACTGTGAGTCCTTGCTAACATGAGGTCGTCTCAGTGCCTCCATTTCATCCTATTCGTCTTTTTCCTTGATTGAAACAGAATCCAACGGGGTGGTCTGACCCACAGGATATAACATGAGGGAATACAGATTTCTGTTTGTGTTCCAGAGCTCGTTAGCCATGATTGCTTTACTTCCCATTACTTCTCAAAAGACCTATTTGTCCTGTGTGTACTTAGAACCTCTCAAATCGTCTCTTTCACTAAAAAAAATAACTACAGATCTTAAAAAGTGCATTTGACTCCAGAATCAAAGCCTGTAGTGTTTCTTTTAGAATGTTTAGGTGTAAATCACCTAGTTTGGGAGATTTCTGTCTCTTCTTTCACATAATGGAACTAAATGACCCTCTGAAAAAGCTTTATTTAAAAACTCAGCATCTATTTCTAGAAATCATCACCTGGTTAAAAAAAAAAAAGCACTCACAACAGGATTTACTTTATGTATGAACTTTTTTCCGCTACCAAACGACATGTGTCAGGTGTATCAATCTGCAAAAGGAAGCTTTTGTGACAATAAACTGATGTTTCTGCACTGAGCTGAGCTACAAGGTTGCCTACTTGCATTCTTGTATAGACTGGAAAAATGCCTAAAATAATTCCAAAATGAAAGTTCTTACATCTCCGTCGACTTTTGGAAAACATAATGCTCTCAGTGCAAAGCAGTCTTACGTGTACATACAGCCCACAGAAGGCAGCGATAAAAACAACAGACAACAAATCCATAATTAAAGTAAGAATAAGGTCGTCAGCGCGCCGTCCATCTCCAGTGCTTCACTCAACATCTTAACAGAGCCTAACTGCGTCTGGTGAGTGACTCGGTCTGACTTAGTGGGTTCGCTGTGGGAAGTGAGTCTCTCACAGAGTGCGAGGGAATTAGCTGCGACTATGGTAAAGTGAGTGTTGGTGGTGGTGACCAGCCACAAAGTGTGCAGACAAGCTCAGGCTGCAGTCAAGTCTGTTACATAATGAGAAGAGAGCCGCAATAAACTGGAAAGTGAGGCTGACACTGATTCTCCTCAACACCTCTGCAAAGTGTTCAGATGACCAGCAGACCAGAAAACAAGACTTTCTGGCTAAGAGGTTAGTGCTAAGCACTGCACCACTGTGCTGCCTTCGCCTCTGAGGACACTAAGCTTTGACCGTCTACAGGCCATGGATATACACTCACTGGACACATTATTAGGTACACCTTGCTAGTACTGGGTAGAACCCACATTTGCCTTAATTCTTCACTTCACAGACTGAAGAAGCTTTGGGAGATGGTGTGTTACCCTGCTGGAAGCAATAGATGAAACACTGTGATCATATATGGATGGACATTTAAACGATGGTCACTTGGTGCTAAGGGACATAAAGTGCTAAGAAAATATCCCCCACACCATTACACCACCAACACCAATCTGAATCACTGATACAAGGCTGGATGGATCCATCGTTTCATGTTGTTTACACCAAGTTCTGATCCTGCCATCCAAAAGTCACAGCAGAAGTCGAGACTCAACGGACCAGGTAACGTTTTCCTTATCTTCTATTGTCCAATATGGGGAGATCTTCTGGATTTGGTTGTAATGACTGGTTTGAGTAACTGGGGTTGCTTGAAGCAACCAAATAAAAGTTAAATCAAATTTTGTATTAAGATGTGTATTTGCCATTTTGATTGTGATTTAAAAGTTAAATTCAATTCAATTTTATTTATATAGCCTCAAATCACAACAGTTGTCTAAAGTCTACTAAACTTGATATTTTGAACAAAATTTAACCTTCAACTATTCAACAGAATTAGCAGAATAGCAACAAAATTGCTAATTGTTAAAATCTGGTTGAATTCAAACCTTTGTGATAGTCTGAAAAGATTTTTCTAACAAACTTTAAACTGAAAGGAACAGTGTTTTTAAGGGCATGACTTGCTGAGCAGATTCAGCTTGGACAAAAAAGGTCCATGGAAATCTGGCGCTTCAAATCTTTCATATCTATAACTAAAGTTATATATTGCTAGTTGGAGCTCCACATGAATACCATTTAGTTCCATTATAGTCAAGAATACTCAGTAGTATAATACTGATTTTAGGTTTTAAACCACACAAACCTTAAATGACATTAAATGAAATAAAAACACATTTGTGTGTCTCTGTCTTCTACATGTATTAGAATTATAACTCAGTTTAGGGATTAAAGCACTGAGATTAATAAAAAAACAACTTTATCCCCGGAAATAGTGCGCCAAAATCAAAGATACTACATTAAAAAAAAAGGAGGGATTAACATTGTGTAAAATTATCTGTATATGTAGCAGCAGCGGCTCTGAGGATTATCTTTCCACACCATTCCAAAATTTGATTGAGTGAAACTTTCTGTAATTATAAAATGTGGCTGGAACTGCAGCTGGAGGGAGATGCAAAATCACGCCGCCTGCATTTAGCTCTGCACGATGCCTCATTTGCCTCCGTGTTTTCACTCCGACGTGACGCAGACACCTGTTCATGGAGGTAGACTGACGGCTTCCGCTGCGTTTGTGAAAGTGTTGTTGTGCTGTTCAGAGTCAGTGTGCTAGTGTGCGTTTGAGAGTCTGACCGTGGCAGTGGCCCAGGTACTTGACCTCGATGCGCTCCTGCTTCTGACAGGATGCCTCCTTCACCTGGCAGGGGTTGTCATAGGAACGACCATCTGAGGCGCACACTGGGTTGAAGCTGATGTGGGAACAGTCGATGTTGCAGACACACCTAACGAACAAAACAAATATCCATGTTACAGCAAACCTTCTGATTATCAAAGTCAAAAATCGAAAATAATGAAAACAGAAATATTAATAAAAGTGAGAGAATTCTTATTCTGGAAACGCTGCTTTGTGTGTTTGGCTGCCGGAGACAAATTCATCCGGGGATTAAAGGTAAGACAGGAAAAACCCTACATATGCACTCAGACAGAATGCTGGACCATGCATAGTAATCCTGTTCAAACTGGGGTTTCGGCTCATTCAATTTGACACAATAGCAAATGTATTTAACTTCTGCAAAAGAAAAAAAAGAGCAGCTACACCTAGGGCTTGACTGACAAATGATGTTCTCTTACAAAGGCAGGAAGCAATTAATAATGAAAGAACTGTAGATAACAAAGCAGTGCATTTTAATGTTGTGGAGAAAACAGCACACACTCACACACAATTCAAGCTGTCGGGTGTGGAATTTATTGGAGATAAGATAGAATAGCTTAAATGTAAAATAATAACAACTTATATGCCAATGCCATTGTTGAAAATCCATTGTACTATGCAGAAAAGCTTGTTTCTTGTATCTGGCTTTATAACAAGGTAATATGACATCCTTCAACTAAACTTAAACCCGCTTAGAAATTCACAAAATCATAATGATGGGCTCGAGACTCCAGGCAGGCGTCACAAGGTGTGACCTACATTTTTTTTAAACGAAGCAAAGTAGTTTAAATGCCCGATCTTTCACCTTTAAAATTAGTCGAGTTTGTTTTCTCTACATAATGAATTTGTTGCTTTCTTCCACCGAGCTGGCGTTTCTGCTGTGTTTTTGTGGCAGACTGAAAAAAACCCCATCAATTTCTCCAGGAATCTGGAGCTTACTTGATGCTTTTAGCTCTCGCAAATTAACCAGGCAATTTGCTGGCGTGCCACAATTTTCGATTAAATTTCAGTGCGAGACGTTTTGCGTTTGTGTGTCTGTTTGCGTTCTTCTCCCGGCCTGACATCTGCATAAATGACAGCGAGAGCGAAGCGCCGCGCACACCTGCGTGCATGTGCATATTTGTGTGTTTGTGTGTGTGTGTGTATTTCGGCATTAGTGTAGTGTGACCCTTAAGTCTGTGACAGGCCTGATCAGCAAAAATTACAGCCAGATTGCCTTCCCCAGACAGTTGCTGAGTAGCGCTGAACGCAAGATTCTGTAATTATAAATCTGTCATTATTCTCCCGGCCTTTTCATTTTCCCCTGGTGCCAAGCTCTCAGTAAAGCACAGGCATTCAGCTGTCTTACAGCAGCATTTACATACACGCCCACATGGGCGCCCGCCAACACATAAACAGATGCCCACACACGCGCGCACACATGCACTCACACACACACCTTGACAATCAGCCGTGATGATTCGTACTGCTGACATTGATGTTGATTGAAACGCCGTGCAGCCGAGTGTGGCAGCGCTCAGCTACTGTTGTAATGATGGATCAGCAAACTAAGAATGATGTGAAGAAAGGCTTCGTTATGCATCAGAGAGGACGCGCTTGTGTTGAGGCTGCCGACATCCAAAATCCCACATGACACTGAAGGTGAGCTGCCACAACTATGAATGACCCACCACTACTGAGGGCTGCTCAATGAGACTGTAACGCTGTGATTCCAAATACCATTTCTTACCAATGACAAGAAAAAAGGCCAGTTTTTGTCTCCAATTAGGGGTACAAAAATAACATTCTGAATCTATGCACAACCACAGACATGACACACAATTTGATATAGCTGTGAAAAAAAAAAAAAAAAATGAAAAAAGCCCTCTCTGTTCACTCTGTTTTTGCTGTTGGCGTGTGTGCACCAAGCAACCTTCTCTTGCTAGTTAGCTCCATTTTCAGATAGAAAAACTACAAAGAAATGTCACATTGTACCATACACTAAACTGCCTGAAATCCTGACACTGACTTCTCCTCCTGCAACATGAAGAGTAGCTTTAAAAATGTACCAGCAGAACTCGACTACATGTCATTTAAGAAATGCGTGTGAACCGAACGCAGCTAATGCTATTTTAAAACTCTTCCTGACTGACGTCAAATACGAAAGAACTACATCGTATGGCAAGCTAAACAAGCTAGGATGCCGTTAGCAGCATACATGTTTGATAAATAACTGATGAAATACTGACCTAGTTTGAGTTTAGTTTTCACTTTTCACATAATGGACTATGGATCTGGACAAGATCAAGAAGCAACCCCTGGGAGTGAAAAATAAAGCAGACACAGAAACAGCAAAAACTGCATTTCCTCGATTGGCAACTTAACATTCTGGCCATTGTGATCTTAGATTTTTAAAAGCAGGTGTCACGAGTTTGTGCTGGATCTTAATAATGAGAGAGACACTACACATTCAAACTTTGCTGGCCTGCCCTAAATCATATTCTACACGAATGGAGACCATCATTTACAAAATGAGTGTTATGCTGTATTTAGTGAGATCTGAAACTGCAAGCACAGACTCCTTGGAAACGTGCTTAGTGAGGGAATGAATCAGTGTTTTTCTATAAAGTTCTACACAACTGCACTTCTTTTTGCAAACAGGAGAGTTGCCATGTGATAAAGAAAACATAAGAAAGAATGCAGGTTTAAGGTGCTTCCGTATAGGTTTCACTTTTCAGGCCCAGAGGCAATATATAAAGTTATAGTAAATTCCCTTAGACCAGGGGTGTCCAATTTCAGGCTCAAGGGCGGGTGTCCTGCAGGTTTTAGATATCATCCTGAATCAAATGATTAGTTCATCACCAGGCCTCTGGAGAACCTCAAGACATGTTAAGGAGGTAATTTAGCCATTTAAATCAACTGTGTTGGATCAAGGACACTTCTAAAACCTGCAGGACACTGGCCCTTGAGCCTGGAGTTGGACACCCCTGCCTTAGACCCTCATGTCAATGCCAAGTTTTTGAGACCTCTACTTTATTGATTGTATTGTTACCAACTGTGATAGGATTGAAACTTTGTTTCTTTCCTATAAGTTCAAGTTTTTTTGTTTTTGTTTAGAAAAAAACAAAAAAAACATACCTTTATTTAAAGCTTATACCGAATTTGTGAAAACTCTAGCTGTGCATTTACTTGCAAAATTTGCAGTATGGCATTACATAAATAAAAATGAATTGAATTAGATTGGACATGTTAATCATGTTTCTGGTGTTCGATTCCTTTTGGAACATTTGTAATGCAATACAAAATAAGGTGTTGATTTTCCAAGCCAATTGGGTGTAGTCACAGTGTTTGTGTTCGTCTTCTATATACAATCTAATCAAAACAGTGATTATTACACATCCCATTGCATTAAGGTGGATGCAGATTTTACAAATAGGACTCTCAGCAATCAAGCTCAAATTATCTGCATAGCTAGATACCACTGGAGGCAAGTGAATTTTTTTTTTTTTTGTCATTTGTGTTAACCTTTAAAGATTATACAGCACAGGCTTTAATTTTTGCAAAAGCTGCCCTAAAGACAAGATTAGGCTTACAATTATAGTGCCCTCGTTATCATAAAAAGTATCTAAATGGGAACAGTTTCAGCATGAAAGGAAGCAGCAAGACTCAAAGAATCAAAGCACAGTCTTCCCAGCTTCTGAATTGAGAGCAAGTTTCCAGACATCCATCACCAAAAAACATAATATAGGCTTAACAACACGGTCGTATACATGTGCACATGCACACCACTCATCTCCCATCGTAGAACACTTTCAGACTGTTGTCCATCCCGAGAGGCCGCAGTTGGTCGGTGGTTGATATCTGTGCTCCATACATTTTTAATGAGGCCTCTCACTTTCTCCACAATAGGCACTATACCACCAGACTGCAGTGCGTCAACACATCCTAGTGCTACCCGCAGACAGCCATGCACAAAAACTCATATGCATAAAGAAGACAGCTATGGTTTCGCCGTAGTCCTTGTTTTCCCCATTCTCCTTTTCACACACACCAAACCATTCCTTCACACATGCTGCTGAGAGGTACAGAGGGGTAAAGAAGTGTTAAATGAAAGGTAGTGGGTGTGTGCAAATGTGCGAACTATATCCAAGTCTGTGCACAACGTGTGTGAGAGAGTACTTTCCTAGCAGGATGTGTAGTATTGATTAGTTTCTGGCGATTTCCCTCCCATCAAAGCCTCCCCACCTCCAGACTGTCTGCGGGCTCCCAACTGAAAAGGCCACTTTACACACATTTCAACACTTACAGCAGCTGAGGACAACATATCCACTGACTGCCTCATGTTGTGTACAAATCCTTAGCAGCTAACCTCACTGC
Organism: Neolamprologus multifasciatus; assembly: GCF_963576455.1. Classification (NCBI taxonomy): domain Eukaryota; kingdom Metazoa; phylum Chordata; class Actinopteri; order Cichliformes; family Cichlidae; genus Neolamprologus; species Neolamprologus multifasciatus. The sequence continues at coordinate 30,765,679 of NC_140454.1, forward strand.
AACTGAACACAGCATTGATTTTCATAATCCTTAGCCTCAAATTTCACTGTAATCCTTTGAAAAACTGTGCGAGAGAAGCAAATAGACAAACAGAGCCAGAGAGAGAGCGATGTGGAGACAGAGAGAGCAAAACAGTAACGGTACAATGCAACGTAAAGAAGAGAAAATATACAATAAAACCCAACAGGCACAAACAGCAAAAATAAATTGCAATGCTCTGTGACACAAAATGCTATGAGTCCAGTAATCATTGATGGATTGCTGAACAGGTATACTGGGCGCAGACAAACAACTTATACAGGTGCTAGATCAAAAAACAAATTGAAGACAGAAGATCATCACAAAGCAGAAAAAGCTATTTACAGACATAAACACATTCATCATCTAGGTCGATGTGTTATCTTCATGAGATGTACTCGCAGACGTCACTCGACAGAGCAGAGCTGGATAACACAGCTGATATTCCCATGAGGAGGAGAACATGGCCGAATGGGAAAAACAAAGCAAAACTACAGACTGATAAATAATAACACTGCTCGGTCTGTACAGTCATCTCTGGGCCAAAAGTCAATGTTAACATGTAATGTAAAATATAACGTCTATTCGTACATGCAAAGAGACCACAAAGAGTTACAAACTAACTAAAAGTAAAGTAGTTATCCAGTGCTCACAAAGGGATGTCAAATAACCTCAAAAAGGTCTCCAAAGAGATGTAAATCTACATCAAAACACAGAAAGTTAAAAGATGACTACAGGTGGAGGTAAAACTTCACACCTCCACAAAAAGATGCAGAACAATGACAAAGGGACAAATAGAGTCTATGAAAAGTTAGAAAAACCCCTATAAACCACATCTAGGCATTGTACTGATTAACTCTTTGATAGCCGATTGTTTGGTGGACTCTCTTATGCCGCAACAAGATGTTGCGGGAAATCTGGAACTTCAGTTGACAGACAGCGGACAATTTAAAATGTTCTTCTTGGTCCTCGATGACAGCTGCAATGTTTGCAACACAGTCCAGTTAAAGAGTTTGAGATTACAAAGGGGATGGCAGCAATGCACTCAGTGAAAGGGACCGCGTCAGGAGTGATTCGTTCATGGGGGGAAATGAATGCTTCGATAAGCTGGGGCTGTGAAAAACTGTTGCATTTTTAAAGGAGATGCATGAGAAAGCTGTCAGGTGGCTCAGCCTGGCCAAAGTGCTAACAGAGTGTGGAACCTGAGAGCTGAAATACGAGTTTTTTGAGAAGAAGGGCAAGGACATTCCAGAGCTCTCAGATGCAGAATAGAAGGCAGATGCTGCATTTGCTGTTGATGTGACCGCCCTTCATGTTTTTACCTCAGACATTGATTTCGCTCACTGAAGAAAAAATAAAAAAACAATTACGGACTGAAAAACTGCAGATTATATAATTCAACTACAAGTAAAATAGCAATAGCACTTTGTATAAAGTTTAAAGTCCTTTTTTTTATTTGCAAAAACATGCACATTTTGTTCACAACAGTTTTTGTCAATGTTGATTAAACTGCAATAACACATTGGCATTTTAACAGTGCCTATTTCACATTTTCACTGCCTGATTGTAACAGCTACTCTTACAAGCAGCAGTTTCTCATGTGAGCCTTTGAGAAAATGAATTGCTGGCATGTGATTTTACAAATTGTAAACAGAAAAACAGAGTCTATTAAAAGTTACTATATTACAATAACTGGGTGTAAAACAAATGAAAAACCAGAAAAGGACTCAAAACGTCTATAAAGAGGTGCCAACCAGCATCAAAGACATACTACAGCAACTTTCAAGGTCACCATTGCTGCAAGTGAAACCACAACAGATGGATTTAGAAACTGAACAAAGAGATGAGAAGTGACAAAGCCTATGAAAAGTTCAAAAATGTACATTATGCATTACATACAAATGTTATCAAAAATAGTCTAAAAACTAAACAAAGGGATGCAAAGCAGAGACCAAAGAGTCTATTGTGAAGTTACTAAATTAGAATAACTTTATATAAAATAACAAAACACACATTTCTACAAAGAGATGCAAAATATCTACAAAAAGGGCTCAAAATATCCAGAAACACACTATTAAAACTAAAAGAATGTCACATGACAAAACACTACACAGGTCTAAAAAGTACTAAAAGGAAATGTAAAACAACTAGAGTGATAAAAGTACTACTAAAACAAAGAGAAATGAACATATAGAAATAGCAAATGAATGATAAAAAAAAGCTCTGGTTTCCATGCAGGAGGGGTAGTTTGCTCTCCACAGAATGGTTTCAGTGAGGAGATGAGTGCTGGCTTTTAAAAAACCCTCTCAGGAGGTCTAACCCCAGTGTTCGTGCAGCAAGTGTCCCTTGCCATGACCGGTTCACTCTCTGCTCCTCTTCCTTAATTCTATCAACACCGATGGGTGCTACTGATGGGTTTGAAAGCATGGATTTTTCTGGGTAATTACAGTTTCACACCACAAATGGATCTAAATGGATTTTTTGTGACACTGTATTGATCCCTCGGGGGCAAATTTGTCTTTTTTTGCTTGCTGTCTGCCTCCAGAATATAGAGAGGTGGAGTAAGGCTACCAAGGCTCTTTGATACAGCAGGAACAAGTGTAGTAAAGTTTACCCAAAAGAGGTTCTTGCAAACTACACAGAAAGAGTAAGCACATTTTTCCTATCTGAATCAATGAAGAGAAGAAGATTGATTTATGAAGACTGATTTATGGTGAGTCGAGGTAGACTTTATTGATTCCTGCAGGAAAAAAATGTTCTCTCTCTTTAACCCATCGCAAAAACTAAGACCAGTGGGCAGCCCCTATGCGGCAACAATAGAGAGTTGCAAGCAAAAGCCTTGGTCAAGGGCATTTTTAACCGAGTATTTGATGATGAATCATAAATGATGACAACTGGAATTATCTGAACTTTGTTGAAGAGGGAAAAAAATGCTGAAATAGTTTTTATGTTATCCTGACCAAGCAAAAGCTGAACAGCTTATAACATGCTGGCATGCATTCTATTATACTGTCAGAATGTATAAAAATAATAATCAGGTTTTAAAACAACAAACATTAAAGATACAAATAGCAAACTGATAAATTCTTTTATAACAAAGCAAAAAAAAAAAAAAAAAAATCACGTCATCACCATCAGCGATTTATTTTGAAACAGCTTCCAGAATAGTTTTAACCATAGCCTTTATCTGGACCTCTAAATTGCTGCACACATTTCAGACCCTTTTCCATCAGGGTTTCACATAAATTTAGTTTTGTGACTCAGTAATGGCTGCAACCGCAGTTAGAAAAGCAACTGAGCCAATCACCGCTTTTTACGAGAAATTACAAACGTGGAAGTTGTGTACCTGTACCGAAGCCAAAAAAATCTGTGACAGGAAAATTGGTACAAAACAAGCACTGATGGGCTGTTTGGAATACTGCCAAGTTGAGACCTTGTGCATCCGGATTGATTGGGACAATTGCTTGTTCTAACCACTGCAGCGTGTCATAGTGTAGCAGGACCAATATTCACAATAACACATTGAAATAATTTTTCACTTTCTCATCAGGTTTACCATTGTGCAAACCAATGACGGTACACAGAGTGCTTCGTTGCATAACAACAAATGACAAATTTGGTTTCTGGCACCAAACTAATCACCAATGTTGGGATGTGATTGACTGGAAGTCTTGCAGCGATGTTGGCGAGCTAACTTATAGCAAAAATGCAACTTTGTAATTACTTTATCTTACCACAGGACAGTTAAAGGAGCAATATAATAATATATAAAACTGCAATATAGTAATATCCACTGATTAAGTTCAAATTACAGTTAGGTGGCAAGATTGATACTGCTCTTATGGCTGATAATTATGAAGCAATATGTAAGAAAACTTAACCTAAAAATACATCAAATGGACATAGCCACCATAATATTCTTTGTTTCTGGACTAGTGATCATTTGTAACAGAAAACACTGTTATATTGCATAGAAAATGGTTGTAACTGCAATCACCATTTGTTAGTGCGCCATGAGATTGTACTCGTGTAGTGCACTTCCTCGGTGCTTTCCGAAAAGTACTGATGTTCAAGCATAGACTGTAATGCATCGAGGAAAAGGAGGGAAACATCACAACATGAAGCGGCACTAGGCATTTGTTTTCATTAGTTTGGGAAAATATGCCGATATGCTATAACGATATGGAATATGCATATAACACAAAAATGTCTTTGTTATATTCAACTTGCATGAAAGTGGCTGAAAGTATTTTTTTCATTTTGCCAATGAGCTTAATTTTTTCTACAAAACAAGTAGTGAATGATCAGTGCTGATGTATAAAGGTACTTTCTTTGTTCTCTTTTCCCAAAGTGTTGCTACAATTGATGGATTTGAATAGTTTTCCAGGACTGGGACAGGGTTTGTGTCACATCCTGGTCTTGAACTGAGGATCACTCACATTTAAGGCAAAATGTGTTAACCACTACACTGTGGAGCCACAAACTAGTGCTAATGCATAAATAAAGTAATATTAGAATTTTACTAACTGAAACGAATCCCAGCACAGTGGAGTATTTATTGGCTGGTCTCTCTCTCATAGAGGGCCGAATGATTTGTGAGATAACTGCACTGAAAAGCATCAGCGAATGCCTTAGCGATGGTGCGATGGTAAATGTAGTAGACAGTTAGAGGCGTTCAAACATCAATCAATCAACGTCAATAATACATAACTCTAAGCCTTCACACAGTGAGTGTGATGCACCATAGTTCATAAATGTGTTCATCTCTTAAATAAATTATTTTAACATGGAAGTCTATGAGGATTGTTGAGCTTTGAAGCCAGCTTCAGGTGGATATCAAAGGAGGTGCAGTTTTAGAAACTTCTCCTGGGCTTCGTTTTTTAGGCTGGGAGTTTGTCAGTTGATTAAAACTGAAAGCAGGAGGAAACAGTTAACATAGGCCTGTCCAAATATGGCAAAATCTTCTTACCAACCAACACCGCTTAACCTCGCTAATTAGCTAATTAACGCTAATTAGCTAATTAACAAGAAATAAACACGAAACTGAATAATTAAGTGACGACGAGACGCCACTTCATTCTCATTATCAGCCCACGTCAGGTCCCATATATCTGAGCGTTGCAGTGCTTTACATGGCAGCAAACAATTTGCAGAGGAACATTATTCCTTAATTACTCATATCTGCATTTCTTGTGCGAAAATAGGAAAAATATTTCACATCACATCACTTTATCCTCACCTGGTATTTCACCATACTTTCTTCTCCCTCCACTCATTGTTTCATCAGCTGATGGTTTGTTTGATTAAACTCAGCTGTCTCCTGATTGGAATAACCTGTCATTTTAATCAAAATGATCTTATATTATGCCAGTTGTTGGGTGCTGTTTGATGAAAATTACCTGCTGTTGGTTTGCAATTACCTTTCTGATTATTCGCCAGAAACATTCTTATCAAAACACCTTTGGGGCTTTTGAAAGATTAAAGGGTACTTGCTGTTCCTGTTTTTACAAGAAAGGACACTGAAATATTCATACGTCTGTTTATGTCAACTGCTTTTTTAACGAGATGCATTATTGACTTTCGCTGCCTCTCTCGCCCGTTGTCTCCTCCCTCCCTGCATTATGTAGAGTATAATTGTCTTTATTTCAGCTTGTGCTAAATATGCTCAAGGCTCCTCTTGCTTTAATGTTTTTGGTTTTCTGTGCACAAAACCACTGACAGCACTCTGCTGTTGTGACCTTATGGATTCTCCCTTTGGATATTAAGAAATTGCCAATAAATCAATTTATGTGCTTTAGCAGAATATTAAGGTGCATTTGTGGAAGTGGGAGGCATCAGGAGGCGTGGACTCCAGCTGTTCAGTATTTGCAACAGGGCTCAGAATGCATCATGAAGCCGTTCCTTGGCATTACGGTTATTGCACACCCGGGTACATTATCTTTCCATTACACCAAGCAGTTTGATAGAGTCATACTCTCAGGGCACTTCTAATTTCTAGTGGTACATCTGGGATTTCTTAGAAGCGCTACCTTCCTTTTTGCTGATTCCAGCTGACGGTGTTCCACACCAAATCTGTAACGCCGGTTCATTTAAGCCTCATTCATGCTGCACAAAGCACTGATGCTTTCGCTGGAACAGTTGAGCCTTCTTCTAATTGGCTTCTGAACACGTGTGTTTTTATGTACCCCTGAGGATGTTTTTAGTGCTGCCTACTTGCTAATGCGTGTGGGCGAGCCAAAAAACACATTACCTGCATCCATCTCATCTGCAGTAAATGGTTAAATCTATGACAAACGTTATTTCATCACTGAACTAGTTTTTCTTGTGTAAGTCAAAGTCATTTTTGGCCTGACATTGCCAAGTCCTGTAAGGATAGTAATTGGATTTCCAGAATAAGCGAAAATCTCCTTTCTCTCCCTGCCCTGCTCTAGTAATTGAGGTTAAATGAAATGGTCAGCCATGCACTAAACCTCAGTGGGTGTTCAGAACTGAGCGTCTGCAGGATAAAGGAGGGCTCTTATTTGAGTTCTTTTTGTTCAGACTTGCTAAAATGTCTCAAATAACAAACATAAGGGGTATATTTATGATGAAAATAACATGATTTGTGTGACAAGGCTTTGACAACATCAGCGATGTACCTCATCTGACTCACTATCCTTTGCCAGTGAACCTGTAACGAGTGAGGTTTTCTTGTGGTTGGCTGTACTGCACAAACTGTGACCTTGACCATGACCGCAGCTTAGGTGAAGAGCCATTAGGTGATCACTGAGTGCAAGTTTGATTAACTTGTGACCACTACCGTAGAAGCAGTACTGATTCTTGTGGACTGTGGACCGACATGAGCTCACTGGCTTTAAAAATGGTAGATGAAAGCGTTTCGGTTGGGAACACTAACCATACATCTTCTGCGTCCACATCGCACTCTGCCCCAAACTGGCAAATGTCACAGGTGGACGTCTCCTTCAGCCCAGTCTCCGCTGAGCCCTCTCCTCCTGCAAGAAACAGAGAGAAACAGAGGAAAACATGCGATGACTGATTCGTTGCTGCCATTTCTTCTCTTACTTGTTGTCTAAAAGTCAGCAGGCTCTTTCCAACCTCTCACAATGTGACCATGAGAAGCAGACAAGTGCATCTACATTCTGCCATATTCCGTCATAATCCCAGCGAAGCTATCTCCTTCATCCATTCACTCTTATCCCCTTCCTCCACCCCTTTCGAGTCCCTCGCCTGACTCTCATCTATCTCTCTCAAATCCCCGCTGATCTCTTCAGAGTCCCTCTTTTATTTCATCTCGCTGATTTTCTCGCTCTGAGAGTGCGACGACTCTTTGGCGGCGGTGTAGGTACTGGCGTCAGGCTTATAGTGGCTTAGGGACCCCACCGGTGCATATCACGCCTCATGAGTGGCCGAAGGGGAGAAGAAAGGGGGGGGGGGGAAGTAATCTGGCCAATCTCAAATTGCATTCTCCTACCACAGAGGACTCTGCACGCTCTTTCGTGCTTTTTCTCCTTTCCCTTCGGCCCTCTTCTCCATTAGACAAGCTCTATTTTTAAACTTACCAGGGCCCGTGGGGACAACTTTGGAAAAGAAGACGAAGAGGTGGAACTTGGCATCATTTCCCCATGTCATATCTTTAATCTCCCCAACACACACACACGCTTGCACAGACACCCACGCTGCTGCCACCACGCATTGCTCCCTTGTGTCACGTCTTTCATTTTCTCTTCAGAAACTTTTGTTATTTCTTGTGATCCCTCGCGACACGCTGGATTGAATTGGAAAGAACTCCGGTAGAAAGGTTTTAACCTGATTTTCCACTCTCAGGCTTAAGTTGAATTTGACTCTTCTTTTAAGGTCAAAGTCAGTTAGGTCTGCTTTGTTTGACTGTTAGCATGTGAAGTTCCTTATCCATAACTCTCAGCTTGAATTTTGTTGCTATTGGTCAGATTATCCCAACAGCTTTGTCCGTGCCTTTTGCTTGTGTCCAATCCCACAATGCAGCCTACAAGAGTGAAAACGTCTTTTGCTGAGGATGTTAAGCTCCTTTCAAACGCTCTGCCTTTGCTTTCGGTGTTTTTTCCCCCCCCATTTTCTTTTGAAGCTGCGTCTGATGCTGCTGCAGGTGTTAGACGGCAGCCATGGCAATGAGGCAGCATGTCCTCTGAATGCTGAACATCTGCAGGCATGTGAAAAGATGTACATTTTGAATTCACCGCTTTACCTTCAGGTCACAGGGCTGGCAAGAATACAAAATGTGAAACGGCGTTGATGTTTAGCCATCGAGTTTAACGTGAATGCACAGAGAAATCTTTTGCTTGCTTTGTCTTTTTAAAACCTCTTTCAAGTTCCACTTTAGGTTAACTTTGAAATGCCTAATCAACAAATAGCACGCTTACTTTATAAATGCTTTAAACATAGAAATTTTGTTTGTAAAAGTTTTGTTCACCTAATTCTGCAGTTAAAAAAAATCAGTAGATGACTTTGAACTAATAAACAAACCTTAGTGCGGTTAAATGGACTGGCTCTTTTATAGTGCTTTTCTGCTTTACTTGAGAACTCAAAGGTTCTTTATATAGCATTACTCAAGCACTTTTTTTCATCTATATCTGCTCATATTTGAAAATATTCATCCTTTATCGTATTCTGGGTCTTTGTGTAACACTCACAGGTTGTCTACAGTCTGAAACAAGATGTTTTAGCTTCCTAGCCTCTCTGGCTTGTCTTCTGATTGGCTCTGCACTGCAAACAGAACATTTGAACAGAAGGTGGCTGAACCTCCTTTAAAAGCACAGTTTTAGAAATGTTTTATAAAGTATTCTTGCATCTGTATGATAGCTTGATGTATGTGAGAGTGGTTATCCTTAGTACAGTCACAACATCAGACGCACAGCTCTGTTGGTGAGCACAGAAGTTGGCTCAAAGAGTGCTACAACAGCTTGTTTCAGGCTGAACAAACTAAGGGCTACACCAAGGCTCAACACAGGATGAATAAGGATTATTTGAAGTATAAATGCATGTACCAAAGGCACTCTAGTAGAAACCATGAATAAAAATATGGACCTATAAATAAATTGCCTCTTTAAAGTGATAATGTTTAGCTGTTTTACTGATTTATTCCAGTGTATTTATCTTGTTCTTAGATATACAGTGTAACCAGAATGGACAAAACATGATGCCTGCCTACAAATTGCATTCAATTAAAAGTGTGTTGAGAGCCCTGTAAGAGTAAAATGTGTCATATAAATTCCAGTCAATGCACCACTTACAATTTATACCCTCAAAGGTAAACATTTATCTTGTTTTTAGCTGCTAAATAATATATTGATTAAAGTTTTTATCTTCTAACACATTTCTTCTTCCCTCTGGTAAGTCAAGCTCCAACACTCCAGGAGTTTCACTTTGCACAATGCAACTCAATAGTATATTTTCTTTATAACCTCTTTGCTCTGGTAATTGCCATCTTGTTCAAATTCTTCAGTTTGTAAGTCAGAGGTGTTCTTATAAATCTACGTAAAGAAAAGATGAGATGTATGCAATGCACAACATCAATCAGAGGTCGAATACTTGCTTTTATCGCAAGTAAACAAAAAAAGAAATAAAATCTGCTAACGTGCCATTTAAAGCCCATTAACAGGGGAAAAAAAATCCATGTCTGTGAATTCATATACTTCCAAGGACTTCTGTCAGTGTTGTTCTCAAGTGTTCAACAGCGCATAGCAGTTCAATTATATGGACTCGGGTTTTGTCTCACATCAGAGTTTAGCGTATTGTCAGCACAGAGACTCCAGCTGATTGAATTAGCCAGTTGTGACTCTTTGACCACTGATGTGAATGTAATTTCCCTTATTTCCACCTGTCATGTATGTTTTGGTGTGTGAAATTCTCTCTCTCTCTTTCACACACACTCACACACACACAGGTTGCAGCAATTTTCAGTTCTTGCAGGCATCAGAACTAGCCAGCCTCTCCAGCCTCTCTGTACTCTGTCAAATGATCAGCTTCAAATAAAGGCTTGTGGGCAGGCGAGCATGTAAGCTCTCCCACGACTCTACTCTCCCACAATTGCACACGGGAGAAGGAGAGGGAGACAGAGAGAGCGAGCCCATGCATGTATCTGTATCGCCCGCTTGTATTTCTTACATGTGTATTCGCGCATACATGGCACGGATGCCAGGATTATCTCCATGCCTGCTTCTTTCTGTCCTTTTCTCCATAGAACTGCAGCCAACACTTCACACACTTCAGATCCCCATTCTCAGTATTGCAGACACAATTACCAAAAGCAACTTGGGACAGGCAGTATTTTCCACATTCCAAATCCCCGATAGAGTCTCGTGTAGCACTAACACAACATCTCCCGTGTTTCTGTGTTTCTAATCCCAGGAATCAGGAGACATGGCTGTGTAATGACTGAAATGATTAGCCCCTCTGCTGCCCCCGCGATCACCCCCCACCGGCTCCTACATCACCTAATATCGATCCACGCCTGGACCAGAGCGGCCGACCGGCCTCCTCTATGAGTAAGATCTTATAGCCTCACCTTCATCTCTAACAAAACCTGCCTTCCCTTTGTTCCCTTTGTTTTAATGCTTTCAGGCTGAATAAACACATGAAATGTAGATTTTGTGCAAGACTACAGCAAAAGGAGAGAAGAAGGCACAGAAAGAAGAGAGAAGGGACGTTTAGGATTAAGTTACTAGGCAGAAAAGAAGAGGTCACAGTGAAAAATGTGCGTTAAAGGGGAGATAAGCAGGATAAGAGATAAAATGACAGAGGAGTAAAAAATGGTGGATCAGTCACAAAGGTGCTGTGGACCTTCATCCGGGGGTTAGAGAGCATTCTTAATCCCCTTAGTACTGTGTATGGAGATTAGCCATGCATGCATCCACGGAAATTCACATAAAAAAACAGCAGAATTCATCGCTCCACTGGTGGCGCTAGCTATGCATTCTCAGGCTGCCGTAGAAAAAACGGTTTGCTGCAAGGGAGGACACCAGCGACAAGCCTGGAGCTCATTTAACTGCAGCCTGAGTCAGTGTGCTGAAAGCAGGCGCTGGTCGATTTGTTCGGCTCCTGTAACTTGTGAAATAAAAGCAGGGACATCCAGTGTGCAGTCCCTGAAGCATATTTGTAATTCTGGGTGAATTGCAACTGACGTCTAGCAGTTAAACACAATCATTTCTCACGCAGATTGTGACTTTACGAGCATATTATTACAAAAGGAACATTGCGGTCCAATCTAATGGTGACATTTTGGTGCAAATGTGAACACAGTTTATTCACCGCCAACAGCAAATAGATCAGCTGCACAGATGTAGCTGTTAACTACCAACATATGTAGCAACTGTGCGTTTCTGCGACTGCACACACGCTTTCGAATCTATAATAATGATAACCCACCAGTACGCGCTCATTTCCTTTTGATTTTTATTACCTACAAATGTTCATGAACTGGAGTCATAAAGATCAGGACAACATGTTCTTTACGCATTTCAGTTAAAACATTTTCAATTCACATCCGCCGCTGAAAATTTGCATGTGTCTATTTGTGCTGTGTGTCTTTCTGTTGGCTTCATTTGCAGTGACGACACATCTAAAATTCACTTTGCATTCAGTCTAAACACACCTTGTGACACAATTGTGTTTAAAGTACCTATCAGAGAACTAGCATGTGAACTCAATTTAAACACATTCAAAGGAAAGGCTGAAGTGGAGCTACAGAACAACACGCAAAGGCACTGAATAGTAAAGCACAAATATAAGTAGAGGATAAGTAGCCCGTCCTCCAAAAATGTCCACGAATGATCGGCTCAGAATGAGCTACAGGCTTTCATAGCTGAGATAGGACCTGCTAATGCTGGAGTGATTTTGCCTGCCATTGCTTTATGCCTATCAAAAACGAGGCTAGCATTTGCCAGAAGACTTAGCAGAGACTCTGTGAAAGAGGGTTATATGGTTTTAAAAAAAACTCAGCAGCCCAGATTATGGCGGTAACGCTGGATCTGGATGTGATGACTTAAAAACAACCATCTCTGTCTCAGACCGATCCAGATTTCACGCTCCCCTGATAGAGCTCAAGTCCTCTGGCAAGCGAAAATAGAGGACAAATTGCATCGTCCAGATGTGCCAAGCAGATAGAGACCTATTGATATTGGCCCAGGGCTGTAACGGCTGCCAAAAGCGCCTCTACTAACTATTGACTGGAGTGGTGTGAGTGTTACTTTTGTATTCTTTGTTGCTCTTATTTTCTTTCTTCCTCCCTCTCATGCTCTTCCTCTCCCCCTTGGTTGAATATCAGCTTATAACCATGCATTGGTCAGAGGGCCCGGTGGCGCCAGTGTCCGGCAGCCTCGCCTCTGTCAGTGCGCCCCAGGGTGGCTGTGGCTACAATGCAGCTTGCCATCACCAGTGTGTGAATGTGTGTGTGAATGGGTGGATGACAGGTTGTGTAAAGCGCTTTGGGGTCCTTAGAGACTAGAAAAGCGCTATACAAATACAGGCCATTATTCCTGAACGAGCATATTGTCCACCACATGTGCGACAGTGTGGTGCAGTTGCATCTTTCTTCATGTCGATGCATTAGTGAAATAAGAAGGAGATTAAGAGAGAACAGAGGTGGGGGTCGTTGATTTGAGCGAGCGTACAGAGGGAACAAGAGACAGGCACAGGCTTGCACAAACAATAAGACAAACACGCAAGCACGCACGCGCAAAGACACACACCCAACGCGCCCATCGTTGGGATGATGAATGAAGCCCACACAGCCCTGGAAAACAGAGCAGGACCAATACGACCTTGGTTGCAAACACACTGGGGAGAGATGGAGTGTGGTGGAGAGGGATGAGAGAGCGATGGAGGCTGATATATCCTACATGTGGCTGTGTGTGGCTGCTGAAACATACTGTGACGACCCCACATTTCGCTGTTACTGCAGAACGCCTCTTCAAAAGGTTCTGTTTACAAAATGAGGCTTAAAACTTTTCTTTTGGATAGTTAGTGTTGGATCAAGTGACACTAAATCCTCCCTTAGTTACACTGCAATAGGTCTGTGCTGCTGGTGTTTCTTCTTCACTCCCATCTTTATACATCACTTTACATCATTAGTCATTATTAATCTCTGGGTCTCTTCCACAGCATGTCTTTTTGTCCTTTCTCCCTCCAATCACCCCCCAACCAGTCACAGCACATGGCTGCCTCTCCCTGAGCCTGGTTCTGCTGGAGGTTTCTTCCTGTTAAATGTTTTTTTTTTTTTCCTTCCCACTTTTGACAAGTAATTGCTCAAAGGGGGTTGTTTGATTGTCGGGGTTTCATCTATATTATAGTGGGGTCTCTACCTTACAATATAAAGCACCTTGAGGTGACTGCTGTTGTAATTTGGCACTATGTAAATAAAGCTGAATTGAATTGCGTCTAGAATTTAGATCTAACACGTTTACAGCAATTTATTTAAACCCCCTGTTTATTTGGCTAAGATGGAAGGATGTTTTGGCCATATATTGTAATAACAAAATATAATATTACATAATTAATCAGGATTGAGAGCAGAAAAATTGCAAAAGTAAAAATGATTGTGGAAAATGTGACAATGCCTAATCAGTGATAAGGGAAGTTGGCTTACAATGAAATATATAAAAGGTTTGAATGTTGGGAAACCTTTGATTAGTGGTTCAAACTAATGGTAATATGTCAACTGTTAGTTACAGTCAGTTAAAGTTATTTATGTTCAGCCATCAACATGTAGTTGTACTCTGTAAATAACATGGGCTTGTTTCATTTGATTATTTAAAGTGTCCATGTTTTGACATTTGGACTTTTAAGCATATGACAAATGACACAGCTGACTGATTACTAATTATATTTAGATGTTCAAACGAATGTGGTTAAGGTTAGGTTAATTGGTGATAATAAATTGATTGTAGGTGTAAGTGTGAGTCCTGTGGTACCAAGACCAGACCTGTCAGACTGGACAGGTTTAGGTTTCAGCTGAGACATTATTCTGCCAAGTAGGATTTTTCAAAGTAAACGTCATAAACTTAATCAAGAGCTGTGCATTAATGTTTTTAGTTATGTGTACCTAATGAATTACGCTTTATCCAAATGCTTAGTTGGACTGTGTGCACCAAATTTCCTGTGTACAGGCTACTAAATACATGTACCATGCCAGCAAAACAAAATTATGCCTACTGGCAGGTGTGATAAATCTAACCGAGGGCTGTTTTCTTCCCGTAAAACGACATGCGATCCATGAAAAGTGATCCAGGAAGCAATGAACATGAGCTAAGTAGCTGATAATGGCCTGGGATGATGATACAGAATCTATTGTACAGTATCACTGTATCAACATCGCAGTGCACCCTCACACACAGTTTGAACCCTGCCTCATTTAAGATGTAATCTCTCTGTTGTGTGGAGAGCTCCATTAAAATTAGACCGTGCTGACAATTAAACTATGAAAGCCATCAATCAAAATGACATTATCTACGGGGACACTGCCCCAAGTGGCTGATCTGACAGGGCGAGCTGGGCCAGAGTACAGAAGACAGCCAAATAATCCATAAACATAATGGACATCAATATTGAAAAGATGACAGATGAGACTGCCGACAGAGGCCAGGATTCAATTTCTATTCTTTTTTTTGCTGTGGGAGACCATATCGCGTTTCACAAAGTCATTTGTCAGCCATAAGGCCAGTGAGGAGAAGCCAAGCTCCTCCAACATGTGAGCCAAGGGCGGTTGTTCCACTGACGCAAATGGCAAAATGAATCAGGCATGGGACAATAATGGCAGTGATATAAATAATGAAACCATCAGAGTGTTTGGTGGACATTGACACAGAAACACATGATGTGAACTACAGTGACATAACATAAAACCCATTAAGCTATATTTTCTAAGGCTGTGAATGAGCGTATTTTATTGGCAGTCAAATAATTAAAAGGCAAAACTCTTCTTAAGCTCTGGGAGCTTCTTTTACTGACAGTGCGAGCCGGTAAAAAAATTGCTTGCAAATAATTTACATGTGGAAGCAGAAAAGAAAAGATTTACTTCCAGTCTCGAACTGATCCAGCCGGAGTTCAAGGATCCTCGTTCTCCAGCTGGTTTGAGAAATGGGCTTCTCCTTCAGAAAAGATCGATTGTTAACATGACTGTTTATCACTGCAAGTAATCCATGCACCAACGAAGAAGCAGTGCTGTTGGGCTGCATTGGGTTCGCCACGACAAATTTTGCTCGCCGGAGTCTGACCTGATCGCACAATAAGTCAGACAATGTCCACACCAGGATAGACTCACTACTGGTTTTATCATTATTATAATCCAATTGCAAATAATTTGCAATTAAAGAGATGATAAACATGCACAAACCCGGCCCTACCCTGTAACAATGGGATAAAATAGGATTTGAATCATATTCTCACTTGATCCTGTAAGAAGCACAGAAACAGAAGATATATTTCATTGTATAGTAATAAAGTTGTGTTGCTGGAGTTCTGAATTCACTAAGGAGTGCTACTCGACTGTGATATGACGAGCTGCAATATTCGACCTTAACCTTTGTGAGCACGCTGACCTGTTGTTTCTCCAAAACCACAGTTTGATTTTTTTTTTCAGAAAGGAAAAATAATAAAAAGATAAGCAGTTTTAAGTAGGCATAGCCAATTCCACATGGGTCTCACGATATTAGCATTAAGAAACCAAGAGACCAAACTGCTGATGTTTGTATTATTTTTGGATTTGTATTCAGCCTCAGTTTCAGAATTGTTCCACCCCTAATGCTAACAAATGAGGTAGCAGTAATCCCTTATAGCAGCCACTCTGGAAATCATTAAAGGGAAATGCTCATTTCCAAATCCATGTGTTTTTATTCTTGGACTCTACTAGAGTAGCTTTGGATTTTTCACAGTGCAAAATAATCCTTGTTTATTGCACACAAGTTTTGACAAAGATTTTGCAAGGCTGTACAAGAAAAGCCTGCTTAAATCTTTCTGTGAATGTTTGCAAAGATCTACAAAGGATTATTCCTGAATTCCCAGATCCACAGCGCCATGTCAAAGTACCATTCCTCGCCTAACCAAGAGCGAAGTTCGGCCACGAATGAGACTCGAGCTGCTGCTGCATCCTGGACCGAGGTCAGCCTAACTGGTCGTGGGAGAGACAAACAAGTCAGCCAGATCATTCTCACAGTGCCGTGGTTATGTAAGACTTAACTCCATGAATTTTGTCCGTGAATGTGCATGCATCACATAAACCTGCCAAAATGGAAAGTGCAATACACACACGGTGACCTCTGTCTAAATCCCACAAATGCTAGGCACAGCGTCAGCCAGGTAAAACTTCTATCAGCAATAACAAAGGGGATGTTAATGTAACATAATCCATAAACAATGTTCCCAACTGGGTCAGAGCCTTTATGAGTGGATTAAAAATATGAATTATGGTTCTAAAACTCCATCTCTCCCTGCTTTAAGAGGATTAGATCACGCATTCTGTTCCCCTCACACCCAAATGGCCCAGGATGTGTCACCTACAGTCTCTGTAGTCACCCAGAGCTCAGGGAAAGTGCATTCAGGTTACTAACATAGGACTTTAGTGTATGTTTTATATAAGTGATTGCACTTTATTCGCTGGTTGGAAAACAACAACAACAAAAACCTACAGGTATTAAAACTCTTTACTAATTAAAAGAATTATGACTTAATTGAAGGCATCTAAACAGAACAAATAATAATGGCACGTGCTGCAGTCTTACGAGAGAAACATACCATAAAATTAGGATTCATAAAGTAACGCTGAGAACTTGGAAGAACTCGGCATTATTTCACACTGCACTGATTCCCCAACAACAGAGTGTGGAATCAGCTTTTGTGCCGTTTCCCTGCATATTTGCAGCGGTTTACACCGACCTTTTTCTGAGCAGCCCCTTCCTTTGTTGTGTCCCAGACAAGACTCTGCTTTTAATCCGGAAATATGCTAAACTAGCCTAAAGCAAGTCACATTGGGCTTTAAATAAGACAGGGAGAAAGCGCTGCACACTGCTCCCTCTTTAAGAGGACACCCATCTATTTTAAGTTTGTTATCACTAATGCGTTATGACAAAGCAACAGCTCTGGTCCAAAGCACTTACTGTCTATTAAGGTGAAAAAATGGATTAATAAAAAAAAAAAATCAACCTCACAAAATCATTCACGCCTTTGTGTCTGCTTAATTTCAGTTCCATTTAATTTGATTCAAATGTGGCAGCTAGCACCATCGGGTCAAATATGCAAGCAGTCTCTATTACTTAGCCAATGATTTTCTTTCTTGGTGTATACTTCCCTCCACCATGCCATTGTTTGTCCTCATATTCACAGCCCACGAGGATTCTGAATTTCCAAGCCATATCTCACATCAGCATGCTTGTTGGAAATTCAATTAATTTCCCTCTCAGCTTGCACTAGCAGCTAGGCCTCTCTAACCTTGGCATATTTACACTCAAGCCCCTGCACAAGGTGAAGAATATACAGGAATGAGCTGGCAGCGAGTAACGCTCTCTCTGTGTCTCTGGCTTTTTCTATCCGACCCTTGTGGAAAATTGTGATGCACTCTGGTTTGTTGAGTGGTCCTTCTGCAAAAATATCGTGTCCTATGCGGCTTGTTTGGAACACAAGTAGCCCACCTGGACCAATGCTACAGAGTGAAGCTTCCGTGGATAGGTACTGTGGCGCACTTCATCCTACTGTGATGGTGTAAAGTTACCTAAATATATTAAGGCAACATTTTAAATGTCTGCTAATTAGATCTTAGCTCATAACAACACAGACAGGCATTATTCTGGCTTGACAGGGGGCTACAAAACTAAGAAAAGCAGGCATAAACATGTCAATCAGGCACAGTGTGCACACATCCACAGTGCTGAGAAGTGATCTAATTAGGTATATGAAGTGGAAACACCTGTGGGGTGAGGCCTCTAAGCATCTCGGCAATACAAAATCCTGTAATGTTTTTATTCAACCTGACAACAACTACAGCTCCTGCACATTTTCCATGTGCAGCTTAAATTAGGCAATCATTTGGCCAAGTACACTTCATCCCTTTTTCATTTATTTTTGGTGACGCTTAATGAAAAGTCTTTGCATGTGTTTGCCTCATCTATGCAGTGGCAGCAGGGAAAGAAACTGCTGGCATGTCTCTGTCTATTAAGCTTGCAGACAAACAAGACACATGTTAAAATGTCTATAAAACCATGCATAAAAATCTAAATTTGTGACTTAATGGGGAGTTATGTTCCTCAGTAGATGAAGGGATGTTATACAGAGACAGGCACAGAGAAAGTAAATTAGAACATTTCTCAAAATGTCACACTGTTCCTTTAAATTAATTCCTTAGGCAGCATCGGATGATAGCAAAAAAGAATGATATTTTACCCATTAATGGCCCAGTTGCACCGGAGTAAAATATGACAGCTACGTTCTTGTCACAAGAAAGGATCACTAAGGGTGATTTCACTATTTCTGGAGGAATTTCTGCAACAGATTTGGGATTTTCCCCAATTTATCACAGTTGATCTCAGTATCAACAAACAGATTGCGTCTAATTACCAACTTGAGCATGTTCAATCACAAACTGCTAGCAGACTGACTCTGTCTTATTAACATGTAATCGTGACCTTGATGCACCAAAGTTGCTTTGAAAAAGTCAACTGACTTCAAGTGGTCAGAGACCTCGTCCCTGTCTTTGCAGCAACTACTTCAAAGTCAATGAGATTGCAAGTTAGTGTACATGGTTACAATGATTTTGGCTGTGTCATGGTCCCTAATGTGACTGCAGCGTAACGACCACAACCCAGCATCATATTTACATTTACAGAAAGCGAACAGCCAAGTTTAATCAGTGTGTAAACAAGTTATGCTGAGCCATAGCCTCTCTCATTTAAGATTAGTTTAAAAGGACCCATTCATGCTAATTTATACCAATTATATTCCCAATGATAGGCTCTAAAAATGACTGCGGACAGCCAATTGAGCCAAAGCAGTGCAGTAAAGGTATTGTAGTGCAAAAATACACATGCACATTTCCTTCATCTTGCCACAGGAATTAACATGTATTAAGGCGTTTCTACCAACATCTCTTGTTTTTGTTCTTTAGAGATCTTAATGACGCGTTTCTCCTGGCTAACCAGACAGCTCTCAGTTGGTCCATGTTTTGCAGAAGAGGAGTCAAATGACATGTCAGATGCTCCCTTTCATGTCTGTGTTCACATACCCTGAAGCAGGAAGCCAGAGTTGACAAAGAAAGCCGATAACCCCGACACATAATGCCCTTTTATTTCTGACTGTGGTTTTAGGTCAAAGAAAGCCAGACTATGTTGAACTTTCTTTGTTGTGCACCCCTCAGAAGACCACTGAACACAAGCTGTCTGACTGTCGGAGCTGTGACTGCATGTTTCTGTCACCTTAGCTAATAGTGCTACTGCGATTTTCTGGAGCTGCTAACACTCTGGCCTGGTGAAAAGCTAGACCAAAGGTATCCTCCAGCTCCATCTGGAACTCGAGACAAATCCATTCATATTTTAATGCTTACCCATGTCCTGCCACTCAGCTGGCAACACACCAGGCTTCTTGCCTTGCAAGTGGCGAGCCCACATGGCAAACCAACAAGACAGCAGCTGACTAATGACTGTTTCTGTAAGCTAATGCTGCGTTTGACCAGCAGTGTAATTATATACTGTGTCATTTGTTGTTGTTATTACTGAGGCTGCAGCAACACAAGCAGCTTTTGTTCGGTTGCTGAGTAGCTGATAATGACAGTACACGATATAAATATGCTCAAGCACAATATCAGTATGTGCTAGACTCTTGTATGGTAGTTAGACACCTTTAGCTATGCTACAAGGAGTTTTTTTTTAAATTCCCTAAAAAGGATTACCTGATTAATGTTAAAAAACAGCAGAAGTTGCACTTTAAATCTGTCTGTGGCTGTCACTCGGGTGGGAAGAAGCCAAGATGACAGCAAAAGAGAGCTAGGATACCATATTCTGAGTTAGACAACATGTACTTTGTGTGAATCTCTACAGCTGTGAGGACCAAAATCTCCTAACGGGGAGAAAAATGAGCCAGGCTGAGATTTATGTTTGCATCAGTGACACAGCAAGAGCTTTTGTTTAATATATGGTTAGCCCAAGTCCTGCTGTGGGCCTAAAAACATTGGGTCCACCTAAAGTAGTGCAAACACAACACTTTCCTTTTTATGTATAGAGCATAGGTGTGGCAAAATATGGTGTAAGACACTGAATATCTATATCCTTATCAAAACATGCATTCTGTAGCAGGTTTCACATACTGGAGTTTCTGCTTCAAGACTACTAGAAGCAGTGCTTGTGAGCAGGAGTCTGACTCACATTTACTGCAGTGAATAAATACATAAATCTTCTTTTTAGCCTCTATAACAATATATGTAAATGATGTCGCGTGGTCATGGAGGTAAGACAAAGAATAAATAGAATTAAAGACACGGACAGTAAATGGATTTGAATCACAAACCATTTTAATAAACATCAATATTTAGTTTGAATTTTTAATCAGCCCATGGCTGCCAGTAACCCTGCAGAAGATCTGAATTTACAGAAACTCTTTTGGGCATTTTGGCAGTATTAGTGGTTATTTCCAGACCCATACCCAATCACAATAACTGTCTTCTTCATTCTTAAATTAAAAATCTTCCATCCCTAAAAGGGCTCGGTTGCTTGGTTATTAATGTAGTTTAAACATGCTAGATTTGACAGTATACTGGCATCTGTCCAGGCAACAATTGCATCTAAGTGTTTGTATTTCTAGCAGATAGGCTCATCTGCTAAAACAACCTGCTTAAAATAGTGTAGGTCGCATGCGTGCTGCCAAATCAGCTCTGACCTTTAAAGGCATGAACTTCACACTAATTCAGGACCTTGGAAGGTCTCCTGTCGTATCCGATATCAAGACTTTAGCACCAGATTTTTTTAAATTCCTGTAAGGTGCAAGGTGATGCTTCATGGATGGATTTGCTTTGTTGTTTTTTTTTAACTTGTTTTCCCAATATACCCTGCAGATATTTGATTAAAATTCACGAAAGTGACGTTTTGCTTTTCAACCATACCTGAACAAGTAGTAGGGCACCGTATTCTTTTTTTCAGTCTCCAGTGAGCTAGGGTACATCTCAACAAAGGATCTACATAATGCCCAAATTACAACACTTTTACACTCAGATATTGCGTGCCAATTTTTCCCAAGTAAACAAACAAACACACAAGCTGTCCATATGACGTAAAAGAAAGCTCGATTCATTAAACTAGGATATCGTTTTTTATTGCTCCTCTTTTATGGAGTCAAATGCCGATTGTAGGCACTTTCTGCGGGCTATACAGCTCAATAAGTGGTGCGCAGTTTTCATCAATTTGTGCTACAGTAGCTCCTTTGTGGGATTGGGCCACACGGGCCAGCTGTTGCTCCCGACATGCACCAATGAACTCATGATCTTGTTGCTTGCTTCCCCCTGAGACACTTTTGCAAGGTCCAAGGCGCCTGCACGCTGGAACACCTCACAAAACCAGGGTTTTAGAGATGCTTTAACCCAGTCCACTACCTGTCACAATGTAGCCCTCGTCAAAGTCGCTCAGATCGCCAATTTCTTTCTGCATCAAGCACATTGGCTTCAAGAAAAGACTGTTGGCTTGTTCGCTAATATATCACACCCCTCAACAAGTGTTACTGTAACGAGATAATCAACATCGTTCACTTCAGCAGTCAGATGTTTTAATGTGGCTGTATATAATAAACATATGATCAAAAGCAACTCATCAGAAAGGAGGCAGTTCTGTGGGAATCTGCGATTACAAACCTTTTGTGCTTACAGAAAAATATCAGCATCAGACAGATGTTTCACAATCTCCATTTTCATTTTGCTGCTTACCGCTCTAACCCATTGAGAAGCACTTCAGGCACTCGTATAACTGAAGAAATTTGCTCAGCACATCACTCTGAGAAACCTAATATGCATTCAGCAGGGCTTTCGGAGTGCAGGAAAAGACATCTGTAGTGTCATTTTAGTGGGCAGAGCAACAGCTTTTCTCTTGAGGACTTGGAAAATATTTGTGTGACATGAGTGACTTTAGCTCCACTGCGCCAACAGCTAATCACATCACCAATAATGCTATTTTGAGCCAGTCATATGACACTCATGTAACATGACTGATCATCTAAATGAAACTTCGAAAAACAAATGTGCTTCTGTTGTGGTATCACACATCTAATAGATGAGACAGTGCAGATGGGCATTCCTTTGGACATGCAACTCCAAATCTACTGTGTTCTGCTTCCATGCACCAAATTATTTTTCAGTTTTAACTTCTGAAATCAGAAACAAATCCACACTGAATTACATCAAACTCTACAGATCACTTCTGATTTTGGTTTGAATGTTTTTCAGGTCATAGTTTTCCTGGTCTGCAACTTTTCTGCTCTCATTCACTCAGCCGCTCTCCTGGTGAGTCTCATTAGGGAGCCATAGGTGTTACCTGTCCACATCTCCTGTCCAGCATCAAACAACTGACGGACCTTAGCCACTGAATTGAATTGGCCACCCCAGAGCCCAGACTTCCCCATTACTGAAACAATGTAGATCATCTTGACAGAGAACAGACCAAAAAGCAGTCAACATCCAAAGAAGAGGTTTGAATGTCCTTCGAGAAGCCTGGAGAACTATTCCTGAAGACTATTCAAAGAAATTACCAGAAAGCTGCCTAAGAGAGTTCAGACTGTGCTCAAGCATAAAGGTGGTCGTACCAAATATTGACTCTCAAGCTTGTTAGAATAAAACAGTGTCTTTCATTATATACTGCATTTCCGTGTGTGTTTTAATAAATCACAAACCTTGGCTCAAGACTTTTGCACAGTGCTGTAGGCTGTCATACACTTTGGCTCTCGGACGGAGGACGCACTTTTTCTTCTCTCCCTTATCTTCCCTGCTTATGTCCTTGTCTAGTCTCGTGTTTTTTTTGTATTACTTCCCTGGAACACTCTCTCACAGTCTGTTCTCTAAAACCTAAAAGAGGAATTATGGATTGGATCAACTGGTCCCTAAATGCAATTGACACACCTTTCTCAACGAGAAGTTTGGGCTTGGGTGAGCCTGAGTGCTGAACATATCTACCTATTCGGAACCATGGTAACAGGGTTCTGGCTGATCGGAGCTGGCTTGGCCCTGACTTATCGAAGAATTAAGGAAGCGGAACCGGCTGTTCAAACCCCCACAAGGCTGCCCGCTGGGATTGGATCGATGGGAGAGGCGTGAGTTTCTCAAAATGGGCTCTTTGAGTGCAGCATAGATAAGATCTTGGAAAGGCTACGGCTGCTGTGAATACTCAGAATAACATCTCTGACTGCAGACTGGATACATCTCGGAAGGGCTAGCCCGGAATAACATCTCTGGGCGCAAATTGGATGACATCTCGGGGAGGCACACTGCCGTGAGTTCTCAGAAATCGGCTCCTTGAGCACAAGAAATGACAACATCACTGAACACAAGTATGGCGAAGCTTGCGGCTCTCCGACGGGAGATTGAGAGACCAGTGTTGGACTGTAGAACTGCTTTGAAATTCATATGAGCTGTTCGCACTTAAGTAAAATAAAAAATACCATCATAATCCGGCTACCCCTTTGGCGCCAGCTGTGGGCTCAAGGCTGGAGCCGAACAAAAACTCCCTGATAACGACTGTGTTGAGTCTGTTCCTTCCCATTCCATGCAAGGCCACCTGGGTTGGCTGGAAAACTGTTTACTTAGCCTGGCGGGGCGAAGGACACTGTCTCAGCTGAACTATGGACACGCACACACATACATATACTGATACTGATAAGCACCACGCATCACCCTCCCTACCCCGGATCCAACGCCACCTCCAACGCTTACCTCCCCTCTGATGTGGACATCGGGTCAGTTGGAGGCGCAGTCGAAAGACTGCAGCGGTCCCAGATCAGATGTACACACTGGAACTCTTTCCCATGTTGCTGTCTGTGTTTATTGTGCTATGGTGTGTTGATATCTGTGCATTCCTGTATTATCCTTCTGTGTTACACATTTCGATGTTTTTTTCCTCGCTACCTGGCCTGACCTGTCTCCCCAATGTGATGTTTGTGTACTGTATGTACGGTCGGCAAGGTCTGTCATCTCGGTTGTGGGCAAAAGACCTGCAACTGACAAATAAAGGCTATCTCATCATCATCTCATCTCATCTCATATAATAATGTGATGTACAAAATTTAAGCCAAGAGAGGAAAAAAACATCCTCACAACTTTAAGAAACAGGTTCAGATGTTTGTAAGTAATTCAATAGACTACACTCATCAGAAGTCGGCATAATTCATATTATGCGTTGATATAATCAACATAATCAACATGACAGTGTTTAGTTTTCTTTTTAATAGCAACCCTGCAAAAAAACACCTTTGAGAACACACCTGCCAGACTGTCACCATCTAGTGACACTTCTGTCCTTGGGCAATGACAGACATTGGTGATTTTGGCATAGTAATGCCCCTTCTGTCCCCATCACCTGCTTGCTCAATTATGCAGGAGTGTCAGAAAATCCCAGGAACTGTCAGGCTCCAGCCTGCTATTTCTCTGTTGCACCAGTGTCAGCTTGCTGCCCACCGAGCCCCGCCATGCCAGGTCTAATCTCGGCCCCAGCCTGCGAGGCCAATCTCCTGCCGCTGAGAGTTGGATTGGAGCCCTGGGCAGCGATGGCGGGTGAGCAGTGGCGGGGTATAATCTTAGGAGTGGAGGAGAAAGAGTTAATGACTAATCCTGTGGACACAGGACCACCAGAGAGGATTGGCTTGGGCTAAAGAGAGATATGGGGACTAGAGGGAAATTGGAACTAGATCAAGTAAGAAGAGAGGAGCTGGAAACATGGGAGGAAGAGCCATGCCAGGATGTGGAGAATACGAGTCTGGCTTATTTTAACAACAAAAACAAGTCTGTTAGCAAACCGTGTCCTGATTATAAAGCAATAATCTGTTACTTGGCACCATCAGAGTTCAAGGTTTCCACATCATTTTGCCTTGTAAAGATAAGATTTTATTAAAAAGCAACATATGGAGGAGGTTGGGGTGGATGGATGGTTTGAGGCACTTTGATGCACAGGACAGCTGCTATTTTTCTTTCTTTTAACATTATGAACAAAATTCAGCATGTTTTTTTTATTATTTTAACCACTGCACTGCAATAAAATCCAAAGACAATGAAAACATCCATCCATCCATTCGCTTCCGCTTCTTGTTTTCAGGGTCGCTGGAGCCTATCCCAGCTGTCATAGGGCGAGAGGCGGGGTACACCCTGGACAGGTCGCCAGTCTGTCGCAGGGCCAACACACAGGGACAAACAACCATTCGCAGTCACATTCATACCTAGTGACAATTTGGATTATCCAATTAACCTATCCCCACAATGAAAACATAATAATTTTAATTGTGTTCTTACACTTCACTCAATCGGTCAGTTGACCAAGCTCGGATTTCTCCTTAATCTAACCCTGAACTGCAGAGTAAGCTTCATAAAGATGTAGAGCGGTTTATTAACTGAATTTTAAAAAGTGTTACATGCAAATGTATTTTTACTTCATCAACTGCAGTATATGGGAGTTCTCCAGATACCAAAAAACCCCTAAAAAAAAACCCCGGCACATTTTGCTAATAACAGTCTGCTTATGGCCAGACTGAGTTGTCCATAACAGTGAAGAAAAATGTGGAAGGACAATATTCCAACAGAAAAAAGAAGCTTAGACATCGAAGTGAGTTCAGTCAGATGGCTCACGTTCAAAATGATTTGCAACGGTGGCAGAATATTGCTAGAGTCTGGTGTCTAGGCTCCAAGCTCATAGATATGTCATATGTAGAAATTGTGACCAGAAACACTGGTCACATTACAGTTTAAAAGGTTGATGGAGGCAGCTCTACATGTTGCAAAAAATCTACAACACATGTTAATTGTCTCGGTGGCCTTACAGCACCTCTAAAAAAAATGTCATCAGCAGCTCCGCGACACTTCCTTGCTGTTTCATTCTCTTCATTTGTGAAACTCTGGTGGAGTATGTAATGAGAAAGGTGAGGTTAGCATGACACCATTTGCAGCTTGCATTGAGAAGCTTGTACTGCATGACAGGCAGCTACAGGTACAAAAAACAGAACACCTGAAAGCAAGTTCATAAACCTGCCATTTGCTAATTGACCTGTTCTTTTTTCCCCTGCGTTTAGCCGTGACAGTGATGCTCCCTTTTATAAGTGATTCAGACGTAAAAATCAGTGCAATCTTTTGTTTAATCGCTGAACACCGCTAACCGTCCCTGCATTCACAAAGACATACATTTCCCCCTGTTTTGATTCCAAATCCAGCATCTGCTCACGTATGCAAGTGATTTGACACTGCATTGACTTGTCAATGCAGTGTGATTGACAAGTTCTTTTATAAAGTAGCTGTTTAGGAATGTGATAAGAAGGTAACATGCTGAAAGCAGGAGAAAAAAAAGCATGAAAGTTGGCTTCATTTTCAAATACTGTAGCACATTACAGCGAGGCTACATTTTATATACGTCCTTCAGGAGGAAATTCAAAGTAGGAGCAGATATACCAGTTGCTCCGCTGAGAGAAACCTAAATAGATGTCTTTGAGGATGTGACTCAGAGGCTCGCCATTATCTCCACCAGCAAATTACAGCTGAATACACACACTCGGGAGGATTTTAAAAGGTATTTGGGGAAATATTAAATTAAAAAAAGCAGACTTAGAGGAGAAGCGCTAGATTGATTTTAGCTGTGTACACGGAAATAACTTCACTGGGTATGTTAGCGAGGACAATAGAAAAAGTGTGTCGAGCTGTTTGTTTCTTTACGGCATGCGACTGATGCGTCGGTGAGCGTCTCAAAGCTTTTGCTTTTCTCGCAATGCACTTTAATATTTAGAGGACTTTGTGTGTGTAGTGATTTTCCGTGAATAAACAAGCCAACCGTCCTTCTGCCAGTCTGCCATTACAACAATCAAAATGATCAGTTTCTCTGATGTAAACAAACCACGAGCCACTGTGGGGCTTCCCAGAGCCCCCCCCACACACACACACCCCACTTTAGCGCCACGAGGGATTGCCTGCTCCTCCTGAGATGAGTGCTGAAGCCCACAAATAAACAGCCTTCAGATGTTTACATATGGAGCACAACACCGTCGAAGGCCCCCGGAGAATGAGCGGAAAGCTCATTTGCACTGTTGATGAGAAGAATCAGGAATTGCTGTGTCGGTTCATGATGAGGGATTAAGAGAGGAATATTACAGAGATAAGGAAAAAAAATGAGTGTTTATGGAGGAATTTTCATATTTTTAGTTATTTATTTTAGTTTTTGATGAAATAACAACGAAGTGCACAGAATTTTAAACATGTTTATTCTTTAGAACTTTTTTCCAGCAGGTCTCCAGGTCTCGGCATCTCGAACGGTGATGCTGGGATATCGCTGGTGATGGTTTTCTGTCTGACATGTAACAAAGTCTGTTACATTTAGCTTTATAGCGCTTGCTTCATACAGTTCCTTATAACTGTTGTAATATCAGCGTCTCTGCAATTCACACAAATTCAAGCATGTTGTCCATGGGTGACTTTGACAAAGTTGCCCTGCTTTTACTTTTATGGCACTTAAAGATAAGGAACGGCCAGGGCAAAGAGAGTTACCGCAGAATCCCAGCTTTTTCTAGCTTCTCTTGGCTTCATTAGAACCTGCGTTTCAGCACTGGGGTGGTTTGCAGCCAAGTGTGAAGTGGCCAGAATGAGAGTCAGCACCTCCAAGTCTGAAGCAGTGATTCTCTGCCAGAAAACAGTGGATTGCTCCCAATGGGTTGGGTGAGAGTTGCTTTGGGTGTTGTACTGGCAGAGGGAAGAGCTGAGCCAGAAGGCAAGGCTTTTGATTTAGAAGAGGAATTAAATACCAACTCTCACCTATGCTGAACAGCTCTGTGTAGTGCTGCAGGAATGAGTTTGTGGATACAAGCTGGGAGTCTGGTTCTCTGCCTGAAAACAGTGGCTTGCTCCTTCTGGGTTAGGGAGACATGCCACACCGTGTAAAGCAGTTTTAATATATCTGAATCTTATTTATGACCAATGGAGAGGTGGAGCATGATGTAGCCATTTAGTTGCATTGAGTGTGAAGGTAAAGCTTTTGGTTTACTTTGTCATTTGTGTATTTCACCTCTCCCCTCTAGGCATGAAGCAGAGGAGGAAGATGCTGTAAGAGGCTGTAATAAGTTTCCTCTGTATGGTGGTGTTCAGCCTTAAGGACAGGAGAAGGAGCTTGGACATTTGGAGGAATTGTGGTGTAGGAGCCAGCTGAGGTAGTTCAGCATTTCCCCTGGTGGTTTCTGGGCACGCCAAGCTGAGAGCAGACCAATATTATATGGCTTAGGAACACCTGAAGATCCCCAAGGAGGAACGGGAAACCCCATCTGTCTAACCTGCTGCCTCTGCAGCTCAACTTTGGATAAACAGAAGCAAATGGGAGGATCATTTTTCCCCCTCTCAATTGCATGAAAAAAGGACATCTGAACATATGCGTCTCTATGACTTTACTATTTCATTGCCCAAATTTATAAAGAAAATACTCAGATTAATCCAGAATAAAACTTTTATTCTTTGCACTCCTAAATGCAGCCCACTGTTAAATCACCGACTGTATTAATATAATTGTGGGTGCTGCTATCATGCCTTACTATAACAATGGCTTCTGTAACCAATAAGATGAGACAAAGACAAACCAACAAATGGCTACAGGGTGTCCAACAGATATTACATCTTAGCAGTGCATAGAAGTCTCATATAAAATGACCTGCTCTGGTTTAGTGCTTAACTGAGCATCAGCAGAATAATGAATGCTGCAATTATCTTCAAGCAAATGAGAAAATGTTCTTCTCCCTGCTACAATGACCCTCATGAGGAACCGCTATTGTGACCTCTTTTTTTATTTCCTTTCCCCCCTCCTTCCTTTCTTAATTTGTTTCCTTCTTCCGTTCTTCCCCCTTCTTTCCTTAAATAACTCTCTTCCTTCCTTCTTTCTGTTCTTTCAGGGTTTCCTTTTCCGTCCTCCCTTTATTCCTTTCCACTTCTGTCATTCATTTTTATTTTTTTTCTCTCTCCTCCTCTCTTCCTTTCTCGCTTCCATCCCAAACTCATCACACTGCTCAAATTTTTTCCTAAAGTGTCCACCTGATTCCCTCGCTCCCTCTCCTAATCCCAGTCAAATCCTGTCATTACAGAAAAAAGCCCAGTCCTGCCATCTCTCTATCCCGATATCTGCTCGTCCCTCCTTTTCCACAGGCCTTGATTTGGCAATCTTCCCCCCCTGCACCGCTCTCCATCTCAGCCTCGTTCCATTATTTTCAGGATGACAAAAAAATATATGACAATAAAATCCCCGATGCCACTGAGAGCGAGGGCTGGCCCTAAGGTGACCCTGTTACTCTCATCAGCCTCCGTTCCACTTTTCCTTCCACCTTCACTGATAGCTCTGCCACACGGCGGCTGCCACTCTCCGTTTACATTATTCCACCCTCACACCAGATACCGTCTGAACCTCACCACCGCCCCACTCCAATTCATCTCGTTCAAAACCCCTGCTGCGCACGCACATATGCGCGCGCACACACAGGCGAGGGAAATTTCAATAATAATTTCAGAGTGGTATGATTGGATACGTTCCCATGGAGAGACGAAGGAAAAGCAAACCCACAGAGGTGAGAGATGGAAAATGGGAAAGAGGAGTGAGCGCGAACGTGTGTGGATGAAGGGATCTAACAACTTTGGTTCTATCTCATTTGCAGATCCTATCCCTCTCGGTCTAGATTACGCTGTTATCCCCGTGCCAAAATAAAGGCTTATCAGCCCAGCCTTTCTTGTGTGCTCTGCCTGAACGTATGCTCCGTGAGACCGAAGAATAGATCTCTTTCAACACAGGGAATATCTTCATGTACACTGTAAAAAAAATGTGCTGTGGACTGTAGGAAATGGGGATGCCGTCCAAAACCTTTTAACGTTGTTTTACCATCATTAACTTGAATCAGTAAACTATATTATGCCGATACGGTCCTACAAAGAGACTTACCTACAAGTGAAAACATTATTTTCTCTACAGAAGTAGCACACCTCGGCATCATAGTATAACATAACACACAAATTATTATTAGTTGTAGCCTATTTATTCACGGTGCACCACCAGACTCTAAAGAAAACAGTCAAGTGATACCTCACAGGGTTAAATCTGAAATTTAATTTCAATGTTTCAGTTTGTTATTGATCTCGTGTTTCCTGTGTTCACAGCTGTGGAAATGTTCGCGTCTACCTCGGCTTTTAAGGAAAAAACGTTTTTTTAAGTGGCCTGCGTTCAACTGCACATCAGGACAAAAATGTGTTGGCAATTTAGAGTCGTTAATGCACAGTTATGCAGTTAATGCACATAGATCATTACTCTGTTGAAGCTGGTTATAACTTTAACATTTTTAAATCATGGGTTAAGGATGGTTTATGTAAATACTAATTTAAGCAGTTCGTAAAATTTGTTTACAACATCACACAGTAAACACAGTTTACATGAAACCGTGAGATATATGAGCCAAACATTTGAAGGTAACTGCTTGCACTAGCTGGGAAAGACACAAAGATCACAAAGGTACATATTATGTATATTTGCTCTGCTTTCAGTTTAATTCAGTTACATTTTATTTATATATCAACAAAAAACAACAATAGTTGTTTCAAGGTGCTTTATATTGTAAGAGAAAACAAAGGTAAGGTTTAAGCCTAATCTTAAACATTTAAATGTAAAAATTTTAAGGTCTTAAAATCTCTCTGAAACATGAAATGATATAAGGTTTGTTAACATTAACCGATTCCTGTTGAATGTTGAAGACCAGGGGTGGGGAACTCCAGGCTCAACGGCCGCTGTCCTGCAGGTTTTAGATGTCACCCTGGGTCAACACACCTGAATCAAATGATTAGTTCATTACCAGGCCTCTGGAGAACTTCGAGACACTTAAGGAGGTAATTTAATCAGCTGTTGAATCAAGGACACATCTAAAACCTGCAGGACACCGGCTCTTGTGGCCTGGAGTTCCCCTGCCTCTGTTCTATCACCTCACTTGCGGTGCTTTCTGATTTACTACATGAAAGTCGCACTTTAAAACAAACCATAACGATCACTAAATGTGCTCGATGGTATTTCTGGAAGATTAGTCCCAGTCAGTGTGGAGGTGGTCAGTTTATGCAGTTTATATGCAGCTCTTCATTACTATAAAATGTTTCAGGCATTTAACTAGAGCAGCTTATTGGAGCCGTTGTGGTTCAAATAATGCATGATGTGAGGTTGTACTCTCAGAAAACAAAAAATAGAATTCTATACACAAAGTTGTAAT
Organism: Neolamprologus multifasciatus; assembly: GCF_963576455.1. NCBI lineage: Eukaryota > Metazoa > Chordata > Actinopteri > Cichliformes > Cichlidae > Neolamprologus > Neolamprologus multifasciatus. The sequence continues at coordinate 30,797,140 of NC_140454.1, forward strand.
TTTCTTATATTTAGACTGGTCAAGAACCACTTTGCTATTTCTAATTCACCCTCAACACACCAGAGCAGTCACCACACATTAGTGCTGATCTGCTGCAGTAACAAAGAGCGCGTTGTTTTCTTCTGGAAAGGCCCAGTTCTCGGCAAATGTCTCTTCAAAGTCCAAGTATGATACAGATCTAGGGAAAAAGAATATTTCCTCATTTATAAATTAGACTGCAAAGGGAAATTTGATTTCGTTATCCACTGCAAGCGGCTGTGGCGTGATGACGCTGATTCAATCTTGCAGAGTGAAGCAAAAATACTCCCTGACAAAAAGATCACTTTTTAGATTTGCCTCTTTTAGTAGGGTGACTTTAACTTGAGACTTCTTTGTTCTCTAAAACATGGTTTCGAAATCAGTTTTCTTTTGCTTGTATGCATACACACACACACAAACACACACAGCACTTTAGCCTCCACCTCACTCTGGAGTTTGCAGGGAGGAGAATTAGCACATCCAAGTTTGAGTCCGAAAAGCGTGGATTGCTCTCTTCGAGTTACTCAAGTGTGGGAGTTCAAATATCTCAGGGTCTCGTTCATCACTGAGCGGTGAGTGAAGCGAGACACTGACAGACGGTACAGCGGTAACAGAAATGGACTGGCATTTATATATAACACTTTTCTAGTTTTACTGACCACTCGTACAGCACTCTGTTCATTACACTTTGAGCACCTAACTACCTCACATCCATGACCAATTTAGGACCAGCAATTATCCAAACATGCATGACATGTGGGACTGTGGGAGGAAGCCAGAATACCTGAATGAAGCCCACACAAGTGCAGCAAAAACCCTCCCCTGAGCTCAGGAGCTGTGGGTAGTGAAGAAAAGAATGAGAGTGCAGATACAAGCAGCAGAAATTATAATAGTGTAAGTGATTTGCTCAGAGGTGAGGTTATGGCATCTTATCAGACCACCTCCACCCAAAGGAGATGGTTGAGAAGAGGGAGGTGTGGGCATGTTTGCCTAAACTGCTGTCCTTATGGAAGTGATCTGGATGGATTAATAGACAGCACGAGAAATGAGTCCTCACTGAGAAAAGAAATGCTAACCTTAAAACTAAATCCTATCTTTTGGGAAAAGTAAAATGCTTCTAAAATAAATCTAAATCATTTTTGATCTGTGCTAATCAGAATAAAATTGTTTGTCCCCCAAAAAACATTTTCTGATAGCACCGGGTTCAGGTTTGAGCTTTGGGCTTCTTAAACAACACATTTGTGTCAATTTCAGACAAAAGAGAGATTTTTTTTCCTTCGAATGGTATCTTGTGCCATTATTTTCCTTTTGTCTTTACGGTGGCACTGCAGTGCAGTGGTTAGCACTGTCTCCACACAGCAGGAAAAAAAAAAATCAGCATGCCTTTCTGGTCGACTGTGCTCTCTTTGTGTGGAGTCTTCATGCCCTCCATGTCCCTGCACGGATTTCCTGCGGTTCCTTTGGCTTCCACCACCAAACCAAACAAAGGTGTGTTAAGTTAACGAGTTTCTTTACATTATAAACTGTCTATAGATGTATATGTAAACGACTGGTGACATGTCCAGGGTGTAAAAATAGTGAAACAAAACCTCCCCTGTTTATAGTCAAGGTTCATAATAAATGAATGCCACTTAATGTCAGCTTGAGTGAGAGTCAGACTTTTCAACAAGGCTGGATGCCTATCTGCCCCTTGGCTTTCACCTGCCTATTAGGGTGGAACATATTGGTTCTGTGTGTGAGTCTGTGCATGTAAGCTGTGCAGCACAGAATAACTGAATAGGACACACATACACAGACACACACACGCGGGTGGGCTAACGGTGGCGAGCCTTATCGCTACACCACAAAGTGGGAAGATTAGATTACTCACTTCCCTAAACCTCTAACTTGGTTACCATAGCAATAGCAGTGTGACTAGGGCAGCGGTTGGTCACTGTGGAGGCTGCTGAAGCAGGAATGGACGCAACAATTACCGGGGGAACTGCGGGTCAGCCGGCGGCTTTACCTCCGCTGCTCGCCGATTCATTTGGTTCTATTCTTGTGTTTCTAAACGAGGTCATCCTCTGGTCGTGTGCTTCAACATGGAGAAAAGTGACAACATCGGCAGAGCAGACATTCTTCTTCATTTCTCCTAATGGGGTGTGCTGTAGCTACTTTAAGAAGCCCTGCACGCATGTTAATAAGATATGTTGCTGCAAAATATTTGGATGGTTGATAAACGGTAAAACATGTGAGGTCCCAGCTCGGGTTGCCATTTCTGTGCACTGCTGCATAGCGGCTAAGGGAGATCAATTGATATTGAATTCATAATTGCACTATAGTGGAGCCTCGCCTTTAATTCAAATTAATGAAGTGCTTGCAAATCCATAGTGTTTTGGGTTTGATCATTAGATTAATTATCCCAATAAGGCTATTGTATTTCAATTAAGTCAAGTGCAGTGTTTATCTTTTCATTAGTCAACACTCAGAAAAATACATTTTACACAAAGAGTGGAGACAAGGCTCGGCACGTGTACTTATGGAGAGAGAAATACAAATCAAACTTCAGTATATCAGCATTATTGTACTTCAAATTCTGTTTTTAGGGTTAACGTTTCGATTTCAGCTCACAAAAACAGTCTTCCACTGATTTTTGCTGAGCACCAAAAGTCCTTGCTGTACTGAGCGACTTGACTAAATTGACAAAAACTACAAAACACAGACCTTCCATTCAGTGTATTTTCTATTAGAACTGAAAGTATACACTGTCATCTCGTGCGATCGTGGCTCAAAGAGTTGGCAGTTCGCCTTGTAACTGGAAGGTTGCCGGTTCGAGCCCCGGCTCGGACAGTCTCGGTCGTTGTGTCCTTGGGCAAGACACTTCACCTGCCGCCTACTGGTGATGGCCAGAGGGGCCGATGGCGCGATGTGGCAGCCTCGCTTCTGTCAGTCTGCCCCAGGGCAGCTGTGGCTACAACTGTAGCTGCCTCCACCAGTGTGTGAATGAATAGTGGAATTGCAAAGCGCTTTGAGGGCCCTGAAAAGCGCTATATAAATGCAATCCATTATTATTATCTCAGTCTTTGTCTTCATTTTATTTCAGTTCGTTTTAGTCTGAGTTTACTAAGATACCGCCAGAACAAGTGCTTTTAAAGTGTGAGCCTAAACAAAGCTCGGGAAATAATTAGAGTGACACACAAAAGAAGCAGGTAGGTGAAAAAAAGCAGGAGAGACACTTCGAAGAATGCCCCATAAATACTGGTAATTACAGTGCTGACAGCCCTGATGCCCTCTCCCTGCTGTTAAGGACTTATAATGGAGTCATTTTTTACTATTCAAACTGGGAAAAAAAAACAGGCTCTGATAAGTTATGGGACACTGTTTTGACCTTGACAAAGCACTTAATTCAGATAAGAGTTACCCTCGAAACTGCGGTGAAATTAGGTCACTACAATGCCGGTGGCTAACAGAGCATGACAGCGTTTAAATCTTTGACTTAGCGGCTCGAGGCAGCAGAGTCCAGCTGACTCCTAACCAGTATTCTTGCTGGTCCAGCTGAGGACTATTTTATCTCTACTAGAACACTTTTCAAAAATTCGCTGTTTAATATTGGATTGGAGAAGCCACAGTGAAGCATAGACCTAATGTACTTTTGGGTCTTTTAAAAGGACCATGAATAATTAAAGTCACCAGTTGGCAAAGTAGCAATTTTACATAATTCGTTCCCTGTATGAAGATGCATTAGATGACTTCTGCTTGACATAAACTGAAAAGAACAGAAATATTTTGTGCTTCTCAGAAATTGATTCATGACAAAGTTAAGAAATGTTATGCAAGCAAATAACTCTAATTTCAATGTGTTTTTACTGCACAATGACATCTTGTGGTGTTTTGCAGTGACTGGGCTGCAGTGTTGAAGACCAGTTAGCAAAGATACTGTATTGAGCACTGAGTCTTTATAGCTCTGCCAGAGCCAGCAGTGCTGACACTGTGACAGGACGTGCTTTTCTACTGTTCCTTCAGTGCAACAGATGCTGGCCGATGACGGGTTTGCTGCAACTTGTGGAATAAAAAAAACATTAAAGTTCAAACATGGAGATAGTTTGCATTCACGCTGCATGCCAGTCACATCAGCACATCAAACAGCACTGCAAAGAGAGACACTCAAGTCTGTGCAACAGAATCCACTGCATCTTATAGTGTTTAAGTCACAATGATCATATACTGGAATTTTACTACTATTGGTTGTATACTAACAGCTGGCATCTGTCATAGCAACACCAACATATAACTTGAGCTGGGTGCTACTCATTGTTCCTGAAGGCTGCTTTCATGCCAGTTAAGTCTGTCAAAGCTTTGCTTGTTAGCCCACATTAAATTAAATGAAAGAGTTTTTAATAAAATGCATCAAAAGGAACTTGTGATTTTTCTTATTTTATGTAAAAAAAATTGCGGTGGACAATTAAAATAAAATGGCCCCAGTTTCAAATAATGAGACAGGTAATAAATCGGAAATACATTTTCTTCATTAGTCATTCTGGACATTTTTGTACTCCTGTTTCTGGAGGATGTTATTCACAGGGGAATGATCATCTCGGGCACATGGCTCTGCCCATATTACACTGAAACCATCTTTTACAGGTGGCTAATCAGAATACAGGTGGCTTAAAGGGAGAAGTACTGAAACTGTTTGTTTTAGTACTTTTCCCTTCAGAAGAAGAACTGAAGGACTTATCCTGGTTCCATAAGATTTATGACCTGCATGCAAAATGGCAGAACATTGTAGCGCAGATAGATATTTTCTATTTGTTACATTCCTGGTTGTTGCTGAGAATTACTGCCTCTCAACCTTTAAGAGAAGAAAAGTACCATCTTTGTCAATTCCTTGCTGCCACCTCCTGACAGAGGGCATGTTTTACTGCACCTGCCCACCAGACTCATTTGATCATCCACGCACACACACACAAAAACACCCATTTTGGAATAGACAGCCTCTGCTAAACCTGATCTCAGAATCCACCTCTCGCTCCACCTCCACTGCTGAAGCTGTCAATACTTCTAACGGGTATTTTGTGATCAGCTGCTGCGTGCAAGAAATTTCAAGCCAACCCGTCCAAATCTTGCGGAGATATTTTTGTGTGGACGAAAGCGGTGGACTGACATCCAAGAGGTGGTGCTGCTTCAGTTCTAAAAATAAGGACTGTATTTTTTTTCCCCCTTTTACAACACTTCAGCTCCTTTTTTCGAGGTGATATCATGCAAGAGTAGGTTTTATCTCTCTTACAGTTTGACATTCTAACAAATGATCATCTGCCAGCAGCGCGAAATAGTCTGTCTTCTTTAAAAATATACTTGGACTGTTGAGATGCGTCGAAATCTTTCAGGCTCAAGGCTTTGCTCTGTCTTTGTTCTTGCATGATCATGTGAGCCCAATTCAATTTCTCCACTGTGCAATTTGATTTGGACAAATGGCTGATTCTGACTAAAGGGGCCATGTGACTCGACTCGTGCCCAGAGGGCATCTCCCTGCACAGTTGACTTGTGTACTTATCAGATAAAAAACAGCAAACACAAAGGAGAACACACACTGACGAGCATGAATGCATCCGCGCTTGCACTGCTACTGGTCTGCATTCTACACACACACACACACACACACTCATGCACCACATTGCCACTGAAACTGGCAACTTCCTGGCTGACCCAAGTTTTATGTGTGTAGATTTATCATCGGCCATTAAAATATATTTGATTTTCACTGAGATGGCTCTCTACTGCTGACTTCTTACAAGTCCAAGCCGTCTTTTACAACCGCTTGCTTTAACCTTCTCCCCTGCTCATAAAACACCAGCATCTTCTTCCACCTCTGGCAGATCCCGCTCCTCCCTCCCCTCCATCTCTCCTACTGTATCTCTCCATCTATTGTGACCTCTGCTATGATTCTATCTTTATAGGGTGTGTTTGTGTTTCTCCTCCTCCTGTCCTTGCCCTCTTCTTTCCCCTTCTTCCTCCTCTACTGCGCAAATACCCTCTCCACCCTTGAGCTATTTTTTCTTAATTGTCTCTTTTCCTCCTGAATGATCGATTCGTCAGATTTATCTGACATTTTGAGAGTGAGGACAATTCTCAGGCTTCTACTTTAAACCGCCCAGGGGTCTTGGAAGGTGAACATTTCTAATGAGCTTTCATGAGGATATTCAGAGAAAATCTGTCTCACTTAAAGAAATATGTGAACGATGACTCTATACCTTTCACCTTTTGATCGTCCGATGCTACACTAATCATTCCTGTAGCTTTGGCTGGGATACTGTTATTTCTTTCATGACGACACATGAATTTTATGAGATTTTTTATTAGCTTTTTAAAGCCCGCTGTAGCAGTCTGTATGTCATGCTATGTTATGGAGTGATGTCCTGTTGGGTAACTATTTTGAAGGACACATGAAGCATGTGGAGTATTATTTTTCTGCTTTATGATACTTTTAACTTAATAACTTTAGTTAAAACATGTAAATAAGTAAACTACTCAGTCTGCTGTACCATTATTTGTTGCTATCACAGCACTGCTCTTTGGCTTAAAGCTGCAGATAGTCAGTAGGCGTCATTTGGCATTAATACCTTGATACACCGGCCACAGTTAGAGTTTGCTCAGCCAGAACACTGCTGTTTGCTTAGCTTCCACTCACTGCTCGGTTTGCTATAGGCACCAAAAACAATCTGGTTAATTATAAAAAAGGTCATAATCTGGGTTCAAATATTCACCTCTCGCTAGATTAAACCTGCATGATGATGACGCAGACCAGTGCATTTAAATATGAAGTGTCACTGATTGAGAACACTTTGTACATATCTCCTGTGACTGCAACTGCAACAAATCAGTCCTTTTTTGTTATTCAGATGTCACGCAGCATCGGTAAGATTTTCTTTTCACTTTTAGACTAACATAAATAACCGTCTAACAAATTATTTGCATGATGTGTTGGTCGAAAACTCGAATAAATAAGTAAAATCCAGAAGTCGGAGGATCTGGCTGTTATTTTTCACTGCAGACAATATAATTGTCAAACACTGCATGTCTCTGATGGCATTGCAAGAGAAATGCTTTTGAAAAACACCCTGTAGCACAACTCCAGGCTAACGTTAGTCAACAGAGGTGTCAAACAAATGACCTGCAGGCTAGAACCTGGACCAGCAAGGGGTCCAATTTGGCTCATTGAAAAGTCTAAAAACTCACAGAAGGAGAGCATTACTTTTTGTGGACTTTGCACTGTGTTTTGCACCAGGAAGCTTTGTGTTGTGTAAGAATACATTAGTGGATCTGAGTGGTTGCCTCAACTGTAAATTTAACCTGAGCCAAAGTTCTGAATTGCTGTCAGGTTAGAGCCTCTTACTGAAAAAGACATTACCCATTCCTGCCATACTACGCAACAATAAGGTGCTGAAGCCAAAGAGCTGCTCTCTTTACAAAGAGTCTTAGTAATGACAGCAGGCTGGCTGGGAAAACTAGAACATACTGTTGAAACTGCACTTTTTTTTCTTGAGACATCTCATGCTGTTAGTCTGTTTTGTAATTAAACGGGTCATTAAAGGCGAATGTTTTCAGAAAGTGCTAATTTGCACCCGAACACTTTTCTTTATGGGTTATTATGCAGTGGTTTACTGTTCCAACCAGCTTGATCAAATTGGTCTGTAAATGGCATGTGAACTAAAACATTTGCCACCTTTAACCTGACTTTTATGGCTAGAAATAATATATGTACTACTGTAAACAAGCGCTGGGTTTGGGTGGAACGACGGTTCTGTAAATTAGAGCAAACTAACATAAGCTATTCCTTCCAATTTCCACTGAAGTGCAGCTTTTCAGATTCAGAGTTCTTAGCGTTATAGGACTAAAAATTCTCGGTTTTGTTATTGAATTCTCTTCTGTGCTATTTTGGTTCTTGTAAGGCACAGAGAGCATTAAGGGAAAAGAAACCCTGTGACTGCTTTCTTTCACTGCAGATTTTATGGTGGTGTCTTGCAATGAAATGCCGAAAAACAGCCCGAGGAAGTGTGATCGTCTATACAACGGAGCTCAGAGATAGACCGAGCATGCATGGCATTACAAACAAATCACGACGGTACTGGCCGTGCCATTTTTCCCTTTAATCCCATGCAAGTGTAAGCACATTGTGTTCACGGGACATGCATAAAAATGTATGTTTCATTTTGCTCCTCCTTCCTCCTGCTTCTTAGGGCTGTCTGTCCTCCTCTCCCTCAATCTCTACACCACTCGCCGTCTGTTTCCTCTGCTCTGTTATCTATTTTGCGACTTTCCCCAGGCCATTTCTTTGTCCACCCCCATCTTTCCTCTCTATCTGTCTTTCCCTCTCTCGCTTTCTCTCTCTGGTTGACCTAGCACCAGTTTCATTTCCGCTTGTTCATCCGTCTATCTGCCGTCTTTTTGGGGGGGCACTAATCTCTTTTTCAATCTCTCTCTCCCTCTCATATATACTTGGGAAAGCTCCATGCATCGGAGTTAATGAAGTAACTGCATGGGCAAACACACGGGAGGATAGAGAGGCTGCAGAGTGGGGCGTGTAAATATATGCATGGGTACCAACGTGTTTTGACAGACGAGCCTGACTACTGTCTGTGCTGATGTTAGAGTTGAATCTTGTTAGTCAATTAAGCAACAAATTAGAGACTTAGCTCAAAGACACGTTATTAATACGGTGGGGGTTTATGTGATTAGTTACACAAAAGTTGTTCATAAAAAAGTCACTCATGGCTATAAGCTCATCTCAATCTTATTGCAATCTCTCACACACTTGTCACTCTCTTCCCAAGCTCCACTGTTTATCAGCTGTAATGCTGCCCAGGCCACCATTCCGCCCTTTCACTCGGCTTTGTGAAGACGGGCACACAAAGCTAAATGAGGACTTTCTCCAGCATGCCGTCTCTGCAAATCCTGGCTTTCATTGTCGAATTTGCACAAAAAAGTAGCCAAATAAATCAGCGTGAGATTAGAAAGGTGAATTGTGTAATTTCTGGGCTTTTGCTTAAAGAAAACACTTTCAATTTTTCAAATAATCCCCAGTTTTTTAGGACATTATGCAAATCTTTATCTGGCTGAGACTTGAAAAAAATCAGTTGTGATTGAAAATCAGTTACAATTCCAATTGTTCTGTTTTTTAAATGTATTTTCTGCTGCAGTCACATGATCTTTTACTGCAGCTGTGAGAACAGCCTGTTCACAAAGGTCTAGTTTTGACAAAAGGACAAAAGATAAAACACATGCTGGCAACAGCACTTCCTTCATCTTTATCTGTGGTTGTTAGCACCCATCACGTTATGTAAACTCACAGTTTCCCATACATGAATGGCTATTTGATTAAGATGCATTACCAGTAAAAGTTTACTTTGGATTTTAAAAATAAAAATAAATAAAATGACTCCATGCTCACTTGTTTTGTCCACTTGTTGCATCAAATAAATAAATTAATAAACAGGGATGAGCAGGTCGAGTGCAGATCAAAGCCATCAATCCAAAACAATGAGCTAAAAGAGCCTAAAACACTACACAAAGCTAGAGGCAGCTCAAAGTTGGAACTTAATCCTTGTTAAGTTTATCAGCAGAAGTGACCCTGTTTGCTGAAAGTTATTGAATAATTGATGGTCATTTATAATATCCCATAATTGCTTCCCAAGAAACAATTATTAACAAAGAGTTTATTAATAAAACACTATAGTCCCTGCATGTTTACATGTAGGATCTCTCTGACAAGCCCGTTACTGCAGGTCATCAGGAACGCACCACCTGGTTACTCATCAGGCATTGATCAATACATTTGTTAGGACCTTGCAGTAGTTCAGTACCCGGTCTTATTAATAATTTTTATTGCTGTATTGTTGGTTTTTATTTACCATTTTATTAATTTTGTGCCTTTTAATGATGTTTACATATTACTGTTGCTCAGTGGCGGTCCTAGCCTGTTTGGCGCCCTGGGCAAACACCCCCTCTGGCGCCCCCCCCTCACACACACGAACACACACACATGAAGAGAGAGACAGAGTATGCATTGTATGCAAACGGCTACTAAACAGACATCATAATTCGTCATACAATGAGAACAGGATAAATCAACAATTGACACTGACTAATTAATATTATATCATTGTATATATTGTTTGGAGTTTAGTCTGTTACTGTTACTATTTTTACCATTTCTTCTTGGAGGAACTGTAACCCACATAATTTCCTTAGGGATTAAGAAAGTATCCTGATTCTTAATGTTTTAGGATACATGACCTGCCATTATCCAATGACACATCTGCTTACCTGTATCTTTTGCTCGTTTCTCCTTGTAGGAGTCATAATTAAATGTATTGAATTTTAAGGATCACTGGGTTTTCATTTGTTTGGTTGCTATGGTGATGTGTAATGGGAGTCACGTGGGTGCTAGCGGCGACATTAAGAGGGCGTTGTCAGTCTGTCTTTCACTGGTTTGATTTTGACAGAGAGGAGGGCTGGGTAGCCGTAGTTTTTGTTGACCGCAGCACAACGAGTTTCCCCTTGTTGCATTAGAGCCTGTGATGTTTTAAGAGTTTGAATCGCGAGCCGATCACATTGCTCTGTAAACTTTCCAAGCACTTTAATAAACAAGCAAGCAATTCCACCTCTGGCATTATTGCGTAAAGTTGACAGGCAAATAGGCAGGCTCAGTCCCCGGCCTCTAGCGACTGTGGAAGTCGCTACGCTCCTCCTCTTCTTTTCTCTTTTTTTAGAGTTTAAAAACGGGTTGTGTGTGAGACTTTAGATCAACAAAATATAAAATATACATTTTAAATTGTTATTGATCCCTTTACCCCGAGTCCTAAAGTGTATATTTATTTTCTTACTCTTCTTATATATATTGTTTGTTTACTTGCACTGCTGTAACTGGAGCCTCGTTGTCTCGTCTCTCTATATACTGAGAGTATGTAGCGGAGATGACAATAAAGTTTACTTTGACTTCAGCAGCAAGCTGGCGCACCGAGGGCTCTCGCGCTCACTTTTCGCTTATAGAATTTTGAAAAAAACATCGGTGCAAATTATAAGTCTGTATCATGATGTCTGGTGTTTTCGTGTTTGTTGGTTTGTTTGTAATTTGTTTTATTTTGCGAGTTGGTCATTTTTGCTGCTCCAGCCAGCCAGAGCATCCCCCGCCGCCCCGCCCTCTCCTCCCTGTGCCGCAAGCAGCAGGCGCACCTCGCAAACGGAGGGCGCCCTTACTCCCAGCAAATGGGCGATAGAAAACCAATGCCATTCCCAATATGCGCTGGCATGATGTCGGGGCAGCATGACCGTGATGCCGCCCCCACCATGATGCCGCCCCGGGCAACCGCCCGTGTCGCCCGTATCTAAAACCGCTACTGCTGTTGCTTTTTCTCGTTTGGTTTTCATCGCTGACAGAAGTTTCATAAGGATTTTGATAGTTATGAGCTGCTAGTGACCAGCTAGCCACTTTGGCTTTGTTAGCTTCTTTAAAATGTCCAGTTCACCTGTATGAGCGTTATTCAGCTGTTTAGTGTTCTTGTTGTCCATGTTTTGGCGATTGTCTCCCTCCAGTCTATTTTAGTGAACTTTGGTGAACGGTGTCGTCACTCGCAGCGAAGCATTTCCATGCCAACAACATGTGAGCATGTGGCTGTGAGTGTGTGTGTATAAGTATTTGCATATGCTACTCTGCATGTGTTGTGCATTGGCTTATAATCCCAGACCAGCTGACTATTGCATCTTTAGATGTTATTAATTCACTTGGTTTTATCTCTCTATTAATTTATTCTATGTATATACTCATGCTACAGTCTTGATACTAGTGCATTTGTGTAGCAAATTGTCTGGTATGAAATATGCTTTATAAATAAAGTTTTGCTTTAGTACATGTTTTCAATTACATTAAACGTTAGCGTGAATAAAATAATAAGTGAAGCTAACGATGTTAAGAAAACATGTTTTTAATTGGTTTACCATATTATGAAATTAAAATACATTGAAGTCAGCCCCTCATACTCAATAATAAATACAGCGCTGTGGAACACAGTGGGTACAAAGCAGCATATTAAAAAGCAGTATGTGAGGAGTTAGAGGAGGTGGAGGAGGACGAGGTGAGTAATCTTACCATCGTCTCCTGATCCTGAGCCAGCATCTGCAAAGGAGAACAAACAGTTATTAACCAGAGGCTCTCACAGACACAGACATTAGCTGAATAATGTGTGTCTGCATATGTAAGTGTGTGTCTGGACCTATTTGAATATCTGCTTGTGATTGTGTGCATGTACACAAGAGAGAGTCTGTGTGCGTGTGGGTGAGATTTCTGTGAAGACGGTGCAGAAAGTGATGCAGAGAGACAGATCTACAAAGAAAAAAAACAGCTGAAAAACCGGGGAGGAGGATGATAGTGAGGTGGAGGATGCACTGATGCTTTGAGCATCACGCAGCTCCCCCATTCTGTACCACAACACCTCCAACTGTGGACCTCTCAGTGGTAGGACTGTGGGAAGGCGCAGTGTTGCAAATGTGTTTGTGTGTCAGCGAATCCTTCTTCATGGCTTTCCCACTGAATCGGTGTAAAGCCCCTTCAAACACACTGAGCTTACCGAGCTGTTCAACAATACAGCTGTGAAAGAGATACTCATGAGCACTCCGAAGCTCCGTGTAACTCGAGCTGCTGCACAAAGTGATCCGCTAAAACGCACAGTGCCAGAGCACACGCAGGCCCTCCGAGGACTGCAGGGGGGATGAAAGCGCAGCTCCGTATGAACACCCATGTGAGAGGGTTTTATAAGAAGAGGTGCACGTCATGGGGCAACTGCAGTCCCAGAACACATGGAGTCTAACCATCAAGCTGACACTGATACTTTGGTGACACAAGGTTTGGATCAATAAAATACATTTTTGATGGGAGTCGGTATTGCCAAGACTCTCTGAGGTCAGAGCAGCAGGCGCTCCGATGTGTCAGGGGAAAGTAACTTTTACACTCTTGTTTGACTGATATTTTCTAGAGTTCAATGATCACTGAATAATTCACATCGTTATAATCGTGAGTACTGTGTTATGCGTTCACACTGGTGATTTTGGAAGCCGTTATGCATAGAATTAGTACCAGTTAGATAGGCAGTATCAAGTAATGCTTTGAACACTATGAACCCTTAACCTGGCCCGGGGGCCAGAATTGAACAGGCTCTAATCTGGCCACTGAACAGGTCTTGAAAATGTGAAGAAGTGCACAGACTTTTCATTTTCATAGGTCACGCAGCTTTCCCCCTGCCGTCAATTCTTATTCATACTACACCAAAATAATTTAAATAAAATGGGCATTTTTTAAATTTAAAATTTATATTTCATAACTATGGGACGGTTGGGTAGTAGTAGTTTCACTTAAGATCAAAGTAGCCTGTGTGCGCCCCACGATGTAAAATGAGTTTGAAATCCTTGCCTTAACCCCTCAACCGGTTGAACTCACTAAGAGATATAACCTGGAGTGAAAGAATTCATCATCCTCAAAAATGCTACACTTTTCTAAAAATACAATCTACTGTGAGAACACCATCAGCATCAGGAATGATGCTATAATAATATTAATTAAAAAAAAATGACTCCTCACATAATGGATACAAAATAAACCAAGTAGGGACGAATTTTCATTAGAATCATCGACATCCATCAGCCTGATTCTGAGGTTTCGTGTAGGTGATGTTGGGACAAATGGTGTATGGTTGTTTACTAGGATTACTGTAGCAACGGGAGCTGAAAGCAGTATTACAGTGCAGTGAACTGGGCTGAAAAAAAAGGGATCATTAGTGATTTGTTCCCCTGAGGACAGTTGTGAGATAGAGTGAGAGAATGGCCAATGAATATTTCAAACTGATACACTATCAGAAACAACAGGGGTCGTTTATGACGTAGTGCCATTGTCTGACCAAATTTGGTAAAACCTCAACACAATGACTGGAAGAGTAGAAAAGCGGAGTAGAAAGACTCTTCAAAGACAAACACACATTCGAAAGAGCGCTTCATGCGTAAATCCTAAACCCGACAATGACTTAGCATTTGCACACTTTTCCACCATCTGTTATTTGGTTAGATGCCTGAAATAAACACATTTCTTCATGTTTTCTTTTACATTGTGACATAAGTGTGAATTTCTAAGCTTTTCATGTCTCAGAGAAGACATTTTCTAACAATAGAGTACAGAAGTTGTCATGGACTTTCAACATGATCAAGCTAAACACACAAGCTCAATGGCAGTGACAATGACATGTACATATACACCAATCAGACATAACATTATGTCCGCTGACAGGTGAAGTGAATACTGTTGGTTGGTGGGATATATCAGGGAACAAGTGAACAAGGTTGTTCAAACAGATGTGTTAGATTTGACTGCAGCTCTGTTGGGTGTTCCCAGCCTGCAGTGGTCAATATCTATCAAAGGTCCAAGGAAGGAACAATGAACCAGCAAAAGGATAATGGGGGGCTAAAGATCACCGAGGGGAATAAAGTCTGGCCCGTATGGTCCTGTCCAAGAGATGAGCTCAAATTGCAGAAAAGTTGTGATAGAAAGGTGTCAGAATTTACAGTGAATCACAGATCGTTGCATATGGGGCTGCAGACCAGTCAGGGTGCCCGTGCTGACCCCCGTCCACCACTTAAAGTGGCAACAATGGGCAGGTGAGCATTAGAACTGGATCATGGAACAATGGAAGATGCTTTGGGAAATGTTCTGCTGGGAATGTTAGGCAGGTGGTTAAATGTCGTGCCTGACTGGTGCATACGTACCATACATGTGGTAGCTCGTATAGCTTTTTCCAACTGCCTTTGCACTTCAAAAATCCTAAAAGTTTCAGTGTGTTGAGATTTTCTTGCTGAAGAAAACCCGTAAATATCCTGAACTTAAAAAAAAATTGCTTATTTCTGCATTAAATCAAAAGGCTAAACACAAATCCCTGGCTTTTGTTGCTGACCTACAAGGCCACACTTCTTGCATCTTGCTTCCAGCTCTGAATCTTTAAAAACACCACTTAAATGAATAAATATTAATGAATCGGATACAGAGAATTCATGAGGAAGAAAACGTGTGAAGTCAAATTGTCTAGAACCACATGGAAAATATGACGGAGTTTCGGTGTGGAAATAAAGGAAACAATGTAAACAAACATAAAAAAGGAACTATCAAGGGTGGTACACTGATTCTATGTCAGTAGTAAAGTGTAATCTCATCAGTGGAGCAAACCAAATAAAAAGTCCGATTCCCGTGAGTTGTCCACTAAAGTATCTTTTGGATAAAAACTGAGAGGCTTTTCCATATAAATCAAATAGCAGCCATTTTTTACCTGGTATAAATATGTGTCTTCACATTTCCAGCCAAACATTGCTTACTAAGCAGCATGGAGATAGTGGGCCCCTCAACATGTCAGAAGTCAAACTGTTGTTCTCAGCAAAGAAGGGATTTCTCAGCATCAAATCAAATCACAGCATGACACATGATCCCTACGGGAGTCAGTGCACGGCACTCTAACATGCTTTATGGAAATCACTTGTATCCAGAAGTGTAAATCTCTATATCGGCTTTGTAGAAAGATGCTACAGCAACTTTACAGCAGATATGTAATTAGCTAAATCAAGAGACAAAAACTCTAACAAGTAAAAATCCTGTCAAAACAACACTGTGGTCCCAGAGGAGGAGGAATGCGTCTAAACCACTTCTCAGGAGAGAACACAAATCAGCACTTCGCAGTGGATGACTGGAAAAAAGTTATTTTTGCTGATGAATTCAGTTTTAGATTTGTGGTAGTAAACAGAATGTGGTACTGTATGACAGGAGACAAGCAGGAGGTAGTGGGAATATTTAATTCTGGCAGTATTTGCTGCTCTAGAGCTGGAGAGCTGCACTGAACTCCAAGCAGCGCTTGATCCTTCAGGCCTCTGGTTTGCATGTTTGCGTAGAAAGATTCCTACTGCACCGCCTGAGAACCAAAGAAGACCAAGGAATGCTGATTTTCAAAGACCTTCCTGCACAGTCACTTCACCTCAGCTCTTTAAAACATTTACAGAGGCGCGTGAAGCCTCAGAACGAGTTTTGCAAACTTGTGTGTCTGTGTGCAAAAGGAGAAACAGAAGGCCAGATTTTTGCTGTAATCTATGAACATCATTCGGAGACTGAATACTTCTTAAATGTATTAAACAAATCCAAAATATTTATCAAATTCAAAAAGTATCTTTGCTAGAAACTTTCTTTTTTGTTTACAAGAAAACTGTACAGGGCACCTTTAATATTTTTTTTAAAAAAACTGAACAGCCTCTACAAAAACTCCTCTGCATTTCTCCCTACACAATTCCAGTGACCTTGGAGTGTGTGGGACACTAAATGTGCAGTGTTTCATGAAAAGGCTTAGCTTTAAGGATCAGGCTGAAGTCAGAAGGGGTTCATGGGAGATCAATAAAAACCTTTAGTATCTGTACAAGGTAAAGGTTTGAGGAGAAAAAGACTGACATTAGAAAATATAACAAAACAGCAGGGGAGAGAGGCACAAGTTTACATTTCTTCCCATTTGTCTGCCAAATGAAGGGTCACAAAGAGGAGATACCACACAATTTTATTTTGTGAGAGGCACTGGAGGGTGAGGGAGAGAGCAGAGAAGGACTGCATCAATAGATGATAGAATTTTTTCCTAGTTTTAAGGCAATTGATTGGAAGAGGTGCGAAGCAGAAAGAAGAAGAGAGGAACCTTCTAGGGGAAACTGTTATTAACCTTACAGAGCTGCTGAGTCTGTACTGCATTGCACACAAACTGTACGCACACACACAGACCTCAGTCCTTGCACATAAACACACCTTTCCACTTTTTACTGGAAATAAGTATTTCAAGTTAGTGTTGAATAAGAAAGAATCGCTTGCCTTTACAGTAATGCCATCAGTGTTTGCCCCGAAACACACAATCTGTGACATGGACCTGTAGGAAAACCTTCCAATCACTACACTAAGATATCAGCATATATACAAAGACGACCTGTGTGAAACGTTTTTCCCTTTAAATAGCAAAGTCAAAGTCAAACGATGTCCTCCTTTTCAAAGAGCCTAAAAACACATGTGGTGTAAGTGACCATTCTCTTACTTGCAGTGATTAACTGCAAGTTCTGATTCTGATTGACATCCGTGCAGCACATGAGGAAGGAAATTTATATCCTAAACATCTGAGTGCTAAGTCACATTTGGAGTTCGTATGTGCAAACTGGATATTTTGGGGCCAGTATCATCGTGTCGCGAGGGACCTCAAAGTACACAAAACTGGAGTACTTTTTTTCTGCCACACAATGAATCTGCTCACCTGTGTGTTTGTGGCCAACAAGTGCGCTCTCTCACAGAGCAGAGGTTTAATTGGAGCTGTTAAAATATTGTGTGCAATCCAGTATGCTCTGTCTGGTTGGTATGGTTCAGACCAAACAAAATAAACTCAGTTATATCCAGACACGGGGGCTGTAAATTAAAATGGGTGGAGTTACAAATGTATCTTCTTAAAAAGTGTGTCACAGTGGGCAAAAAAAAACTAACGCTGCATCTAAGTTGCTACACAACATCCTTACAGAAATGCTAGCACGTGAGACTTTTAGAATATGAACGTCACAACCATGACAAAACGAGTCAGCGAATTTCTGCTGCGAAGCCCCAAGCTAAAAGTTTCTCTGTTGCCATTGTTAGCAAATGAGCATGAATAATCCTCCTTTCTAATAATTACTGAAATAAAAAAGACCTGAATCCAGCTAATGAGATAATGAATTAATCAGGAATGTGTTTACCGGGAGAGAAACGGAGCCAAGGGCTGTTGTCCCTTAGGCTTCAATACAACTGCAAGTCTTATTGCAGTCGCCCCCTGATGGCCACTTTTATATCGTCTCCCACGTGACATTTCCTTGTCTTCTGCGAGGTTGATCAAGAGAAGCACTGGCCAGTGAGTCTTTCTTTACTGCCAAGCGCTGCACCAATGCAACAACGGCAAAACAAAAGAGGAATGAGTTTAGCAAGATAAAAGTGTGAAATGAACAAGACACCCAGTATCACACACGCCGTTGTTGCAAAAGCCAGCGAGACTGGCTGATCGGGGAGCAACATGTAGTCTGTCATGACTGTCAGTCATGAAAAGGACAGATTTCTGTGACTCTACAACTCCTTTGTCCTAATCTGACAAAGTGGCCATAGAGAAAAATATTATATAGCTTAAGATTGCCACTGAGGATCAACAGGTGCAAGTTGATGTCAGAGGATGTGTTCACACATCTAGGGTTGGCTGTTATTTTAGTTAATTTAAAAAAAATGGATACCTATGAGCTTACACCTGTAAAAGACAGACTGTTTTAGGAAAAGATGATGTCTTCAGAATCCCCAATTTTTCATGACTGGATGTGCAGGCAACTCAGTAGGAAAGCAAACCTGCATGGGAGGTGTGTCAGGCGAAAAAGTAGTTGCTATCCAAAAAGACTATTAGCACAAAACTCCAGTTTGATGATGAAAATACAGGGAAAAACCAGCAACTTTATTTGTAAAGCTGTGTGTAAGATCCATACTAAAAGTGTACACGCAGAAATGCTGAAAATAATGTGCATAAATAAGGTAATGAGATTTATAAAACCGTGTGTACTCACACCTCCAGGCAAGCTTCCATTTATACATCACAGTCCACACATCTCTGCCAGTGCATCAATCATGCAGCATTACACATGAGTGTCACAGAAATATTTATGTTTATAGCAGCTAAACTGACTGCTTTACAACTTTCCAGAATGATTGCAACACTCGGTGCTATCAGGCCCCCTGAGATGTGAGGAACTATGATATGTGAACTTTATTTATTTATTAATTCGAGTTTTGTTATTGTGAACTTGGCCTGCAGTATCGGGGCATGGAGTGTGTTCATTTTGCTGTCAGAGCTGTCAGCAGCTTTGTTTCCAGACTTTGCTAATTTACACAATCCATATGTGCAGGTGGCGGAGTTTTGCCGGGGTGAGGTGTCCAGAGAAGGCAGAGTGTGAGCAGCGCTGTGGTGTCTACTGTGCGCCTGACAACACCGTCACCTTCACTGCTGCGATTTCCCACACGGAAACTAAATGAAACACTGTGTCCTTGGTGATGCGGGTGGAGAATTAGAAGATATCATTAAAAACTAATTATATTCTGTTGCAACAAGGTGAAAATCGAGGGCCTGGAGCCTAGATGGGCAGGTAGCATGTCAAAAGTAATATGCAGAAAGGGTTCCATCGCAGACCGGGATCTTACACCGGGAATGTCAGACTCATCTTACATTATAGACCACATACAGTACATTTTTTTGGGCTGGACCACTTAAAATATAATGTTTCTCTCAGTGTAAACAAGTTTAACTGAACATTTAATCGCTGCGATATCTTCATGTTCATGATACGCTTGAGATGTGTTCATGTTCAACAGCATGTGTCAGTTTTTCTACTTCTGTAGTAAATGAAAGAAATCTGTCAGCGCAACACTTTGGGTTTAGCCTCCTTAGACCTGAACTCTTTCACGGCATGCATTTTCAATTTCTCTTTGGTATTTGGGCTGATTGGGACCTGATGAATGTAAAAACAAAAATTACCAGATTTTTCTTTTTACCTGAGTTTTGTTTCATAAGAGGACATTCATTTTAAATTTCGAGAGAACAGTTGCAGTATAATGTCCTCGAAGGTGCACATCAGGCCCTTGTAGAGCAAAATTTAGTATTTTTCTCTATACAACCCAAAATGTGATGTCCACATATGTGGACGTCAGGAGGTTAAATCTGTAAAAAATATGGTGTAAAATTACAGAAAAAGTTCTGGTATTTCATTGCCCAGACTTTCCTGTAATTATAAAATACAATGTCTTGTATCATATACTGTGAAAAAACAAGAAAAAACGTCACCGTTATTTAAATCCGTATCTATTGCTTAATTACCTTTACTTTGGTGTAGTATGAATTAGGGGTGGGTTTTGATGATCGATCTATCGATTAAAATTGATTCTAGCTTGGATAACATGATATCGATTCAAAAATCCTGAATTGATTTTTAAATATAATTTTATTTTGCCCGAAACACCAGAATCTCAGGTTAAACTTAAAATTGTTCAGCTAGAGCTCAACACCCCCAACGCCCTTCCTTCACATTCTTCCCTTTAGAAATCCTCAATATTCAAAGTATCCTCACATTGAAATTGTTTGTTCCTTCTCATTTTAGAAAAAAGAAACAATAAAGTACTTGAATCCTACCCTTCCTGATAGAGCTGCTTCAAGTTAAAATATCCCTGCTGCTTTGTGGCTCATCTTGGCCTCTCAGCTTGATGTGAGGCAGCAAGTTGAAAGATCTGCAGTGATCAATGATGGATTAGATTATCATTACTTAATGTAATTGTAATTTAAATTAAGATAGACTTCTGAAATAACTAGAAATGACAGTGTTTTTTTGTACACAAAGAATGAGCAGTGCATTGACTCCTCCTGTACTGTGTGTGAGATTATGCTGACACCATTGGACTGATTCTAATGTCTACTGATCGCACAGAGAGAGCTCCTTAAATCATTTGCCAAACATATGGCTCCTGTCATCTGTCAGTGCTCAGGCATCGCAGTCACACGAAACGGTGATTAAACATGCCATCGACATTTTAACAATGTGTCAGTTAAATGCTCTCTCACCTTTCCATTTAATGACTTCCTGGAAGTTATGCGGCACACTCCACGAACTGAGTGGGAAATACAGTGTTTCTGCTTGCCTTAGCTCGACTCTCTCCTTTGGGGAAAATAGACTGCTGGGTTTGTTTCGCTTTGCTAAGCTAATGCTTAACTGCTCCTTACTGTGCTGGGCTAGCACCTGATGGGATAGGAAAGCGGTGCCATCCTGTTCTAATCAGCTTTCACTGGCTTTGTAATCCTAAGAGCTCTTCCTTCTATCGGATTTTAGATCAGGACTTCCTTATTTGTTGGTGACATAAAGGTAATAGAGTCCAGAACAGAGTGTAAATTAGCTTTTTCTTCTCACGAATGTTACGCTATAAAAGTCGATAAACTAAACGCTAAAATAACCACATTGTAAAACGTCACAACCTGTGGTGCCATATCGCGGCTCAAATCCTGCTTTCTGTTCAAACTTTGTCTTCCCAACAGCAAAATAAACGTCTTCCACTTCTTCCTCGCTTGCTCTGTAATTTGGTCACCACGCAGCACCTTCTTTTCTATAGCAACCAGTAAATGGTGCCATCTTTATTTATATACAAAAAACAGAAGGCAACACTATCAAATCATGTTTGTCTCTGCCTCGGTGTCCTCACAGCATGAAACGGGCACCTCAGCAGGCCTCTTGTTTACTGTTTGGAACGACAACCGACTCCAACGTCTGCCCTGTTGGCCTCGGCAAGATCAAAGGGGTTCGGCGCAAGGGAAGCGCGGACGTCGCTTATGTATATCACCAGAAGAAAAATGGTAATGCAAGATTTAAGATACAAGTACAGCACATTTATCTTTCATCAGTGTAATGAATTTAATCAGCCATCTCATTTTTAAAATGAAAAAATTAGAACGGTAATATTCTAATCAGTTTATAAAATGTTTAGCGCCTTTCAGCTCGTAGTTTCTTGTGGTAACACTCATCTATAACGTTCTTGTTCAGTCTCACCAGTAGGGATGGGTATCGTTTAGGTTTTATCCGATACCGGTGCCAAACCGGTACTTTTGAAACGGTGCCGGTGCTTAAACGGTGCTCAAACCGGTGCTTAAAGAATGGAAAACACAAAAGTGGTCCAAAAACCTCTCATGTTCAGCTGTTTTTTTGTAAAAAGATAACAATGTTAGCCTTTTCTGCAGCTATGGGGCATATATGGTATCACTCTTGGCTGGAAGCAGTGCTTAAACAATGGAAAAAAACACAAACTTTGTCCAAAAACCTCTCATGTTTAACTGTTTTCCACTTTTTCTTTGGTCATTTTAGCCTTTTTGGCCAGGGTGAAGGGAGTATCTGCCATCAAACAAGAAGACAGCTGCATGTAGCTATGATGGTGTTTGCTGTTCACCTTACATGCATTAATGTAATAGCGTGGTTAGCCTACTCAACGTAAATTACACACGAACAACATTAAGCTACTCACGCAGAGAAGAACGGCTGCTGCTGCATCATCATCCTCATCATTTCTGCTACACTGGCAGGGCTAGGGGCCAGGACTCTCCTCTTCGGGTTTTTGGGGGATGTTGCTAATTCCGGGTCCGATAACAGGCAACCCACAAGCAGTAGATGTGCTCGGTGTGAGGTCTCGCAGCAAGCTATCAAATACGGCGCATTTCTCGGCTTTAAAAAAAAACACTATGCGTCGCCAGGTGTTTCATCAGATTTGAGGTGTTACCTCCTTTGACAGTATCACAGTATCAGCTTAAAGCACTTGTTGCAGCTGCTGAGTTTGCATCTTTTGCTGTGAAGTACAGCCAGACTTTTGACCGCTTCGCCTTGGACATTTTTAATTTGTAGCTCTGCTCTAAAAGAACGTACGTACCTGGACCCGCCTACTATTCTCGGAAACTTAAAATGATTGGCTAGAATCTAAAGTGTATCATTCCATACCAGTTGGTGGCGGTAATGCACCTTTCAGTTGTTTGCCAACCGCCAATACAAGTGTAAGGAAGAAGAAAGTGTATCACAGCTAGGGATGGGTACCGGTATCCGGTGCCATGATGGCACCGGTTCTGACATAAACGGTAGTAACCAGACCGAAAAGCAGCGCACATTTCGGTGCTTTATTTCGGTGCTTTTTTTCCTGAGCTGTGATACACTTTCTTCTTCCTTACATTTGTATTGGCGGTTGGCAAACAACTGAAAGGTGCATTACCGCCACCAACTGGTATGGAATGATACACTTTAGATTCTAGCCAATCATTTTAAGTTTCCGAGAATAGTAGGCGGGTCCAGGTACGTACGTTCTTTTAGAGCAGAGCTACAAATTAAAAATGTCCAAGGCGAAGCGGTCAAAAGTCTGGCTGTACTTCACAGCAAAAGATGCAAACTCAGCAGCTGCAACAAGTGCTTTAAGGTGATACTGTGATACTGTCAAAGGAGGTAACACCTCAAATCTGATGAAACACCTGGCGACGCATAGTGTTTTTTTTTAAAGCCGAGAAATGCGCCGTATTTGATAGCTTGCTGCGAGACCTCACACCGAGCACATCTACTGCTTGTGGGTTGCCTGTTATCGGACCCGGAATTAGCAACATCCCCCAAAAACCCGAAGAGGAGAGTCCTGGCCCCTAGCCCTGCCACTGTAGCAGAAATGATGACGGATGATGATGCAGCAGCAGCCGTTCTTCTCTGCGTGAGTAGCTTAATGTTGTTCGTGTGTAATTTACGTTGAGTAGGCTAACCACGTTATTACATTAATGCATGTAAGGTGAACTAGCAAACACCATCATAGCTACATGCAGCTGTCTTCTTGTTTGATGGCAGATACTCCCTTCACCCTGGCCAAAAAGGCTAAAATGACCAAAGAAAAAGTGGAAAACAGTTAAACATGAGAGGTTTTTGGACAAAGTTTGTGTTTTTTTCCATTGTTTAAGCACTGCTTCCAGCCAAGAGTGATACCATATATGCCCCATAGCTGCAGAAAAGGCTAACATTGTTATCTTTTTACAAAAAAACAGCTGAACATGAGAGGTTTTTGGACCACTTTTGTGTTTTCCATTCTTTAAGCACCGGTTTGAGCACCGTTTAAGCACCGGCACCGTTTCAAAAGTACCGGTTTGGCACCGGTATCGGATAAAACCTAAACGATACCCATCCCTAATCACAGCTCAGGAAAAAAAGCACCGAAATAAAGCACCGAAATGTGCGCTGCTTTTCGGTCTGGTTACTACCGTTTATGTCAGAACCGGTACCGGTACCCATCCCTACTCACCAGTATCCTCATTGCCATTTCTTAGAGCAGGTTGTTTTCAGCTATAAAGCTTAAATAAAGCCATTTCCCTTGTGAAGACAGCACTAAACAGCAACAGACATTCAGTGACTGTATGATTCACACAGTCTAGAGAGACAGGCTTTGGGTTTATTAGAGACCAAAGCGTAACTTGAAGGAATCACGAATGTGAAAGTCACACTAGAGAAAACTTTGCTAGGAGACCAACCAAATTTTTAAGAGCTCGTGCAATGAATTTGTTGTCTCATTGCCTTTGAAGACAGGGACCAGGTCTGTGACAACTCACAGTCAGCTGCTGTCTTCAAAGCAACATTGGTGTGTCAAGATGGCAAGAAAAGTCCAATGAGACAAAGTCAGCCTGTTATTAGTTTGTGATTGAATGAAGTCGAGTCGGCGACTATGTGCCATCTGTTTATGATAGATCAAGAGAAATTGCAAATGTGTTTCAAATTCTCATCAAACAGAAATTCACATTAACTACAACCGAAATGTCATCGATTTGAAACAGAAATTCTGAATTCCCTCAAAAAAATAGCGACATAGCGACATAATACATAATAATACATACATCTCGGGTGAGTTGTGCTTATTGGTGGAACTTGAGTCAGACTGAACTGTCTGTGTTATTTGCCAGTCTTCCTTCACCTGCACCATCATGTCTGAGAATGATTGCAATCAGTCTGAACGGGACTGGGATTGTTTGGAGACAGGCTGCCTCTTGTCTTTGAGATCATCTCGTGATCGAAAGTGGTCGCCCACAGTTCAACCATTAATGGCAAGGAGATCGACGTCCCACTTTTACTCTAGTGTGACTGATTTATCAGGCCACCAGAAACGTACGATCAGACCAATTCTATTGTTTATTCGTGTCTCGTTGATATTAAATGGGCAATGGTTGTAAACACTGACACCAACTGAAACTCTGTCTGCTAAGAAAATCTTGTGATATGACTGAAAGTTCCAGAAAACAAACAAACAAACAAACATCTATAGGGGTGAAGCTGTTTCCCCCCAAAAAAAAATAACATTACTTTATCTTTTATTTTTCTCCAGCAGTCTGGTGCATGATATCTCTCACCTCAGCAAGGGAAACAAGTATTGGTGCCAGCGAGTTGACATATATCCATTATAGAGTGTACTGTTGCCGCTAATGGGATTTCTGAGGATGGAAATGGAAAGGAGGACAGGGAGAAACTGCGAGAGGAACAGAACGGGAGGAGAAAAAAAGAAGGCTTCGCTGCAGTGGATGTACGGTTAGATAGCTGCCGCTCTTGAATTTTTACTCTCCGTATCACTCGTATTATATTCACAGCATTTTAACATATTCACTGCTGAATTGATTTTAAAGCTGAAAGTATCAACACAATGCAAGAGAGCAGAGAGAAACTATTCAGAAGCAGCTGCCTACCATGCTTTATCACATGAAAAGCAATCATATAAGAAGACGTGTCTTGGTGAGGGAAGTAGCTAAATTAATTTTAATAGGGATTTCACATGGGAGGACCCCCCCGCAAAGCCTTACATTGAAAACTGCTTTTTAAAACATTATATCTTTAGCACTATAAGTGAGCTAACGTTTTGCTTACATTTAGACATTTAGTCTCAAAGCGCGGTAAATACACTTATATTGATGGCGAAGACTTCAGGACAAAAACTATCAAGGGAAAAGCAGATGAGACAAAGTTAGCAGCCATGATGGAATTACCCCATAACAGGAGGTCCAGTGAGACTGGGTTTTCTGAGTCCCAGTTCCTAGAGTGTGCCAAAGGCCACTGTAACTGCTCTGGAGGCACATGCAGAATGAAACACCTGGGTAAAAAAAATTTTTTTTTTTCCCTGGCTCAAAATGGGCCTTTGGGGTGTGACTATTTATTTAAGCATAAGTGGTTCACTTACAGGAACTTAAAGGAAAGAGATTGTATTACCTTAATTAAAAATGTTTATTTAACTGGAAATAGAAAGAACAAGACTAAAGTGGCAGAACTGAGCTTCCTCTGAAGGGTGTCTGTGCTCACTCTTAGAGATGGGATGAGGAGCCCAGTCATTAGCAACAGGCTCAGAGCAAAGTCGCTGCTCCTTTGAATTGAAAGGAACCAGTCAGGGTGGTTCAGGTGATGGAGACTCGTGGGCAAACCCTGGAGAGTTAATGTCTCTCAGCTGGCTCGGAGACAACTCTCCTCCTTGGGCGAGCTGAAATCTTTGCTTAGACAGCTGCCAGCATGACCTGGACTCAAATGAGCAGTGGAAAATTGGATGGCTGGATGTTTGAGTAAATAGAAACCCAAAATGTTCAGTATGCAGGATTAACCCTCATCTCTCAACTCAGTCTGAATTTAGTTTCTGCAGAATAAAAGTTCTGACCAGGATATGAACTCAAATGCAGGTGGATCATACCTGCTTTCCTTTTATTTGTTCTTAAAATCTTTATATCCCAAGACAGCTGGCCAACCACGCCACTATATTTTTAAAGATAAGGCTCTCCACTCAGCCTGTGTGCTTTCACTAATTATATTTGTCTTTTATTTTAGTCTCTGAGCCGCTGCTGTATAAATGGAATAGATTTTAATTTCTGTGAAATTTTGTTTTAATTTATTTGTTTGTCTCAAGCACTCGCTGCATCATTTTAAATTACATTCTTCCTTTTTACTGCCTCCTGCTTAATTTATCTGTTTTCTTCATCCTCATGGAACAACAAATTACACCAGAAATGCTTCAAGTCCCAAAACAAAAACGTAAGTTTGAGAGTGAAAGTGTAGCAAATGTCATACCACTTTATTTGGGTGGAATAAAGAAGAGATTTTGTAATAAGTTTCAGTTAATTTCTTTCAGTGACCACTTACAAAATTATATATGGTTTTTACCTGATTTAGCTGCTAGCTAATTTGTCAATTATGGAAAAATGAGCCGCATCTGCCTCAATATCTGACCTTACTGAGCTTTTTTCTGATTAGATTTTGGCTTTAGTCACTAGTTTTAAATGTTATTAAGTGGAACATCATATTCTTTGTGTAAATTATGCTCTGATTTAGAGTAAAACATAACCGATTAAGTCCCTAGATAGATTAAACTGCTATCCTTGTTTTTTAGTCATATCCACCCCCAAAAAACAAAAAAACTAAACATGCCTTTACAAGTTGTCTGTGAAGGTTCTCAGTCATCCAGGTCATCATAGTCTAAGGAGCTTATCCGAGAAGCTTCTTCAGTTCTAGGGTCAAATGGTGGAGAATCCCAGATTTGACCTCAGGGAAATCACATGATAGGGGTGGGGCTAGGTTTCACAATGAGCTCACCTGAAACCTTGGCTCACAGGTGTCGAACTCCAGGCCTCGAGGGCCGGTGTCCTGCAGGTTTTAGATGTGTCCTTGATCCAACACAGCTGATTTAAATGGCTAAATGACCTCCTCAACATGTCTTGAAGCTCTCCAGAGGCCTGGTAATGAACTGATCACTTGATTCAGGTGTGTTGACCCAGTGTGAGATCTAAAACCTGCAGGACACCGGCCCTCGAGGCCTGGAGTTCGACACCCCTGCCTTGGCTGACTGTGACCCATACCCGTTTTCACACCTTGGCTCGTGTGATTAGGTAGAGGATCATTAGGGGGTCCATTGTCACTCTTGGGGGGACTCACCACCATTTGACCTTAGAACTGAAGAAGCTTCTCGGATGAGAGGTGAAACGTCTTCAAGCCATTTAAAGACGTCCAGACGCTTTTCTTTCAAAGCTCCTTAGAATGCCTTTTCAAGCTGACCAATGAAGTTATTGTCACTATTTTCATCTTTTACATACAGTTTAGAATAAAATTTGACTTCTCCAGTCTTTACTTTCTCAGACACCCTCTATTTGTTTACTAGGACCTTGTTCTGGACCGACATGACAACAAAGCATACATAAAAACAAAACACAAAATACCGAAGGGAAGACTATAAAACCACTGTTCTGCTCTATTAGTAGTCTGCACAACAACAAAATCCTTGTGTGAATGGTGAATTGTGTCCTCAAAAGTACTGCCTGTTGCGTGGAAGAAAAGAGTCCTTATCTCTTTCTATTTCAAAAGATACAGAAATTCATATCAGACACACTGGCTTACACCCATCACATGTCTTGAAAAGAGGACCTCATACACACGCAACAAACAAGCAATTTAGAGAGCGGACCTGGGAATTTCATGTGACTGTGCACAGCCCTACTTACTGGCACACAGACACCACTGCTCTTACGGCACAAACATTTCCACCTCGGTCTCAAAGTTTCCTCTGCTGAGCTGTGTCCATTCAAGGGGACCTTTAATGGACTTGTGCCGGCTTTCTGTCAGCGAGGTTAACTGAGTCAGCAACTGCTCAACTTGAGCCAGCAATACTATCTTGGCTTAAGCAATGATTCACACATGCCTAACAGCAGCCAGCATCACATTGCCAGTGGATTCACTCATTCACAACTAAGCACATTATTCAGAACATGACTCACTAATTGATAGAATCCTCAGTAGGCGTTGCTGCTTTTCCTTCAAGTTTATGCTCATCTATATAAATTTGTCATCATAGGATAAAACGCGTTGCTCTGGCCAAAGCTAATTTGACATATTCTGATATAATTTGCATGTGAAGAACAATTTTACAGACTCAACATGCAGTTTAATTCATCATTAAATCAGACTGCAGTATTTTCATTCATATGATACATAAAGAAATGTGCGTATTTCAAGTGAAACCACTAGCCCAAGGTGTTAAATAGCTGATGATTGCAGGAGAATGATTTTTCACTGCTTCCATTGAGAGAGTTAATATGGCATTTTTAGACCTTGCATGTGCGCGGGTCTATAATTCACGTTCATTCAGGGGACTGGTATCCTCACAAATAGCAGTGCACGCTCTAAGCACCAATACTGGTCTCCACATCATGGCTAATGAAGTGCCTGACCTTTTCCAAATGAAGACACCCACTCAGCAGCTTAAACACCAAACGATAATCCCAGTTATGTCTGATAATTATGCCAAGCACTTTTACTTTTCAGTCAGTGGAAGGGAATACACTGGACATGATGTATATAACATGATGCCGAAGCTGAAAGAGGAGCGTTTTTAATGCAGCATTTATGCGTCGGAAACTAGCCCTCGATGACCAGAATCATTCAAATGAATAGCTATTTCTATCTATCCGCTGTCAGTCAACATGACTGTTAGTCCAGCCATTCTCCTCCGAGCTCAGACACACGGCTGCTTCTCAGGATAGAGACGTCACTCAAATCTCACGTTTAATGTGGATTCTCTGTAACGTCAGCATGCTAACGTGTTCACAATGACAACTTGCTGAGGCAGATACTTTTTATCACAGTATGGCTAACAAGCAGTGTAGCTATACAGCACAGTGAGGTTGATGTCAATAGGTTTAGTACTGTTACGGTCCCTCAACGTAGTATTAAATGATTCTCTTAAAGCTACAGAAAGTACTCCTAATAACATTTAACAGAAAAAAAAGTGTTAAAAAAAGGAAACGGCCATCAAGATGATGTGTGATTCAGTGATTTCATTTTCTGCTTTGTCGAGCATGCCTCGTAGCAACAGCATTACAGTAACTACCTATGACAATTTGGCCAATGCATTCTATGGCTTTTGACATTTATTTAAACATTACGTAACGAAAGGTCAAAGCTGTCGAGATTTCTTTTGCTTCTTGTTAAACACACCTAATTTTTAATAAACTGTAATTTAAAAAAGGCCTTATGGCCAAATGCTGTGTTCATTTTCTTGAGAGATGGTGCCGTGCTTGTGATGAAATCATTTTTTTTGCGCTTCTCACATTTTCATTACGCAGTTTTTGCAACTCCTTCGAAATAAAAGATCCGCTGGTAATTACTGCATCCCAGCTACTGGATGCAGATTAAAATATTGATGAGAGTAATAAGGAAACGTGAAATCTATGCTGCTGCATATAAAACGTTAAAATTCATGTGGAATTGCATTTTCAGCTTTATATTTGCTATTGCTGAATCTCATATGCATGCTTACAGATAGCCGTGTAACCTCTTGAATATTTTAAATCCAAACGCGGCTGCTTGCGCATGTGTTCAGTGTGCTGGTATCAGAACTCCTCTGCATCCAGATCCACGCGTGTATGGGTTTGTGTTTGTGCGTAGGCACCATAAGGTAAATATACATACCAGCAGGACAGTCGCCTTCTGACACAATAAGCACTTCAGACTGCTGCTTGCAGGCATCCCTGCGCAGGAAGCACTCGTTCTGGTAGTTCTTATTGTTGGAGCCACACACAGGCACATAGTCATTGTTGCACTGCAGAGAGGAGAGAAGAAAACAGGTAAGGAAAGGAGCACGTAAAAGAGGCAAGGTTAAACCAAAGTGATATTGTGAGTCTGTGTCCTCAAGTAAACACTTGAGCCTTCAGAATTCTGCAGGGAAGCCACTGCCTTCAATTCCCAATTTGAATACTCTTCAATCTCAGCACTGAAAAGAATGACACGTACGGAAACGCCACCAAATACATAACCCGCTTGGCAGAGCAATAAAATACCAGAACTTTAAAGCAACAGCTGATGCCTACATCGCTCACATTGCACATTTATGGAGCGACCAACAACACTGTGCAGACCACTGCTGAACCGCACAAACAGGAAAAAAGATCTGCTTGTAAATCCAATATTTCAAAAAGCCTGATGATCAACTTGGAATACTTTTCTTTAATTCCAGCGTTCTCCTTTGTTAAACTCACTAAGTTCTTCAGTATTTCGGTTAAGGGGTTTTGGCACACCTTTATACTGAAAGCTTCCTGTACAAGGACAAACCAAAGCAGGTTCATTGTTAGCTAAGAAATTAAATTGAGATTTCCATGAAAACGGTGCAAATCTCCACTTTGTTCTTACCCAACGTGGTACAGTCAGATAATATTATAAGAATCTTCTGCTTCCTGTTTGAAATTATAAGCAGATTACAAATTGGCCACACCAGCTTGAGAAACTAGCCATTGTTACCAATGTCAAGTCAAAGAGACAGTGGAGTACGCCCTGACGTATGTAAGGATACACGAAGAAAAATGAATGGTTATCCAGGTTGTTGAAAGAAGCTGGCATATTTAAAAGAGTGTGACTCAGTTGGAAAAAAAAAAACAGCATTTATTGTTATTACTGGAAGAAAGTGAAAAAATTGAGAAAACATCAAACAGCACAGAACTAGTGCCCTCAAGAGTTTAGGTAACAGAAACATCTTGACATCCACTGCTCCTCAACACTGGTTTTCTGTCAGTGTGCCCATTTTTCAGCAGGGCTGTTCTCCAAAACATCCACATCTGCTTAAGCCGAGTAATAAAGTGTGGCGTCAGATGCACGTAAGACAAACTCAAGTGAGATGGGTGGAAGGAAGAAAAAACCCTGCCCAGAAGAACTCAGCAGGGGTGAATTCATAGTATGTACAGCATGTTAACCAGCTAAACTGCTTAGGATAGAGTGTATTCACAAAGCTAAAAAACCTCATGTTCAGTGTAACATTTCTATACTCCTTCACCATTGCTAGAATTACGATTAAGCACCGGAAACATAACCATGCAGTACCCTTTTTAAGGGAAATTAACCCCAATTAACCTTAAATATATCAGCCTCACATTAGCGAGATCATACGGTGTTTGAAGTTCTTTAAGACTGCCTGATGAAGACATACCGGTGCTGATTCTAACCGTGATACCTGAAAAAATTAAAGTTAGCACATTATAGCAGATATTACAGTACAAGCACCAGTCTAGTCACAGCTACAGTCACATGTTCCAGTTTACTGTGGCTCACTTCCCTTTCATTAACTACTTAACTGCTCTCACTTCACGGGTGACTAAAGAAAGGTAACGTCATTGACTTTCCTGTTGCCGTGGTGACTTCATTCGCTCACTTTGAGACAACACAAACCCCAAAGTCAGCTGAGATCCTCACACTCGTGCCTTTTTATATAAAAGTTAATATGCTGCACAGTCCTTAATGCCCTTTTTACACTTTTTACTCTGATTTGAATGAGCCATCTGTAGCTGCCACCAACACCACCTTGCACCTACCCCATTCACACCCCTGCATTAAACCTCAAGATTAACAAAACATGGTAACAAATAAAGCTAAGAATGACTTTGGCTCGTTGACTAGCTTTTGTATTATTAGGTATTCTTTCTGCCATGATCATCGTCTATTGAAAATCTGAAACTGCCCTTGAATCAAAACATATTATGCTTTGTCCAACAGGAAAAAATCCAAATGGTAATTTACCAGCGTAGAAAAGGAGTAGGTGAGCGAAAATGTTATCACACATCGCACATCTGGCAGATTGTCATTCTACAAACTAATTCAAAAATCGGTCAAACTTCAGTCCAGCGTAGGTGTTAAAAAACAAGAAGCGAAAAGAAAGAATAGCTTGGTACGTGCTCCTCTGAATCGTGTTTAATTATGAACGGATGCGTACATCAAATCAGTACAAGTCTAAAAACAACTCGCACCATGGATTTTGTTGATAGATTATATTCACACTGCAGACTTCTGAAAAGCTGCACACCTCTTGTTGCTCCACTGGAGCAGTAGGAGGTTAAGTGACTTGCTCAAGGGCACTCAGCAAAATAGCTACTACGGTACATGAGAACATTACTCATTCATTTTCCTCACATGGTTTGTTGGCTATGGAGTAAGTCAAGATTTTTCAGATGACTGATGGCACTGGAGGGTCGAGTCTTAGTTTTCTTTTTTTTGGCTGTAGAGGAGAGATATGCATTTGATTTGAAAATCGATTCACTGCTGCCGCACTGTAGGAATAACAAACGTGATTATTCAATTGAGAAATATTACCCACTATTCCCTGGGAAGAAGGAACAGCTATCAGAAGGTCCAGAGAAATTGTTGCTCGGTAGTCACAGCCCGTAACCTGATTAAATATAAAAGTGCTGAAAAATGGGGAACGTGTGAAAATGTGTTCCTGCTGGGTGTGACATCGCAAGGACAAGAGGCTCACTGGATATTCCCCACAGGGATGAAGCTAAGGAGCTCACGGCTCTTTGTCTCCACTTCCTTTTTTTTACTTTAAGTCTCTAATGGACTGCTCTGAAATCTGTTTTCTCACAACTAAATCATCTCTGTGCCCTCACGGATCGCTGCGTGGTTTTCACAAATGGACATTTTGTAGACGCAGACAGGGATTAACAACATATTCAAGTACGTCTGTGTTTATGGTCACATGTCAAGCCAACTTTATAAAAGCTTAGTGTTGGAGAAAAATAATATTTTTATCCTCTTCCTTCCTTACAGTAAAACCCCCCATTTAGTCTAATATTGGTTGGAGCAAGACACTTGAAGCTCTGACTTTTTCACTCCTTCCTCTTCACACCTGTCCATTAGCTCAATATTTTTCCGCTGCTAGTTACAGTGGTTCGCTTTGGCAGATGGTTAACAAAAAAGGGGTCAACAGCAAGATGTCGTGGTGTGCTAAGCTGCCAGCTTTTAACACTTGTTATATGCTCCATTGCATATTCTAATTTTTAGAAGGAGTAGGCCTTCGAGATCTGGAAAACAGCAAACCGCAGGTGAGAAAAAGCCATATTTTTCCACTTTTCCATATCAGGGTTATGGCGGTGCCTGTCCCAGTTGTCACAGGGCAGGAGACAGAGTGCACCCTGGATAGGTCAACAAGCCATCGCAGGGCTAACACATTTAGACCGACAGCTATTTACAGCCAATTTAACTAACTTGCCTGTTTTTGGACTGCAGGAGGAAGCCAGACACTCTGGGACAACGTGCAAACTACATATTGAATTGCTCGGCTTGGATACAAAGCTAGCTAGTGCTACTGCTGACTAGCTATGTTAGCTAGGTGCATCCCTAGATTGGGCCAACTGTGGCTCAAGGAGCAGAGTACTCTACTAGTTGGACGTTTGGTGGTTTCTTTCAGCCCACATACTGAAGTGAAAGAAAACCCCAAATTCCTGCTGATGCAACTATTGTGTGAGTGTGGCAGAATAAGAGAATAGTATAAATGTATATTTGTGAATGGGTGAATGTGACTAGCATTTAAAATGTCTCTGAATGTTCAGTTAGAGGAGAAAAGTGTCATATAAGTACCACATCATTTACCATGTGTGCATCATCTGAGTGCACACTTCTTGGATGGTCTTTCAGTACAACAGATTATGTGTCATTATACATCAGATCATTACATTGGAAATGATTCAAAACAACACAAATATAAATAAAAGGCCCAGCTAGCAGGTTAAGCATCAAAGACTGAGCGAAAACAGGCATTCCTTTAGAAAACCATAACTCTGAACCTTATAATGTTTTTCAAATCACATCCAATTGTAGGGCAGTTGTCATGATCAATGAAATTATTTGACACTAAGATGGCGGCGCGCACAGACGCAGCGGCTCACTGTTCCTCGCGTTCGGGTGTTTTGTTTTTTACTTTTTCTACGTGTATCTGTGTGGATGAGTGTGTTTTTTAGTTATTATACTGTGTTGTGTTGTTTGTGTTGCGTTGTGATGTGTCGTATCATGCCGTGTTGTGTTACATGTAGTGCCGACGTAGGACAGTTTTCCAATTTCATTGTACTATTGTACTATGTATGACTTTGCAATGATAATAAAGAGTTATCTTATCTTATCTTACATGATGTTTAGTCATCCTGTAAAGGTGAGATGCTTGTGAGTTTACACAAGCATCTCACCTCTGAAATCAGCCTCAAGTGGCCATTTCTGGAATTGCGACTGGATTAATTTTCCTCTTTATTGCTTAGTACAGCATCAGTAGAACGAGGTCTGAACATTGTCAGAACTTGTGCTTTATTATATTTAGCGCACAAAAGGACACTCTTCATGGCGCCTGTGTACTCAACTAGAGAGAAACTCCCATTTGCTTAGGTAAGGGGTGGTGATTATGCTCGCTGGGAATTCTCCAGACAATTGCCTCCATGGGCTTTATGCAGACTTTCTACTAAGAAACTGGCACAAGAGTAGAGCAAAGTAGAGTGTGAGATCTGATTTAGCTGATTCTCTCTACCTTGCAGTGTTTGGAGCTTTAACTTAACTTAGCATTTTCGACGCCCTTCAGCTTCATCTGACCCACCCGGGAAAATATTAACCAATCAAACCTGCATTCTAGTAGCTACAGGCTAAGATGATGTTCACACTTAATCAGGCATGTGAGTTGGTTGAAAATGGCTGCCAAAGTGAATTGATTTTGAAATACCATAATCGACTCTTAAAACAGTATGATCCAGAAAAAGTGACCTCGTTGAAAAGCTTTTAGACTAACAACATTAGTGGCCTCTGTACTGAAAACATGCTAAAGATGAGCACAGAGAGCACCCAGGAGGGAAACTTGGCTGCCCCACGCTTTACCACATGTACGAGTTTAGCTGTTTGGGGACAAAGCAGAAAGGATTCAGCGAGTCTGTTGTTTAGGAGGTTTAATTGTGAAATGCCTGAAAGGACCAGAAAAACAGCACGAGGGCATAAACTGCATTTCAGATTAAGCTAACTAAGTGTGAAGGACAATTGATACACACATGCCCATCTGATACCCACAAGGAAAAGAGCAAAAATAACCATCCATTCAGGAAACCAGAAGGATGATAATGATCAAGTGTGAACACTTTTTAACAAGCTGGGGTAAAGAAGATGGCAGAAAGCACACAAAAGACAGTAAAAGGGGGGAGTATAGTAGGGAAAGTGAAGCTGCACACTGGCTTCTGATCAAAGGGATTGGAATGCAGGAAGGAAAGAGGCTGTAGAAAAGACGATAGGCAAAAACGATGGGTGAAATTGGGCTAACGGGGAGAAAGAGTCAGTGGAAATGGATGAGGCTGAGACAGGAGGAGACTGAGGGGTAATGAAAGAAAAGTAAAAATACAGAAATGAGATGCAGACGGCCAGGAAGGGAGAGGCAAAGACAGGGCCCTGGCTCAACAAACTTGGCACGATAAAAAAAGAACCACAGCGCCTGAAGAAACTGAGGCATACACGGAAAAAAGGGAACATCATGAAATAAAAAAGAAAGAGGAGAAGAAATGGGGACACAGACTGAGAGAAGGAGAAGGATAAAAAAATCCCCTCAAAGGCGACCGAGAGAGAATGAAAAAAATGGCAAGCCCACAAAGGCGCTTGGAATAGCTTACTGCAGGGCCTGCGCTGCTTTTGCCATCCACTATCGCTCCCCTCTGCCTAACCCCCCAACCACCACCAGCACCACTCTCACACTCTCTCCCATCTGGCTTGGGTTGTCCTTAACCTGGGGACTCTCACTTCATGCCAGGCGTGATGCAACCGAAGGGAAAGCTGCCCGGCAGAACCCTGCGGGCATCTTTTAAGAGTGCCTTCTTTCCCGTGAAAACTCCCTCAACCCATCTCTTGATCTTCTTCAGTATTTGGCTCTCACCCCCGTGGAAAGGAGAGAAGTGATGAGAGGAGGGGGCGAGGATTTAAAACCTCAATCTCTCTAAGAGGAGGTGCAAGACGGAGGCTGCAGCTGTGTGCAAATTAAAAGTCTCACCCAAAAAAATACTCAAGTGTTGGCTTAGAGGAGCGTGTTATTGGTCCCTTACAGCATGTTGGATCGGATCTCTTGTGTTTTAGGTGAGGCGGACCATATGTAAGACAGCCAGGGAGCAGAAATAGATTGCCAAACATAAAGTAAGACATTTGGGAAAAGATGTGAAACGTTCGACTTCTTCATCTTGGCTGAATCTTTCAACTTTTCCTCAGCTATTCTTGTTGGAAAAAAGAAATGTTGACGCTCATCTGCCAACTTCTTTTTATTCTTCTGGGACTTCTCTTGAAGTGACAGCGAGGCAGGGAGTGAGCTAAGGTTACTGGTTTCAAACTTTTTCCTGACTCGTATTTCTCCACACGGCGCTTCTTTAAGCAGCGCATGACCGCATCGGAGACAAAGGCATCCTTGTCGTAGCCCTTGTCAGAGCCCTGCAGCTTTCATCCTTTAATGTGTTGATAACAAGCAGCGTGTGACGTTAACAGTCTGCAAATATAAGCTGTCAGCTGTTGCACTTAACTCTATGCCAGGCAAGATTACTGTCAGCGGAATGGAAATGAAAAAAAACAACAACAACAACAAAAAAAAACAAGACAAAGGTGTCAGAAAAGTCTGCGATGTGCGCTTGAAAAACAGCACCATCGAAGGGAAGATTGTGGAGGAGGAAAAACGATGCGATTATGTTAATGAGATTGGGTGAACGAGACAGAAGGTGAGAAAATTTGATCCTCTGCAATTCTCTGCAGACAGAGAAGTGGGGGCCAGTGGCCAGAGCCATATGGCGCAGCCTTATGTGCCCACTGGCTCAAGTTTTGCAGAAGTCGCAGACCCTGCCCCGCGGCTCCACTTTGACAAAACCCGGACAGTTGTGTGGTGTCTTGACAGAAAATACCACGACAGAAGAGGTGCTAATGGTTCTGTTTACGTGTGTGAGAGAATATGGGATGGGAACGGCTTATTGACAGGAAAGGTGGAAGACAACCACACGGGTGAACTTAAATGCATTTGATGATACGTATAGCTCTTCAGAGTTACATTTGCAGCATGTGATCCAGCATGTGTGCATACATGTAGACCAGTCTCTAATCTTCCACTTCATATCATTTGCACCCGTTCTGCATTTTGTCACAGTAAATCTAATTTCCACAAACCTCCTGCAGGGGTTGCTGTGGTTCTGCCTAGCCTCAGCCCTCCTCATTTGAGTTTGAAATGCTAAGCTTTGGGACTGCAGCCAGGACCTGTTGTCTCCCTACCTGCCTGGGATCCTGCACAGACACACATACACAGGCAAAGCAACCAATGCATCCACCATCGGAGCACTTTGTACTAAAAAAAAAAAAAAGCATCTGCTCCTTACCAGGTCACAACACACAACCTAGCAAAACAAGCAGAACCATCATCATTCATCCTGTGCCTCAATAACAGCTCCCAGTGTTCACTTCACCATACATCCGACATAACTGCTGGCTGACAGGGGTGGAAAAAAAGACAGGTGGTGGTGGGAGGAGGAGGGGGTGAGA
Organism: Neolamprologus multifasciatus; assembly: GCF_963576455.1. Lineage (NCBI taxonomy): Eukaryota > Metazoa > Chordata > Actinopteri > Cichliformes > Cichlidae > Neolamprologus > Neolamprologus multifasciatus. The sequence goes on from NC_140454.1 coordinate 30,835,126, forward strand.
GGAGCAGGCACAATACGGAGTTAAAAAGCAGGAAGTGAATGTGGAGAAGAGAATGGAGGAAGAAAGGAAGGACAAATAGTGCAAGAGATGTGGATGATAGGGCGATAGCAATGACTGCAATTAAAGAACGAGGAGGACAGTGTGCGGGAGTGGCGAGGGATACGCACAAGTGAAACCACACGAGAGCAAACCACGCGAGTGGGAGACAAAGGAGAGGAGAGATACAAAGTGAAGGCGGGTGCACGCATCGGTGCGTGACTATGTAGCAGAGGGAAGGAGCGTGCCAATTTGAGGGGTAGAGCTCTGCAAAATGCAACAAGAACAAACATGACAGGATATCAGCATCAATAAGTGAGAAAACAAATGACACATCCGTCCGTCCAGCAGAGACCCCCCTCCGCCTGAACCCTGCTATCTCCGCATTCTGAAAAATGATCTTCATTACGAGCAAAAATTAGTCCCACATTGCAAATCTAACGTACTAACACATTTGTCGGTCACACAGTTACATTCTGATGATTAGTGGAAGTCCAGGTTGAGGCAAAATGAAAGATTTTTCCCACTAATGCACTCATTTACATGTTGGAAATACACTTTTCTCTTGCTAGGCTGGAGCTTATCCTAGCTGTGATAAGGTGAAAGGTAGGGTACACCACGAGCAGAACACCGGTCCATCACAGGGCTATTATGTTCTCAGTGTTATGTTCTTAAGGTAAAACTCCTTACTGTGTGTAAACATTAAAACAAACTTAATAGACTGACATTTTTCTCTGATGATATTATGAAACACATAACCAGAAATGTACTAAAATATTACAGTCACGGGGAATCGTAGCGCAAGACAGGAGAAAGCCCACACTGAAATGTAATAAGATAAAATTTCAGCAAAAAACCCCCAGACATTTAAGCCCTTAAAGTTTCACAGTGTTTTGCTTGTTTTTTTTCCCTCTTTTTATGTGTTAAACTTATAAACCAGAGTTATTCTGCAAAATCTATGCACAGCAAGCTTGATGTGCACCTTTCCAGAGATGTAACTACACATTGCAGGGACACACACTGCAATAGCTTTAATAGATCTGCTTGGTAGCATGTAAACAGGGTATATTGATTATCACAAGGATAATGGAATAGTCTGCAATTCTATCTTGCTTGCTAACACAATCCTCAGTATTCTGCCGGTGTGGACATAGGCCATTTTTTTTTCATAGCTCTGATAGTCCATGTGCAGACTCCATCATTTCTTACTCTGCATATCAGGGAAATTTGCTTTTTCACGATTTTCATAAGCTCCAAGTCCAACATGATCAGCAATGCAGACACACCAACACAAGTATAGGTTAAAAATGTCACCTGTTACGGCATAAGGGCTGAAGAATTGTGAAAAAAAGTTTCCAGAACTGAATAAAGAAGTGTGTCAGTATCTGTAGAACACATGTAGAAGTTCATCACCTAATCTAAACACAATCAGCAAAAATATTGTGGGACTACTTCATTAAAAAAATGAATCAGATTTTATTTAATCAAAAGAAAGTAAATTATTTTAGTCGTCACCATTGCACCAGCAAACTCAGTCTAAATCATCTTCATTTGACTACTCCCAGTAGCAGCAAGGCTTCCCACCAGTATGAAAAAACACTCATTTATTTGGTGTAACAAATGCCAAATACACAACTTAAATATTTAAATATTAAATAATAGCATTTTATAGCTCCTCTGTGTCTCCAAATAGCCTGAAGATGAGGATATTTTTGGAAATAAACATTCTCATCAAAGACAGGAATATCAGACACCACCATCCCTCCTACATAGATGCAAACATTCAATCCGTTATGGTAAAGTTTATCTGATTGGATGGTGAGGTGCAGGTGGCCTAGCAGGGCCTTCCACTCTAAATGGAAGGTTCAATCCCCAGCTCCTTTTTTGCACATGCCAGTATGTCCTTAGGCAACACACTGAACCAAAATTGCTCCTTAAATGCATTCAAACATCTTCTGCAGCAGCCATAAGTATACCAGCATGACTGGTATCCTCATGTGGGAGGAGGGCAGCTCATTTACTCTGTGTCTTTGTTGATGTTTTCACATCTCTTTTAGTTTTGTAGCATTTCATGTTGATTTCCCGACATGAATCTCTCCGAGTTAATTTGTACAAATGTTCTGCTCCAGGGTCAGTGGTATGTATGTCTGACACTCTTGTGCTTCAAAGGCAACCGTTGAGAATTCCATTTGCTGAAATAAAACTGAATGGATTTGAATGAGACCACTAAGTCATCTATCTAACAAGTATTCACTTTCTGATTCTTGTAGCAGGATGCCAATGAAAGCCGGTCGGATTTAAGGACCTACCATCGACAACTTAATTCCTTTTGTGGAGGGATGGGAATTGGTAAGAATTTAGCAATTCGGATTCCATTATCAGTATCAATTATCACTTAGATTCCTTATCGGTTCTCATTCGTTCTGCTTTGAGAATCACCATCATCTCTAAGCTGCGTATTAAAGATTCGTACAAATTGATCGCACGCTGTGTGGTCAAATGTTTGTATATGTCGGAGGTATTTCCCCTTCTTTGTTGTGATCAGTGTTGGGGTTGTTACTAAAAAACAAGTGCATATTTCACATATTACACTGAATACTTTTCTTAAAAGTAATGCAAAATGTTGAGACCTGAAACACATGGTCTCGTAATTACTATTTAAAAATATAAAAAAATATATTAGAGTCCTGCGCACCAACACAAATACCTATCCTAATGAGCATGCAAATCAGCTGATTGTTGCACTAGCACAAGTGGAACAGATAGGTAGAATCAATCGGCAAGCAGACTAACAATCCTGAAATACTAGGAACTGGTTCTTTACAAGAAGCGGTTCTCGTTTCCCATCCCTACCTTTGAGCAATGCTATTAATCTAGTTATAGGCTCTCAGAATGCCTAATTCATGTTTTGTAGGTTTCAGTTGTTTAAATTTTGACAAATTTGCAGAAAAAAAGACTGCAACATGGGTGTTGTCAGTGAGACTCCTTATGGGGCATGTATTCAAGACAAATATTTCTTTTTCAGCTATCAGTCACAGAGACTGATGGTGACCTAATGTGGATCAAGTCAGACCTCTTCGGTTGCCAGAGGACTTCAGTGCAAAAACTGCAGTTCATGGACTGGCCACTTGAGGCTGACTCCGAGAGGGAGTAAGACCTAGCAAACCCTTTTTTTGTAAAATGACTTTGGTCTCTTTGAATACTGTCCATCTCATGACAACCATACAATGGATGACTTCAATGAAAAAAAAACTACTTTGTGTGTTTTCTTGGAAATTTAAAGGGCATGCTGCAAGACAAATGTGCTGGTCTCTGAATACAGCACCTTACAGCCACTGGTGACACTGAGTCTTTGTTAAGTGAATGAAAATATATCTGTGTAGGCTCTCATTCATCTAGATCATGCTGGCCTTAAACACTTGAGCTGAAGGAAAAATGTCCTTTAAGTCAAGGAGTTTTAATGAAAACAGTACTGACTGGAACAATAACAGTGTAGGAGATACAGTGCAATAGGGCGTCTACAACAATTAAATAACATCCTTTTCCCTTAATATCACTATCATTATTCTTCTTATTATCATTAATATTATCATCATTAACATCATTATATCCTTTAAGCATCTAGAACTTTATATTTAGTCATTTAATCACCAGGAAAACCAAAGATATTGGATTTATCAAAGCTGTCTATCCTGGCTGTTGTTTTGATAGATTTCTCAATTAAATTTTTGCTTATGCATTTGCTTTGCAGATATATAACTGCAAGTTTGCTACCTCAAAATTGGCAAAGCTTGCACAGAGCTGGCATTTTGCCACGTTTTGCCACTGTACATAAAGACTCATGGCTAAACCACAGCCTCGTGTTAGAGGTTTGGTTGGAGTTCAACATGCAGATGGAAACAAACTAAGACCTTACATCCACCTTGAATTCCATGACATCAGCATCTAAACTTAGATTTCAAACTTGAGTGCAGTTTCTCCAGTGGAAATTAAACATCAGAGACAGAAAGGACAGTGATTAAAGACAAAACATCATTGATACCTAGCAGTCAATATGTTGGCCCAATGGAATAAGCTACCATGTCAACCAGCAGAGGCTCCCTGTTAGTAATCACCATTGATATACTCATGAGCTGCTATTTGCCTGCTTATTTACTCTTCATCAAAGGCCTATTATGAGCTACCAGCAGGCGTTCTACCAGTAAGCTCCTAAGCAGTAGGCTTTAGGCCTTAAAAGATGTGAAGAAGTGTTTGTCTAAAATTTTTACTAATCAGGTTTTCTTGATGTTGGAAGTGAAAAGTTAAAATATCACAACTACAAATACAAATTTGAACATACTGAAACATTAGTTTAAAAAATATTTTAAAAAGATAAGCTCTTTGTGTTTTTGTACGACACAACTATTTGAGTATAAAATATTGAAATGGATAACTCATAATGACACATTTAGGGACACTTTCAAAATGATCCATTCTATTTTGTGGCCTGATGAAGCATGACCAGTGGCGGTCCTAGCCTGTTTGGCGCCCTGGGCGAACACCCCCTCTAGCGCCCCCCCCCACACACACACACACACATGAAGAGAGAGACAGAGTATGCATTGTATGCAAACGGCTACTAAACAGACATCATAATTCGTCATACAATGAGAACAGGACAAATCAACAATTGACACTGACTAATTAATATTATATCATTGTATATATTGTTTGGAGTTTAGTCTGTTACTGTTACTATTTTTACCATTTCTTCTTGGAGGAACTGTAACTCACATAATTTCCTTAGGGATTAAGAAAGTATCCTGATTCTTAATGTTTTAGGATACATGACCTGCCATTATCCAATGACACATCTGCTTACCTGTATCTTTTGCTCGTTTCTCCTTGTAGGAGCCATAATTAAATGTACTGAATTTTAATGATCACTGGGTTTTCATTTGTTTGGTTGCTATGGTGATGTGTAATGGGAGTCACGTGGGTGCTAGCGGCGACATTAAGAGGGCGTTGTCCGTCTGTCGTAGTGTAGAGCCTGTGATGTTTTAAGAGTTTGAATCGCGAGCCGATCACATTGCTCTGTAAACTTTCCAAGCACTTTAATAAACAAGGGAGCAATTCCACCTCTCGCATTATTGCGTAAAGTTGACAGGCAAATAGGCAGGCTCAGTCCCCGGCTTCTACTCCTCCTCTTCTTTTCTCTTTTTTTAGAGTTTAAAAACGGGTTGTGTGTGAGACTTTAAATCAACAAAATATAAAATATACATTTTAAATTGTTATTGATCCCTTTACTCCTGGTCCTAAAGTGTATATTTATTTTCTTACTCTTCTTATATATATTGTTTGTTTACTTGCACTGCTGTAACTGGAGCCTCGTCGTCTCGTCTCTCTATATACTGGACTATATGTAGCGGAGATGACAATAAAGTTTACTTTGACTTCAGCAGCAAGCAGGCGCACCGAGGGCTCTCGTGCTCACTTTTCGCGTATAGAATTTTGAAAAAACATCGGTGCAAATTATAAGTCTGTATTGTAATGTCTGGTGTTTTCGTGTTTGTTGGTTTGTGAGTTGGTAATTTTTGCTGCTCCAGCCAGCCAGAGCATCCCCCGCCGCCCCACCCTCTCCTCCCTGTGCCGCAAGCAGCAGGCGCACCTCGCAAACGGAGGGCGCCCTTACTCCCAGCAAATGGGCGATAGAAAACCAATGCCATTCCCAATATGCGCTGGGATGATGTCGGGGCAGCATGAGAACAAGCCGTGATGCCGCCCACACCACGATGCCGCCCCGGGCAACTGCCCGTGTCGCCCGTATCTAAAACCGCTACTGAGCATGACAATGTGTCACTAAACAGATGCTCCTGTCATGATGATATTTGCATAGCCCTTATGACTTTTCAAGAGATTTAGAAAGCAGCTGTACTACTATCAACAGAGACCATTCCATAAGCTAATGATATGACTGGCTGTGTTGGGCAAATTTGCTGCCAGGCTAGCACAGCGAGAGATTGCTGTGTATGCACTAAACCTGGCAAACAGTATTCCCTGAGAAAGCCTTAGCTCCAATGGACTTACTGCTAGCTTACATTTAGACAGATGCGCCCACTCTCACTGTATCACATAAATGACTAATGCCTAACTAGGACCGTTCACTCACATGCTGAAACAGCTTGTAAATCCATGTAAGGTCCTTGCTGAATTAAAATCCCCACGTAAAGCATTCCAAGACACTCTCAACAAAAATTGCATTTTATGACTCTCCTAAAAGCACATAAAAAAAGAGAAGTGCCAGCTAATACTAAAACTAAAAGCAATCACCTGTTAACAACACCTCTTCACTGCTCTGTTACATAACACAAAGTCACACTCAAAGCTGGTGGGCACTGCAGGTTAATTTAGCCGTTCTCATCCAAAACCACTACATAAATGCAATTTGAAGAGCCAGTTCAGCCCCAAATCAAGATCACATCATTTTGCTATTCCCAATTTATGCTGTTTATTAGTCTAGATTATTTGCAGAGGCAGGCAAGGTAAAACAGGTTGGGGCCCCAGGTCAGCAGGGCACCACCGAAGGCTGAAAAAGTGTAAAATAGAGCAGTGGGAATATGTCACGTTTACGGTTACCATCAGTGTGGAAAGGCCCAAAGGAACCCACCTGAGTCCACTGACTGCCACTGTAGGTAATAAATGAACTGGTACTTAATCTTCTTTTCTAGACTATTCCAGCACTTGAAGCACTTTCTTACTACTACGCCCATTCAAAGACAACTGGTTTTAACCGAACATTCAAACACTCACACGGATGCTTCGGGGGAAGTTTGGGGTTTGGTATCGCTTGACTGTGGATGCCAAAACAAAAAGACTAAAGGATCAAACCACGAACCTTCAACTGAACTGAAAATAAGTGAAAAAGCAACCAATGGCCAAAGAAACATTTTGAAAGAACTTGAGAAAGGTTGGAAAATTATTGCTCATGACCACTTTCAAAAACCCACAATAAAGTCTGGCTCCTTGGAAGAAAAATATTAACAATACTAAGAAATGACTCGAGACTTTTGCACGGTTCTGTAGGTGTGACTGGTTTTAAATGATGAGAAATTCCATGTGATTTAAAATTAAGTTGATTTGATGTTTTTATGGACAATTTGACAGTGGAAAACAATTACAAATGCACAACAGCAACAGAGAGGAAAGCCACAGCCTACACGATACTGCGAGCAGTATACCAAGGCAAACTTAACTTTTACTCACATGCTCACATCTCAAGAGAACAACAGTGCATGTGGGCCCACTCACTATCCTCCTAAATACCGAGTCAGTGGTTCAGAACTGCTGAGAAGGGATTTCATTTGTTGGAAGGACACTCTTGGGAACCTTTCTGTGCAGGCATCTCAGGCATTACCCCAACATAAAACAGGGGTATGAAATGCTTTGCTACACTTCCCTCCCTTCATCAGCATCTGTGGCATATAGAATGAATTTCAATGACAACTTTGACATTTTCCTGGGGAGCAGAAAACTGTTTCAAGGGGATGGAGTCCACTGATCCTAGCTGGGAGTCGAGGTGCTGCACAATAATTTATTACATGGCCTTCAGACACTTCTTTTGAAATGTCTGAGTGTATCTGAAGCTGTCGGACGAGCGACACAGAGACATATGGATCTGAGAGCAAATCTGACACTGTTTGTGCATCGCTGAAGTACACTTAAAGAAGTAGACAAAGACATGTTGTGAACTCTACCAGAGTCTCGGAGATTGTAAAAGCCTGTGTTAAGAAGGCTGTTTGATTTTCAGATCCACACTCACATTTTCTAGTTTCCTTCACAGCCTCTCAAATTTGCATGATAAGACTCGACGGCTATTGTGTTTACCCTAAAATGAAAGTGTGTAAATCTGGGATGAGGCAGTCATTCAGAGGTCTAAAACCAGTTCACATACTAAGTCTCGCCTCCTGGACCACCCATCTGCCCATGAGCGAGGAATTCAGTTTCAAAAAACACAGCAATCATATACAATAAATAACATAAACTGTGACTTTTACAAATCGGATTAGATGAAGCTGAACTGAGTTATGGGGAAGGTCATGACAACTCTGGTCCAGTCGTGGTATTTTCTTCTAAAATGACCACAAATGTTCAACAAAGTATTTATCACTTCAACCCTGAAGATGAAAGTGCCTAACACTTTTTTTGTTGCCCAATCCTAACCGAGCCCTAAATAACATGTGATCAGATCAGAACACTGATTTTTTCACAGAGGAGGTTATGTGACTGTATGATTGGTTCGGTCTATCTTTTTGTATTTTTAACATTACTGCTCATAAAAATGTAATTGCATGGAACTTTTTTAACCAGAGGCAAACTGTACTGTAAGAACTGTTTATTTTGCATCACATCAAATCCATGGTATGGAATCATTGTAAAGACCATTTTGATGAGGAAAATATTTATTTTTGCTTTAATAATGAGATCTCTGTTTTGCTTGTACAATTTCTGTGAGTCTACATGCCAAGCTGACTGTCAAGTATTTTGTTTTCATATGATGCTGTCAATTAATAAGTACACATTGGACATTTTTAAGTAAGTTTCAGATAGTTTTTCTTTCTTTTAACTTGCTCTGGATTTTCTTTGGATTCACCAAATGATGTATGGTGGGTGATGTGCTTTTTATTGTCTTGATAAAGATTGGGACACCAAACTAAGTACTGATTACCAATGATGTGGAAATATGAGCAACAAAAAGTTTATAAACAGTAAAAATAGATTCAGTGGCTAACCTCATGCTACAAAAGCGCTTTACTGAAGGTTTTGAAGATAGTACAGTAAATATCTACCCCTCAAGGCTAAAGTGTACCAGCTGGGCTATCTGGACAGTAACACATTACAACAGATGATGTAGAGACATCAAAAGAAAAAATGAGTTGTGTACAAAAATGCTACATTAATGCCTAAAGCAGATCCATTTGTTCCATCCTTTTTAAAAGGTGGCAATGGTCACCTGGAGTGATTAAGCCTAATACATGTTTTGAGGATGGCTCTCTCTGTATTTTTAGGAGGAAGTAGAGATAGAACAAGCATACAGACACATGTGCAGTATATACAAACAGAAAAAAAGAGTAGTAGTAGATGCTTAGCTGCATTAGAGAAGTTGCAAAAGACAGACAAGCAGTGTACATTAGAAGTGCAAAGATTTGTGTATTTGCCTTGAATGGTTTTGTGTGTGGTAGTTGGTAAGGGATGAGTCTTGAGGATAGAGAGTATGAGATTAGAGCAGAGTTGAAAGAGAGTCTTTGAAAGAAAAGCTGGAGTTCATTGGAATTAAGACCTCCTCAGTGAAAAGAATTTGCCTGTCAGAAATTTGGTTACATTTTCCCACACGCATTCTCAGAACCAAAAATACGAGATGTAACAAGATGTAACAAAAACACACTTTTTGAACATTGTATATTATCTATGAGTTAACTGGATACACAAGTGGTGATCTGGGTCACCATAAGCCTCTATTATACACATCAAACTTTTTATACTTCCTTACTGTTTTATAGAAACAGGAAGTAACTACAAACATTAAAAACAGGAGGAAATGGTGAAAACAATAACACAGAATAGGACAACAAAACCACTTATACATGGATGATGACAAAGTCAGACTGAGTATGTGAAGCGACTTTGATAGACTAGACTAGAATCGCCTGGTCTGCTCATTGAAGTTATATTTATTCATTTAAAGAAACAGCTTGCTTCTCAGTTTGCTAAATTATGCTTCCTTGGATCCTTTCTCCTTGCATAACCAGGAAATTATTCCCGATCCACTGAGAATAAGAATCACTGAGAATGTTCCAATCCCTTAAATGCACCTTGTGAAGACAAGAAACATCTGTGGCAGTGGCTCAGGCGGCAGAACAGGTCATCTCCTGGTTGGATGTCAAAGTGTCCTTGGGCAAGATACTGAACCTGAAATTGCATTCGTCGGCATGCGAGTGTATGTGAGAGATAAAAGCTTCTAAGTGCAGTGTGAATGCGGCTTGTAGTGTAAAAGTGCACTGAGTGGTCAGTAAGACTAGAAATGTGCTACGTAAATACTAGTCCATTTACCATTTACTAACAGAGAGAAGTGAAAGTGAGGAAAAACCGATGTATCCTGCATCAGATGCACACTGAGGAGAGGATGCAAGGAAGTGATGATATATGTTAGGATGATGAGAAGCACCCGCAGTGTTTAAAAATGTAATGAAGGAAACGGGTGGATATTATGTCCTGCATTTTCTTTTCAGTGGTAAATGTGACATTGCTCTAAAGTGTGGCTAATTGCTGGCTTCACTTCTGTAGGGTAAAAAAATGTACAGACAGTCCCAGTCTGTGCAACAGCCCTGCAGAAAATAGCTCCACATGCTGAGTGAACAGCACTGCTGCAGGTAACTATTGATTCTTTATAGATGCTTTAATGCTTCCATTTCCTTTTGGCTGCTCTGGTACTTTTTTTTTTTAGAAGTTTTTCACAAACCACCCTGATGCCAGTTATGTCTCACCACAAAATCCCTGCTTTGGTTTGTTTTCCGATAAATATTCCCAGATATGTGCGGTTAGCTTAAGACGGGCTACATGGGTGATAAAATCTAAATAAAAGTTGACATTAAACACGAGTATCGTTTCTAGCTTTGCTAAACACCGAGTTTTGACTGGTCAGAATTAATATTTTAGTTTATCATGAATATCTATGTGTTCATATATGATAATATTGTAGTCCGATAATTTAAAAATCCTATTAACCCTACAACATAGAAACAACATCAAATTGACACATTTTCCTTTAAAAAAAAAAAAAACGGTAATTGGAATGTACCATTTAAGAAAATATTTGTTTATTTTGAATTTAATGGCAACAACACGTCTCAAAAAAGTTGGGTTGGGAGGAAACAGGTGGAAGAACATTTTGCAATGCATAAAGTTCACTGGCAACATCATTGGGTATAAAAAGAGCACCTTAAAGAGGCGGAGGTTCACCAATCTACAAAACACTGTGCCCATCAACTTGAATTTCCAAGCACTTAGAATATCTCATCATCTACAGTCCTATGTGTCATTGAAAGATTTAAATAATCTATAGAGAAGTCCATTTGTGCAAGTGACAAGTTTGAAAAATTAATACTGGATACTAATGGTCACTTCCACATAGTTCACAGGTTAAAGCTCTATCATGCAAAGAAGGAACCATATGTGTTTTTTGATATGGAAAGGCCAGGAGGATAACATTTCAAACAAATCAAAGGTCAAAATTATTTCTGGAAAACACCGACAACATGTCCTGTGGTTTAAAGAGGAATAAGACAATACCGGAGAAGAGGCTGGGTGCTGAACTGGCTTGGCACTCCAGACCTTTCACCAACTGAAAACATCTGAAAACTAAAAATATGACAAAACCCAGGACTGTTCTGCAGCTAGAATCCTCTATAAGACAAGAATGGAAAAACTTTCCTCTCCCAAAAGTCCAGCAGCTCATCTCCTCAGATGTTTCTGGACTGTTGTTGAAAGTAGAGAGGATGCTACACAGTAGTAAAACACTTTTTTGAGCTATGTTGCTACCAACAAATTCAAAATGACCTTATTTCTTTCTTAAAACGAAACAGTTTAATCTTTGATGAAATCTCTTGTGAATAAAATATGGGTTTATGAGATTTGCAAATCATTGCATTCTGCTTTTATTCATAGTGCTTTATCTTTTTTTGGAACTGAGGTTGTAGTTTCTCAACTGATTTCCTTCAAGACTTTCAGAATTTCAACAACAAAAACAAACATGAGATTTTATTTAAACCTTCTGAAAAATAATGTGTCGTAATAACATGCTTCCTGGGAGGACAAATTTAATTACAACACAAAGACTGCCCTGACTGACATAATTAGTGTTCTGACATTTAACACATATTTCTTATAGATGTCAGTGAACCATTTGATATGCATGCTTGAGCACTCAGCTGGTCACTCTCTCTGTTATTTCTGTTTCTAACGGAGCTTTTGCTTCCTTACTGAATCATTATTAGCAGTTATTTGGAGTGCCTTCTCTAAAGATCTGATACATCCACAGTCCACCCACACAGGTGTTTTTTTGCTTGTTGTACCTGATTTAAACTATTCTGACAACTGTGTGGGTGACTCAGTTGACAACTTTCTGAGTCACCTGCTTACGTTGTTGCACCTGATAGGCCGGAAGATTTTCACCTTTTTAAATGTTTATTATGTGCAACGCTGAGGTTTTCATTTCCATTTCCAAAATAAGCTCATTGCAATCACTTGGACAAAGAAAGCATGCATGACAGTCCAGTCTATAAAATTTAGTTTGAAGCATTATAATGATCAGCTTTTCTTTTAATTAGAAAATAAGAACCTTTTCTTCCTTCCTGCACTTCCTCACCATAGCAGCAGCTCTTCTGTCATTTAACTGTGGACAACAAAACCCAAACTTCATGACTCAAACAACAGCACAGCTTAACAACTGACTCGAAAAAACTGTTGGGTCTATTTTGCAAAATAAAGTTAAATTAAAGTTCCATCTGTTGCATATTAAGTGCATTTAGATTCCAACCTTATGTGTTTTTTCTTTCTTTCTAAAAATGTATTTCTAAACAGCTAATTCTTATTTTGTCTCAAGATGTAGGTGTGATGAAGATGACTACAGATGCCTTTCATGAACCGTGGCATTTTGATATTTTGTAGCAGCTAAAAAACAATGATTTTTATTTTCCACTGGGGAAAGTCCTGATATTGTGTGTGTTGGCTCACTGGAACAGGACGTTTACCAGATAGTTCTGTTGTCAAGTTGGAAAGTTGTTTATCTGACATGGACACCTTTGGTTCTCTGAACAGAAAATGGGTTCAAATGGTCACTGCTTGGTGTGTTCAAAAAGCACACTAATTACCACTTACGGTTACCAGAGATTAATGGTAATAAACTGTTTATAACTAGTATAACTACTATAACTAGGTAGACAGAAATGGTTACAATAACAGAGACCTAAAAGCGTATCTCAAAAACGATCTTAGCAAAGACATGTGACATGCATTATTCGAATTTGCACCACTAATTCAAAGATTTTTATCATTATTAATGTTTTATTAATTTATTTTCATCTGCCAGGCCTGGTGCATGACATTTTTTAAACTTTATGGGCAGTTGACCAGAGTTTTCTGATGATCATTATCTATGTTTTTCCTTCATTGTTTTTCCTAAAGCCAACATGTCTGATGTGAAAAAGTTCCCTGTTTCTACACAGGGATTATTAATATTTACTTATTTTTAAGCACCCAGCTTTAGTCTGACCTATATATCTTAAATTTAAGGAAAAAACGAAATAATATATCATTTTTATACTCATTAAACCATTCAATGACTGATCGTGTGCTAAAGGAGAGGTCAATCTAAAAAAGACCACTCCACTCAGGATAAATATGTTTCAACAAAAGATAAAAATCATCACACGGAATAACTTCATATTCATTTGCAATGACCCTTCGGTCTAGTAGGACAGGTGGAACCAAAGCATGCCGGCGAACACCCCCCTCCCGCCCGCCGCCACACAATCCTCTAACTGTTGGGCTCAAAGGTTCAGTTTTGTTCCCCTTTAATTTGTCACACGCCTGCAGTTCACAGTTCTACACGATTGCACAGACTTACTGTGAATACACACATACACACATGTGCATGCACACAGAGAGACACATACAAACACAGACACATCCTTCATCCACAGGGACCTGACTGATAGCCTGATCCATTTCCTGTATCCATTAGAGGCGGCTCTAGATTATGCAATTCATCCCAAGGCTATCATCCACCTCTATCAATAATAAACATCTCCACGAAACTAGGGCTAGCCTCAGAGGATGGAAACGCCACCGCCCAGCACATTCTACTTCTAATGAAACCCTCTGCCTGCTCGGCCCCTACTGAACGCCACATTTGCTTCCACACTACTTGTCTTCAGTTGCTGAAGACCCCCAGGTGCAATCTTTACTTATGCTTATCAAAGCTGTATCAAGTCTCACTGAGATGGCTCAGCGCCTGTGGTGGTGATGGCAGAGAGCACCTGTGGCTTATGACAAGAGACAGACGCTCTCGTCCGAGATTCCGCCACGCATGCGACGCGCCCTCTTTCCATCAGCCTGCCTTGACGTCGGTTGATTGATGTCTGCAGCATTTGTGATTTGACCTTGTAGTGAAATGAGGTAGTAAGGGAGCTCAGAGAGGGGGAATGACTGTATATAATAATGCATAAATACCATGTTCGATTTTTAAAAAAAATACACATTCTGTTCAGCTTTTCTTTTGCTTCCTGAGACTCATGTCTCCTTTCCTGTCACATTAGTGCCAAACACAGAATTATCCTTTTCTTTTTCAGTTTCAGCTTCAATTGTACCACTGTATCTCTAAAGGTGGGCCAATAGTCACGAAATGTGGACTAGAATTGCTCTTTTCTTGTGGCAACAGGGGTGTGGCTGAAGAGGGCATAGGGTGGCACTGTCTGCCTGTAATGTTATTGCCCCCTCCTGGTGTATTATATGATAATAATTATAATATAATAAATGAATTAGTGAAGTTGCAACGTTTCTGAAACCAACTTTCGCAATGAACTTTCAATGGACGGAGTGAATTTTCTAATTTCCCATGGGCTTGACTGATTCTTGATGATTCTCCCTAAGGCCAGACCGTGCAGTGCTCAGAGAACTTGCAAAGACTCTACAGACCTCAGTTTGGATGCTAAACGTTAAACTTCATGACCTTGGCGCCTTGCAGTTATTGAGTTCTTCATAAGCTCCTTTCTATACTAAAACATTCTAGTCAAATATCAGGCAGCTTAAGCTGGGCCAGAATTGAGTAATGCAACAAAACAATGATCCCAGATCTACAACAGAGTAGCTGAAAAAGGTGGTTCAATGGTATAATCAAAGTCTAGACTTCAACCGGACTAAAATGCTGGGGTGGACCTTGAGAGAACGTGATAAAGCAGAGCTGACCTAAATTCCTCCACACTGGCGTGAGAGAAGGAAAAAGTCTTACAGAAAATGATTACTTCAGGTTATTTCTGTTAAAGGTGACTCTAAAAGCTACTGGCGTGAACCAAATACCTGACATTGTGTGTTCATGAACAAAATTAAATACATGCGCTGTTGTGACCATTTAAAAAAATCATTGCAAGACTGTACAGTGAAAATAGGGAAAGGAAGAGGCCACACTTGTGGCTCGTTAGGTCCTGATGTAAAGCTTCTATCCATCCATTCAAGCACTGAGAATTGTTATTAAGAATTATAGCAATTTTTCATATTTCATTTTCAGAAAAATGTTTAAGGGTAGCAGAAGCAATTCCAAGTGAAATCATTATACTATTCAAATAATCTACCTGTGGTTTATTTTAGTGTCATCGTTTAAATAAAATACTTCAAAAACATGTGTTTCTAAATGCTTTTTTCAGAAAGTACATTTTGCACATATTCTAATGGTTAATCCACAATTTGGCTGTAAATCAAACAAACTAATTGCTCAAAACCTTTCCATAAACCCTTTAATCTCAATCAGTGTTCAAGATTGTTAATTCAGCATGTTCACTGTTCTATTGATTACGTATTGTCCAACATGGGGATAGCAGGAAAAATCTATGATAAAATATGTCTGGGTTTTATTTAAACATCAGCACAAACATTTATTTTATCTGAGAAATAATGTATTTTGCATACAGTTTAATTATTCATCTAATGTTTTTGCAGAAAGAATCATATCAGGCCTTCTCTGATATGATTTACTCTCTAATATCAAATCATTAGCACGGGTTTGTCCCAAAGTCAAAATTCACAACATCTATTCTGCTGCATCACTGTGCTAAAAAACATTTATCAGATTATACGGTTCATGCATGGGGCTGACCTTAATCCATGCAAGAAAAAGAGACAACCAAAACACTAACGATGGCTCACACACAAAGAACAAAGTGTGGTGTGGGCTGCTGCATCTGTAATGGTCACTGACAGGCTTGGGCTCAGCTTCATTTCAGATCCAGTTATATCAAAATTCCTAGGGACAATGGAGACCACGGAAGTTAGCAGCAACCAAAAGCCGAGTTGCTGACAAAGGCAGTGTCCCATAAGTGTAGTAAAGTTTTATTTTGCTGAAGATAAACTTTAGCAAAGCCGGATCGCAAACACTTAGAACAGTGGATGTCATATAAGGTGAATGGAAAAAAAACAACAATGAATCCCAGTGGAGTGCTGTCAGAGTGACAAATCTTTTCTGTGCCTGACAATGTGTTGTATTCCACAGACCTCCTGGATAGAGCAGTGTCAAGCACTGTCTGGGTAAGTGACAAACTGTTTTCCCATGATGCCTTGCAATGTTTACGCACACTGGTCAAGTCTTTACAATGAAGGAGAAGACAAAGACAGAGTAGCACAGGACGGCAACAAGGCAGGGCAAGTTGTTTGGACAAGTGAGAGGGAGACAGAGACGGGAGTTACTGTGACAACAGGAAGATGGAGAGAGATACAGGAAGACTGGGAGGTGGCTTGTGCTTCTGCTCTTTAACCGCTTCGCAGTCTTCTCTTGATTAGGGCCTAGCCTGCCAGTCCCTGTGGAGTCTCCCCAGCCGAGTCGCCAGAGACAGACTCCTCTGTAATAGTGTCTGACAGGCCAGCCAGAGCCACAGAGGAGCTGACACAGATCCTCCGTTTTTCAGGAGAGACACCCAGCGCAATTCCTCCCCGAGTCCAGTGTCTTCCTTCTCTGCCTTCCCAGTGTAACAGGAACATATTTAGGCTGTCACTGATATATATCACATGCACTACATCTGGGTACGAGAGCTCATGTTAAGAGAAGTAGCCTCTGCTGTGATTTTAACCCAACTGTTAGAGTTGTGGCTGCAGAAGAGTTTGTATAACCAACAGAGGAAATATTCTATAATAATCTCAAAAGCTTTGCAAGACTTCAAGAAAGCGCATGCAAGCTTATTAATAAAAATTCTGTCAGTAAAAGTACAAGTGAAACCTTTAATTCATTCATTATTACTGCCTGTTTGTGATGAATGGCGTTGCATTTGAAACAAATTTTAAAAAAGAAACTCACCTCCTGTGCTAACTTCTCTTGGTGACATTAATTGGTATATTTGTCTTGCAGAGT
The DNA here is from genome assembly GCF_963576455.1 of Neolamprologus multifasciatus. Lineage (NCBI taxonomy): Eukaryota > Metazoa > Chordata > Actinopteri > Cichliformes > Cichlidae > Neolamprologus > Neolamprologus multifasciatus. The sequence continues at coordinate 30,852,311 of NC_140454.1, forward strand.
TAAAGTTTTGACAGGAAAGATCAAACAACCTGAAGAATTAATTGACCCAAACAACTAAAGAGACATATTTGTTCCACAGATGGTGCTTTGTCCTGCTTAGTTGACCGTGCTGACATGTTGACACAGCCAATGCTAATACTTCTGCTGCTACCATAATAAGTCAAGCATCTGATATCAGCTTTTGCTAACTTTTACATAGGGTGAACTGTTAAATCTGCTTTAGCCTGCTTACAGCTGTTGCACATCTGCGAGCCACTTTGCAACCCACCTCCACACCAGCAGCTCTTTTCAACCTGTTTGACTAATCGATTTGAAGTCAGTGACGCCTACTGCTTTCTTAACAGCCAAATACTTTCTTTCTATGCTCATGGTAGGATGTGTCCTCTGTCCTATGTGTTCTATGTATACGAGAGCTCGAGGTCCCAGAAGAGCACCCTAAGACCAAATATAAATTGCTACAGATGGAAATAACCATCTTCTTTTAGTGGTCCTTTCTGATATAAAGATTGGAATTCCACTTGTGTGTCTCAAAGCCTCCTACTCAACTAAAACATAATAATTCAGAAACTAATCTTTACAGAAACTAATCTAAAAATGTTGCTTTTCATTATGAAGTACTTTCAAACATTTCAAAGCAGAACAAAATGCTTAGAGCAACAACATTCAACTCTTTTGTGTTGCACTTGCAGCAGGAATAGTTCAAAACCTGAGCTGAAATAACAGAACGTCTCTTCATGGAGCAGAACCACTTGAACCAAGGGTGTATTTTGTATTTTCTTTAGGAATGCCTCCCACAAAAATGCTGCTGCTTTAACTGATGTGCTTGCTCAACCAAACTCAAAAGTTCAAGCTAAGACTAATGTAATTTGTTCTTCATCGCTGTTAAAGAAAGTAACTTAAACACATGTAACTGCGATTTTGTAATATCTGTAAAATCTGTTATATTAAAAGGTAGATCATATCCAATCATTGTTTTAGTGATGACTTCATAATATGTACATGAGAGCTCTCCGCGACAGTCTTTTTCCACCATCAAATTTCACCAACTGATTTCCATGATGTGAAAGAAAGTCACACTGCTGACCACTCGCTGCAGCGAACGGCCAAATCTAGATCACTGACAAAACTGTGATACTGGTCAGCTCGAGGAAATAAACTCATTATTCAAAAGCTCACTCCCAGTAGGTACACATGGCCCTGGATAAAATGATTATAAATGAATGCAAATATATGGAATGGGGTCTACATCAAAAGCTACTGTCAGTACCACCTGGGCCTGTGTGGTGGTGTGTGGATTTCATGATTTTAGCTTATTTGTGTGGAAGTGAATGGGGTGTTGTGTTAATCTGTTGAAGGAGGAAGGTGGGGAAAGAGGGAAGGCCAGGTGTGTTTCCGCTGTTTAAGGTGCACGCAGGCATTTGTTGCTGTGTGTACGTGCTTCTGAAAGGTGTGTGTCAAAACGTTTTCACAGCTTCTTGTTTAGTGCAATATGAAGGACGCAATGCCCTTCCACACCCTCCCATCAACATCATATGAACCCACATTAGCTCTCATCCCTCTTTGATGTGCTGCGAGCTTCAGCAGTCTGGCCATCACAACCCAAACATTAGACGGCTTCCGGCGGTGAAAAGTGGGAGAGCAATTTGAGGTCAGGCATAACAGCGAGGAGTGGCCACATCAAACAACCAGCAGGGAGCACATTGAGGACCAAATGTGCTGCCAACATTATCCTAAATTCTTTTATATAAAGTCAATAAATTTGCTTTGCAGTCTGAATGTACAGTGTTGGATGCATTTAGAGAGGGCAGACAGGATAGTGCCTGCATGCACAGATTTTACACCACACTACACTACCTGCATACACAACATTTGTGTACCCTGGCCTGAAGTATTGCTCTGTATATCTTTCTAACTTCAAGTCAATATTTGTCTCGCTAAATTTTAACTCTCTTATAGGTAGGTAGAATAGGTAAAAATGACACTCCCCTTCCCTCATTGCAGCGACGATCCACTAGGGGGCAGGTAATCTATACAACCCAAATTTCGCAAAAGTTGAGCTGTGAAAATGAAACGATTTGGACGTCTCATTAACTCCTATTTCACTCCAATAGTATATCGAAAACATATCAAATGTTCAAACTTACAAAAACTGCCATTTAAGAAAAAAAAATTTTTCATTGAATTTGATAGTAGTGACAGATCTCAGAAAAGTTGGGACGGGGGTGGCGAAAGGCTGGAAAAGTAAGTGGTGTGAAATAGAAACAGCTGGAGAAACATTTTACAACTACTTAGGTTAATTGGCAACATCTTGCTGACAGGATTAGATACAAAAAAGTATCTTACAGAGTTTCTCAGAAGTAAAGATGTGTACAGAGTTCACCAATCTACGAATTTCAAAATGATGCACAGGCTGTAAATAACTCCTCTTCTACAGTTCATAAACTCAAAATAGAATCTGGAGAAATCACTGTACGCAAGGGACAAGGTCAAAAATTAATGCTAGAGGTGTAGAGCACTACATTAAAACCATTTATGCTTCTGTGAAAGAAATCAAGGCATGGGCTCAGAAATTCTAGAAAACACTGTCTGTGAACACAATTTAGCATATCATCCAAGAAGCAGGTAAAATCTCTGTCTTTTAAAGAAGAAGCCATATGTGAACCCAATCCAGAAATGTCACTCTCTACTATGGGCCTTCTATTCTCATTAAAAATTGATTTAGGCAAAATGAAAATGTAATCTATGGTCATATAAATAATTTGGAAAACATGGATGCCGGATACTCTGGAGTGAACAGAAGTGGGACCATCTGGCTTGACATCAGCACTCACTTCAAAAGCCTCCATCTCTGATGATATGGCAATGCATTAGTGGCTATGGAATTGGCAGCTTGCACATCTGGAAAGGCACCATCAGTGCTGCAAGGTATATACAGGTTTTAGAGCATCATGTGCTCCCATCCAGACATTATGTTTTTCAGGGAGGGAAGGCACTGCATTATTCAACAAGTCAATGCTAAACTGAACACTGTATCTATTTAAACAGCATGACTTCAGAGCAGAAGAGTCCACATGCTGAACTGCCCTGCCTGCAGGCCAGACCGTTCACCAACTGAAAACACTTGGTGCATCATGAAGTGAAAAATACAACAAAGAAGACCCAGGAATGTTGAGCAGTTAGAATCATATATCAGAAAAGAAAGGGGCAACAATCTCTCCCATAAACCCAGCAACTGATCTCCTCAGTAACCAGCTTTTATGGACTGAAGAGGGGATGCTCCACAGTGGTAAACATGGTGCTGTCCCAGCTCTATTAGAGATGTCTTGCTGCCATCAAAAGCCACAGGAACTTCCCAACTTCTTCAGTTTATATAATAAAGGTGCTACATATGCCTGATTGTATACAGTTGTGTTATTAGCTAATAACTGGTCTTATTTTTAAACGCGATATTAATAGCTTTCCACAGATAAGGATCTCAATTACATATAATATACCATAAAATAGCAGTTACAAGTCATAGTGGGAGACAGGATGGGAACAGCTGCCCCTGCATGTCAAAGCACACTGTCCACCCTAAACCTCCTCTCTAAGAGCGTTTGCACTGCTGTGACGTTAAACTACTTCTGTCTCAGACGATGTGTTATCTCCATGACTACAAAAGGTAATTTATGAGGAAAACACGTACACATGGCGCTCAGAGGTCGTTTTGCCTATTTGAATGAATAATGTTGTTGTTTTTGTGGAATATACAAGGGTATATAAAAGATTGATGTAATAGGGCTGGACGACCTCCTTTTTAGTCAAATCATCCAATATGCGCAGCAATTGTTTGATAACCATCTGATAGCGTCGGTGGCAGGGTAATTGCCCAAACACAGCAGTGTTACTGCTACTGGCAACAGAAAGTGATACCAGGGAGTTTGTCTCCCAAATGTATTTTTACATGTGTAGAATGACTCACAGAGTCCTCCATATGTTAAGCATAGTGTTTCATCTTCAAACAGACAGTAAGATGAAAAGTTACAAAGAGGTGATAAAGAGGGCAAAACCTTTTACGAAGACAGACAAAAAAGTCAACTACTTTTTTCCTATATTTATTTATTACTATGACATTTTTATTTAAACCCACACAGACAACATTAAGACTTTGTGAAGCCGTATTAAATGAGATCCTCAGAGCCAATGTATTTTCAAAGCAGCCTAAAGGGAAAATCAGCTGTAGATTTTTAGTGCCTATTCATAAAACTTTAAGCGTACACTTTCACACTGTGGGATTATGATTATGAATCTAAAAGGCACTTTTATTATAAGGATTACAGTGGTCCCTCGTTTATTGCGGAAGTTACGTTCTAAAAATAACCCGTGAAATGTGAAATCTGCGAAGTAGCCAGCTTTATTTTTTTCAATTATTATAGAGGTTTTAGGGCTATAAAACCCCTCACTACACACTTTATACACTTTTTTCAGACAGGCATGAACATTTTCACGCTTGTCTCTCTTGTTTAAAAACTCTCAAAGTTCTAACCTTCGTAGAAAAATAAGTCCAGTATTATAGAATGAAACCAAAGATGAAACCCGTGTCCAGAAGTCCAACTTTTTGTGCGATGGTTACCATCTTCCTCTGCCTTTTGGGTGCTACCGCAGGTGCCTTTGATGGTGCAAAATGTTTTGTCGACATTGTTTTTGTTGACCCTTATGAAGAAAACATCGAGGGAACAGTTTATCCTGCCCGGGGAGGGTTCCCGAGGGCGAGCGTCTGGTGGCCGGGCCTTAGTCTATGGGGCCCGGCCGGGCACAGCCCGAAAAGGGGACATGGGCCCACCTTCCCGCAGGCCCACCACCCGCAGGAGGCGCCATAGGGGTTGGGTGCATTGTGTGCCGGGTGGGGGCCAGGAGCAGAGGCCCTGGCGGACTGATCCCTGGCTACCAAGACTGGCAATTGGGACATGGATGTCACCTCTCTGGTGGGGAAGGAGCCTGAGTTAGTGCGTGAGGTTGAGAGGTATCAGCTAGATGGCTTGGTCTCTGGAACCAGTCTCCTGGAGAGAGGCTGGACTCTATCTCAGCCTGGAGTTGCGCTTGGTGAGAGGCGGTGGGCTGGGGTGGGTATTCTAATATCCCCTCGGCTTGCTGCCTGTACGTTGGGGTTCTTCTTGGTGGATGAGAGGGTTTGTTCCCTGCGCCTTAGGGTCAGTGAATGGGTCCTGTTTGTCATCTGAGCTTATGCGCCAAGTGGCAGTTCAGAGTACCCACCTTCTTAGAGTCCATTGGGGGGGGGGGGGGGGGGGTGCTGGAAGGTGCTCCAATGATTGGGAGGAACGGCCTCCCTGATCTGAACCCGAGCAGTGTTTTGTTACTGGACTTCTGTGCAAATCACAGTTTAACGAACACCTTGTTTGAACATAAGAGTGTCCATAAGTGCACGTGGCACCAGGACGCTCTAGGCCGCAGGTCGATTTTCTAATCGTATCACCTGACCTGTGACCATACGTTCTGGACACTCGGGTAAAGAGACGGGCTGAGCTGTCAACTGATCACCACCTGGTGGTCAGTTGGATCAGGTGGCGGGGGAGGACACTGGACAGACCCGGTGCACCTAAACGCGTAGTGAGGGTGTGCTGGTACCGTCTAGCAGAGGCCCCAGTCCGTGAGATCTTGAACGCACACCTCCGGCAGAGCTTCAACAGCATTCCGAGGGAGACTGGGAACATTGAGTGCGAATGGATCATGTTCAGCATCTCCATTGCTGAAGATGCTGCATTGAGCTGCGGCCACAAGGTGGTTGGTGCCTGTCATAGTGGTAACCCGCGAACCAAATGGTGGAAACCAGAGGTGAAGGGAGCCACCAGGCTGAAGGAGTCCTATCGGGCTTGGTTAGCCTGTGGGACTTCAGAGGCAGCTGAGAGATACCGATAGGCCAAGCGGAATGCGGCTCGGACAGTGGCTGAAGCAAAAACTCGGGTGTGGGAGGAATTCGGAGAGGCCATGGAAAAAGACTTTTGGACTGCCTCGAAGAGATTCTGGCAAACCGTCAGGCGTCTTAAGAGGGGAACGCGGTGCTCTACCTGCACTGTGTATAGTGCTGGTGGAGCGCTGCTGACTTCGACTGAGAAAATTGTTGGGCGGTGGACTTGGAGAAGGCATTCGACCATGTCCCTCGGGGTGTCCTGTGGGAGGTGCTGCGGGAGTATGGGGTGTCTGGCCCACTGCTACGGGCCATTTGATCCCTATACAACCGTTGCAAGAGCTTGGTGCGCATTGCTGGCAATAAGTCGGACTCGTTCCGCCAGGGCTGCCCTTTGTCACCGATTCTGTTCATAATTTTTATGGACAGGATTTCTAGGCGCAGCCAAGTGGCGGAGGGCTTTCACTTCAGTGGCCTCAGAATCTCATCTCTGCTTTTCGCGTATGATATGGTTCTGTTGGCTTCATCGGGTGATGGCCTCCAGCTCGCACTGCTGAGGTGGTTCAGGCATCTGACAAGGATGCCTCCTGGGCGCCTCTTGGGTGAGGTGTTCTGGGCATGTCCCACTGGGAGGAAGCCCCCGAGCAGACCCAGGACACGCTGGAGAAATTATATCTCTCGGCTGGCCTGGGAATGCCTTGGTGTTCCCTCGGATAATCTAGAGGAGGTGGCTGGGGAGAGGGAAGTCTGGGCTTCTCTGCTTAGGCTGCTGCACCCGTGACCCGGCCTCGGATAAAGCAGAAGAAGATGGATGGATGTTTTTGTTGGGGATGAAACTCAAAAACACAAACATACAATACAGCACTTCAGAGTCACACTGATAGTGATTGAAGATTTATGTAAATTTCACAAACTGAACGCATTCTGCACTGTACAGGAGACATGGATGGAGGAGATTGATTGACAGCGGTTTACAGCTGATCAAAACGCAGAACACAATGCGCTGGAAAAAAAAAAACACGCAAAATTGAACAAAAATAAACAGCGAGGCCGTGAAAGGTGAACTGCATTATAGCTAACCCTAGCGGAACACTGTACTGAAAGGATGACAAACAGAAACATGTCACTCATGTTGTAGTTCTAGTTGAATGTCACTCTGGCAAACTCATAAACAGCCACACAGATAAAATCCTGCAAGAGTCTTTTATGCGATTCGATTCTTAAATAGAGAAAAAAAAAGTATTTCTCAAGATAACAGGGCTAAACTATCCAGAGCAGCAATAACATTCAGTATACTGCTTCAGGAAATGTGTTACTGGTGCCAGGCAATTTGCAGAAACTTTCATAAACTAAACATGACCTACCTGGAACACTACAAGGACTCTGGGCTGGTAGTCATCAGCCTCGAGTAGTACATAATCCCGAGATAAATGACCCATCACATTACTTACATCTGCTGTGTTAACATCTGCCTCTCATTCATCTGCAACACCTTCGGCGGGAGATGCTTGAATGATTTTACACATATTCCATTCACATTCAGCTGTAATGTAACATCTTACTCATAAACAGAGCTGTTGGATCTACTCACGGTGCTTTCCAACTCTCTGCCCTTTGAGACTTGAACGCCTTTCAAAAGGAATTTCTGGCAAAGATTTGCTTGCACACAGTCTATCACATGCTTTGGTCATGATTTTTGTCAACACTTTTTTTACTCAAAATTTTTGTAAAAATGATTAAATTTTCTAGCATTTGCATTTTTTATTTTTAACTTGCTCCCAAATTCTTCTACTGATTCACTTACCTGAATAAACACAGGCTTAATAAGCAGTAATTGATAACGTTGGTGTCGCCGATGTTTTTGAAAGGACATTTGCCTTTAAAGTGTCATCTTATTTTGTTTAATACACTAAGCCACTGAAAACATTTAGTGGTAATTTCACTGACTTTGATAGAAAACATTTATTAAATTCTAACGTGAGAGACAAATTCATTGTGTAATTACACTGCAGATAAATAAAGCTTCCTCTGCTCACTCTCCTTCACACAAATTAAATTAATTGATTGACCTGTTGCACTAATTTGCACCTAAGTACCAGTATTTTGCTGCCATTAAAATTCATTTGCCATCATTACCTTTTGTCGATTAAATGCATGAATCCAGCAGAAAATTAAACAAAATGCAAAAAGTGTAAGCCAAGTAGTGTTAGCTAGTGTTACAGAGCTGTAGCTATAATGTTAACGCTGTTTTCAGCAGGAACAAGAGCATAACTGTTCCTGAATTTGTTCCTGCTGTAGGCTATGACAGATTTTGAACTTTCTCTGAAGAATATTACTGCATTCATTATTGACCCAAAAACCTTGCTATTGTGTTTGGAAGAGACTCATGAAGGTATGCTATGCATACTTATACTATTAATTAATTACTTGTGGGGAAAAACTATTTCCTATTTTATTCTAACCTACCAAACACTGTAGCACTTTGTTCTAACTTTATCTGATTACAGATATAAAAAAAACAACAACACTTTATCTGATTCCTGTATTTTTCTAAGAATCTATTGAACATGTAAGAGCTGATACATTAAGACATCATGTGCCACTAGCTTCAAGCTACAAACCATTTTTATGGTGGAGAAAACGGGATAAATGACAGCACAATTCAGTTTAAACTTTTCTTTAAGTTAGGGTGTCATGGCGCAGTGAGTGGACGCATTTGGTGGCTGCTCCCTACAATCAGGAATAGAAAACACCGAAAACTCGTTAACAGACAACTCAACTGAATAAGGCGAACGTAGTTGGTGAGGAATAAGGCAAAAGGAGGCCAAAATGCCAAGGGGACAGGACAAAGCTGCAAAAACAAATGCTAACAATGCAACAGGACAAGATTGCACGAGCCCCGAACAGTATAATTAGCGACTCGGCTGGCGAGCTATTAAAAGCTATCGAATCATTGAAATGAAACAAGATAACGAAAGGCTGAGAGAAGACATCAACACGCTACAGCAGGAACTGGGCATTCGATAAGATAAAGGAGGACATAAAAACTCTGTCGGAGAGAGTGGGGGAAGCTGAGGGCCGAGTGGGAAATATAGAAGACATGACATTGGAGTTAACTGAAGCGCTCCTCCAAAGTTTGAAAGCACAGAAATTTATTCAGAACAAGCTGGTGGATCTAGAGTCAAGATCCCGCAGAAATAACATACGCATGTTTGGAGTGGAGGAAGGTGCCGAGGGGAGATCCGTCCAAGACTTTGTTTCGGAGTTGCTACAGCATGAAATACCTATACCAGACGGGCTGGAACTCAAGATCCAGCGGGCCCATCGTATCCCCATACAGAAACCCCGCCCTGGAGAATTCCAACGCCCGATTCTTATCAATTTCCAGGAAAAATCCAGGTGAATGGCAAGACGATTTATTTTGATCATGATTATGCATCAGATATTGTCCAAAAGCGCAAACAATACAGAGAAGTTAAATGGATATTAAAGGACGCGGGTGTGCGCTTCCAAACTCCCTACATGAGCATGCGGATCCATTGGCAGGACGGAGTCAGAAACTACAGCAATGCACGAGATGCGGCTTTGGAGTTGCAGAGGCGGGGATATGATGTACAGATCCCGGTGGTATCTGAGGAGGAGGACGCGCTAATTAGAAGGTGTGGAGAGTGGAAACGGGTCCCAATTTCCCGTCGAGAGCAAATTACCTCCCCGGGGCAGAGAGCTAAAAAAAAGCTGGAGGAATTTCAGAGAAATGTTGATTAGTTCGGGGGACATCTCTCCCCTTCCACTGATCAGAATACCACAGGGTTGCCTCATCAATTCAAAGAACGGGACGAGCAACACCGGAGGTAAATACGTTGGACTATAAGATGGGAACAATATTTTCAGTTTTCAAACTTTTTATAGGGCCCTCCCTTTATGGAGGTTTTTACCCTAGACCTACCAACGGGGTCATGGTGGGAGATTGTTTTTTCCTAGTAATTGGGAGTCGCAAGTTTTTGATTATTTTTTGTTTTATGTTTAGTAATATTGTTTTTTGTTTTTTCAAATCTGAGGGGATGGTTACTGCACATTGTACAAGTCATGAGTGGTGTAGGTAAAATAAACATTATCTCAATCAATATCAACGGTCTGGGGAATCCGGTTAAAAGGAGTAGGTTGTTATCTAAATTGAAACGACACAAGGCGCAGATTATATTCATTCAAGAAACTCATATGTCAAAAGAAGAACATGAAAAATTTAAAAAGTTTGGCTATGTAAATTACTTTTACAGCTCATGTAAGAATAGCAGACAAAGAGGAGTTATAACTTTAATTTCTAATACGGTAAATTTTGAAATGTTAGAGGAAGTCTGTGACAAGGATGGTAGATACTAGGGATGCACCGATACCACTTTTTTGGAAACGAGTACGAGTACTTGCATTTCAGTACTCGCCGATACCGAGTACTTAATAAAAACATGATTTAAATTTACAGGTAAAAGCTTTAGTCCTATAATTTAACAAAAAAACCAAAAAAAAAAACCAAAAAAAAAACAAGGGACTGGTTTGGAATTAAGAACATTTATTTAAAACGAAAAGCATGTTGTATGCAACATATTACAGAATAAATAATTGTGAAAAAAAAATTAAACAGTGACAGTGCAACTCAAGTATTGTTTTCAGTTTATCGTGTTGTCCAAAGTGGCAGAGTTTACAAGGGGCATTAATAAACATCTTTGCTATTTAGTGCACAATATTTGAATAAACTAACAACATCCACCAACATAGAACTGTGGCAGTCAGTGCAACTGAGGTAGGTATTAACATCAAGTCTAAGATGACTCACTTAATGGAGAGAAAAAGTGAGTGGCAGGGTTTTTTTAAAAGAAAAGTAGCTTTTCTGCATTATCAGCAGTCAGACTGTTTCTGTTTTCATCTATAATGTGTGACACTGAGCTAAAAAGCCTTTCACTTTCCACACTGCTACATGGGGCTGAGAGGTATTTACTCGTCTGTTTCTCTGTTTAGAAGTCTCACTAGCACAGTCACAGCTGGGATAACATCAGAGGCTAGTGCGTTGTAGCTGCTCACTTTTTTAGTTAGTTCCTCAAAGGGAGTGAGGATGGCAACAGTCGTCTCCATAAGAGCCCATTGGTGAGCGGTGAGATAGTCAGGGAGTTCATGCTCGGACACGCCCAGCACTCGCTTTTGCTCAATGAGGGACTGGAGCATATAATACGTGCTGTTCCAGCGCGTCTGTACGTCCTGCTGCAGTCTCTTTATTGGCTGGTTGAGCTGTCCCTGAATGTCCTCGAGGCGGGAGTAGGCTAAGGCGGTTTAAAATGCCCACTCAGCGCCTGTGATTAACCCCTTACATGCCGCTCAAACATAGACAGGTCTCAGACCGTGGTATCGATCCCCGGTATCGGGGGACTTTTAAAGAGTACGAGTACTTTAGAAAATGTGGTATCGAGGCAGATACCCGATACCGGTATCGGTGCATCCCTAGTAGATACATTGCTGTTAAAGGGAGGATTAATAATAATGTGGTATCTCTGATAAATGTGTATGCCCCTCCAGAGGGCAACCCAAAATTCTATCAAAAACTATCTGAAAAAAATATTAGTTTTAGTGAAGGGACTGTGATATGTGGGGGTGACTGGAACTGTGTATTAAATCATACTAAAGATACTACAAGCTTAAAAAGACGAAAAAATAATAAATCCAAGGCTCTTAATTTACTTATGAAGGAAGTGGATCGTTGCGATGTATGGAGAGAATTACACCCTCTGGAGAAGGACTATACACATTTTTCAGTAGCCTATAAGGTACACTCAAGGATAGATGTCTTTTTGATAAATAGAAGCGATAAACATAGAGTCATAGATTGTAATATCGGTATAGCTGATCTGTCAGATCACAATGCCATACACTTGACTATTCACTTATATAATCAGAATAAGAAATCATTGTGGAAATTAAATACTGGTATTCTTAACAATGAATCTGTGGTACAAGAGATTAAAAAAGAATTACAATTCTGTATTGCTGACAACAAGGATGAACAGATGGATCCAACAATAATTTGGGATACTGTTAAAGCAGTAATTCGAGGGTATCTGATATCAAGGACTACCCATATCAAAAAAATGAAAAAACTCACACAATTCAAATTAGAACAACGATTAAGGGATTTAGAAAAAAACGGCATACAGATTTGAGTGCTGACTTGGCTGAAAGCATTAAAGATGTAAGAAAACAACTAAGCGATCTGTCTATGGAGGAAATAGAAAAGAAACTGAGATTCACAAAACAAACATTTTATGAGTCTGGTTCCAAAGCAACCAAAGTACTGGCTAAACTGTTAAAATCAATACAAATAAGTAATGCAGTTAATAAGATTAGAGATCCAAACACCAAGGAACTACTATATGAACCAAAACAGATAAAAAATGCTTTTCAAAAATATTATAAAACATTGTATAATCAACCCAACCAGAAAACAGACAAGAAATTGAAGAGTACTTGGATCAGTTAGACCTTCCTTCTATTGGGACAACTCAAAATGAATTTTTAACTAAACCAATCACTAAGGAAGAACTGGATAAGGCAATAAGGAGATTGAAATCTAATAAAAGTCCAAGGAGTGATGGGTATCCCAATGAGTGGTATAAGACTTTTAAAGAGGTTTTGGCTCCTATTTTGATAGATTCCTTTAACTGGACATTAAAACACGCTAAAACTCCACCCTCTTGGAAAGAGACGATTATATCAGTCTTACCAAAAGAAGGTAAAAACAAGGAAAACTGATTCTTATCGCCTCTTATCTAATCTTAAATGTGGATTATAAATTATTTACATCCATAATCACAAGACGCTTAGAGCTGTTTCTCCCAGATCTGGTGGATGAAGACCAGACAGGGTTCATTAAGGGGCGACAGACACAAGATAATATATGACGCACATTGCATATAATTAATGAAGTTAATAAAGAGAAAATCCCAACAGCCTTAGTGAGCTTAGATGCTGAAAAGGCCTTTGATAGAGTCTCTTGGATATTTCTTTTTGCTGTTTTGAAAAGAATGGGGTTTAACTGTATCTTCATCGAGTGTATACAATCCTTGTACCACAGGCCATTGGCTAGAGTTAAAATAAATGGGGACCTGACAGACAGTTTTGAGCTCTTCAGAGGAACCAGGGAGGGTTGCTGCCTGAGTCCAGCCCTTTTTGCTCTGTATATCAAGCCTTTGGCTCAGTATATACGGCAAAGTGCAGACTTAAAAGGGGTTTTAGTTTCTAAAATTGAACAACGAATAGGTCTCTTTGCTGATGATATAATTATATACCTACAGGATCCTGACACAACCTTTCCTCGGTTGATTAAAGTACTTTGTCTGAATTATTTCCCCAAAGATTCAATTCAAAACGAATATAAACTAAAATGGGACTCAAATAAGATCAAATATTTAGGTGTCTATTAGGGATGCACCAATACCGGTATTGGCCTCGATACCACATGTAGGTGTCTATCTAACTAGCGAAATAAGTACACTATACGAGGCAAATTATGTAAAGATTAATAATACAATCCAAAAAGATTTGATTAAATGGGCTCCACTTGTCATGGACCTTAGCTCAAGAATAGAGGTAATAAAAATTAATGTGCTTCCTCGACTACTGTATCTATTCACTTCATTGCCAGTCCATATACCAGATGCACAATTCGGTAGATGGGATAAATTAGTTAGTAGACTTATTTGGAAAGGGACAAAGCCAAGAATAAGATTTAAAATACTCCAATTAAGAAAAGAAAAAGGAGGACTTGCCCTCCCGAATTTCAAGGAATATTTCTATGCAGCCCAGCTGAGATATATTGTTTACTGGTGTTCACTGGATTACACCTCAAAATGGAAGCATATGGAGATAAATTATTGCTTATCATGTCATCCACAAGCAAGATTGGGAGAAGAAACTATCCAGTCTACAAACACAAATCTCATTACTGAATTCACTATTAAACTCTGGTGGATTATAGTGAAGAAATATAGAATTATAGAAGACTGTAAATTGCTGATTTGGCCTGCATATTCTCGAAAATTCCAAAATGGCCAATGGGATAGTACATTTTTAAGATGGGTCAATAAAGGAATTACAGCAATGTGCATAATAATAGACGGGAAAACATTCAAATCCTTCGAGAATCTACAGAGACAATTTGGACTGGATAAATCAGATTTATTTAGGTATTTTCAATTAAGACATTTTTACAATACAGAAATTAGGAAGAAGTTCCTTAGAGAAGGAAGCCATATAATAGAAATAATAACAGGTGCATATAAAAATCCTCCATCAAGAATTTTATTGAAATTATATAATGGCCTGCAAAATTTGAATAGGAATGAAACATTATATATCAAACAAAAGTGGGAACCTGAATTACATCTTGAGTTGTCAGAGGATGACTGGCGATCCGTATGTCTCACACAGCATAATTCCACCAGCTCTAGACGATGGAGAGAATATGGCTGGAAAAATGTGATTAGGTTCTTTATTACTCCTTATATCAAAAGCAAGCAGCTGAAAACACCCCAACAATGCTGGAGATTATGTGGAGACGGGAACGCCAATCATTCTCATGTGTTTTGGAAGTGTAAAAATATCAAACCTTACTGGGAAAGCATTGCAGTAACAATGAAGAAAGTGCTGGGGTATGACGTGCCGTGTGAGGCACAAGTAATGTATTTTGGAATATGGGAAAATGTAAGAAAGGAGGACCATTACTTGTTTAAAATTATGTTGTTGTCAAGCAAAAAGAAAAGTGACCCTTTAAAATTGGAAGAATGGACTGATGTAATCGAGGACATATATATAATGGAGAAAATGACTTACACTTTGAGACTAAAATCTGACAAACACTGAAAACAGTGGACAAAATGGATAGCCTATAAGACTCACTCAGCCCCATAAGGCAGGGACCTCTCCTCGTTGTTGTTTTTTTCCTCTTCCACAGATTAGGTGTCCTTTATTCCTTTTAGTTTGTTTCTTTTGTGTTCTTTTTTCATATTTTTGTTTGCATGTACTATAAAACTGGAAAAAGTACAAAATAAAAAGTTTAAAAAAATTTTTCTTTTAGTTTCTTATCAGTCTCCTAAACAACACTAAGTTATGCAAACCCCCCACCCCAGTATTAAATCCATCAGTATTGATTGATATTAAAGTCAGAATGCGGCTGTAATTTCATGGATACCTTCAAGCTATTGATTTAACAACTTTAATCAATTATTCATTTAATAATTCTGCTTGTATCTTTGACTTTATGTATGTGAAATGCTGTAAAAAATATGGATGACTTGGCTCAATAGCCTTTAATCTTATTTGAATTTACGTGATAGATTTCTTCCAATCTACAATGTAAACATGGGAAGCGTATGAACATCTGGATTTCATGCAGGATCCATTTATCATGTTCTCTGTGGGTTTGTGTGGTTTTTCTACTTAGTTAATGTGGTTCATAAACATTGTTTTTCCCGGTATCCTATCAGGCAGTCTTGTCCTCCTCGCTAACTAACTTCTTGACCATCCTCATTCATAGCAGAACATTTCATTAGCACTTGCTCAAAAATATATGAAAACCTTTAACTGCAAGATTTTTAAGGAGTGCATTTTTTATTTTTAATGACATTTTTGGCCATTTCTTATACTCAATTGTACAAATAGCCCTAACATGCGAAACTCGAGTTTATCTGATGCATTTCTTGTTTTACAAGAGAGATTCAGTAATAATTAAAAGACTCCTAATCTCTTGCCAGTTTTTGTAGAGAAAATATCAATGATAAAATGACCGATCTAATCCTTTATGTGCTAGACCAACTTTAGTGATATAGGCGGGGATTCCCTCAGGTTATAGCATCCATCCAGAGGCTCCAATATCAAAGCTGTAAAAGGTGCAATATGAGTCTTACTTTTAAAGCAGATTAACTTGATGTTTATCTAATTTCATTTGCTCAACAGTTAAAACGGGAAATAGTCCCAAAGGTCCCAGTAGGCTACTCCAGCATCACCTGCCACATCCATCTTTTATCTTTAGCCATGACAGTTTAGGATAGATGACTTAAAAGTGTGTTTTCCTGTTGGAATTACTACTAAAAAATAAATAAATAAAATGAAAATTCATTAAATTATTTTTTTGGGGGAAAAAAGCCCAGTAATCAAACATAACAAAGCAACAAAAAAAACCAGACATTCCTGCCTATATTTAAACCTCCTTTATTTGCTTTCATGATGTCTTATATCTTTCGGAGTCTGAGAACAGCTATATGTAAATTATGTGTCTAGTTATTGGATATTTTTCCAGCAACTCTCAACTTTTCTGTTAAAAAGAACCATTACTAAGAACAATAAATTGTTCCAGTTACCCTTTAGTGGACAGTTTGAGTTGAAGTATTTCACATCACCGTGAGCGCACATACTTTTAGACTGGACAACCCCTTTGGGAATCAGCACTGTGACCTGACATTAACAAAACCAAACCGGCAACAATAGCTTTGCCCGGCAGCTGCTGTGAGATGAATTACCGGCAAACTTTATGTGATTAGTCAGGGCATTGCATTAGCAAAGACAAGACGTAACTCATTTTCAGGTACAAGAGCGCACGCTGCTGTGTAGCAGTTTGACTTGGGTTAGCGAGAGAAAGTCTTGGTTCTTTATAGAGTCAGTGTGAGGCGAATCTAATGCATCTTGGCAATGAATAGCATCCATTGATTCAACCACATCAAACTCTCTTCCTTTTCACAGTCCCTTGCATGTCTCTTGCTTGAGGTTTTTGTGCGCGAATGTGTGCACACATAGATTCCTCTGGAACAAAGGAAATCCATCCAAGATGAGAATTTATGCAACGTTCCCCTCTGAAAGGTTGAACAAACTGCCAACAGCAGAAAAATCTTGGATCCATTTATTTGACAGTGATTAGTAGTGACTGATTATTTCAGGGCATGGCATCGCCTGCTAGGCTAGGGGGGTCATGTTTATGTTGACTGATGAAATAAAGAGACTGACATCAGGAACTCCTCCTCACAAACAAAACAAAGATGCATAAGAAGTTGCCATCTGACTCATGATGTTAAGGCAGAAATTGTGGTGTGACCTGTTCTTTTCCGAGAGCACAGAGAGCGCCTGAATGCACAGCGACAGCAGTATCAGTGTGAGATCTCTTGAAGAGGAATGGAGCTGTAATGTCATTTATCTGCAGGCCTCTGTTAACGTTTGCTCCCAGGGAAGTACGAAATTGAGATAAAAACTGGTGACCAATCGAGTGTCAGCCTGCCTAGTGCCTGCTCGCGCTGATGACGTTCTGATAAAAGCGACAGATGAGAACACGTGCCACATCCTCAGATCCCAGTGGTTTCTATTATCAGGGGCTCTGTATAGCATATTCATTGGCAAAGCTTGCAAACGTTATACAAAAATCAATACTCTGCTGACTGGCTTGCTCCTTTTTTATTATAGGTCTGGCCATAAAGTTAAGTATGAGTCATTATCAAGAACAGCCTAATTTCCTAGATTTATGCCGTTAACGAGGGCCTTTCAGTCTCTGGTCTCATCAGTGACAGTCTTGTTTATGAATGTGGAGAGTGTAGTATACCAGGATAGCGATGTCAACTTTCAGAGCAAGCTATAAACAGGGCTCATGGTATGCGAGCACCTCCCCTTGGGCCTAATATCGTCTAATAGAGACAATGGACTTCGATCCAATCGATTCTATAAATCTTTAAATTCTTTCTTCAGACGCATCACAGATTAACTTTCAAGTTATTATAGGTGTATATTTCCAATAACACAAGTGTGTTTTTTGCTGTGTTTCATTATTATTTTTCTTTATACGTGCCATTTTTACAAGTGCAATTTTAATTAGTTTTAGCATTTGATCCTCAAATCATTTAGATTTATTGTGCTGAAAGCAAGAAAACACACCCACTCCTGGCCTTTGACTGTTAAATATATTAAAATAAAGGAGGCTAGACTAATGGCCCTGGTTTTCACGACTGTTGCAGCTGTACTGAACTGAGATTTTAGACGCTTAGTAATCATCATTTTACATAACACTACTCAGATGTTTAGAATGATCATTTGTGCATTTATAAAATGCAGCAATTGGATTGAGGGATTATAGTGTACAGTGCACACTATTTTTTTTTGTTCCAATGAAGCATTTCTTCAAGTGCTACAAATTCACACGGTAACAAAATGAATAGTCAAAATTAACATAGATTTAACATAGATTGCGCCAGCCAGGTAATGTCTCAGTCATGCTAGAAAAACAAAACAACAAAACAGGACAGCAAACTACTTGGGACAAAATTGTTATTCGCCAATCTGCCACAGGGTTTTGGCCAGCTCTAAGCTTTTACTGTGAATTCCTTTTTAATGTGAGTGTCCTCATGTACAAAAGGCAGCAGATATGCAAGTTTTTTGCTGATTTACTACAGTTAATTGCTGTTTCATCATAAACACATTCTATAAAACCACAAGTGGTTGCAGACCTGGTCCCTGTGTTAGAAGCAACTATTTCAAATTCAAAGAGATTAAAAGTTCATTGCACAGAGTTGTAATTATTTTGTTTGTGCCGCAGTCTATAAACACTGTTTTCCCTTGTGTGACTGTAGCATTGGTGCTATAACCTTGAAACTAGCGCCTGTTTTAATGGCTACCATCTGGACAAGGACAAAAGTGGAAAGTTAACCAACATGTGTCAACATATGGTAATTAATGGGCACAATCCCTGAAAAAAATATAGCATGAAATATGTAGTAAGCTAGTTAGCAGATGTGCTAACTATTCTGTATGTTAGCATAAATATTGGCAACATTTTGGAAAAGCTGGAAAGGCAGACACTATTACAGTTCTTCAAATGTATAAATAATACAATTAAATCAAACCTCCGCCTTACATTTTTTGTTGGAAAAGGAAAAGGAAAAACGTTGTAGTAAAAAGACACAATGAAACAGTAACAGAAACGTCACATCTTACCTTGAAATCGCAAATGCATGTCACCATGTTCCCAATTCTTAGACATTCCCCATCAAACTTGCATGTGTTGGTGTCGCACAAGAACAGGTCTGTGTCCCGGTCATCGGAACCTGGAGGACCAAAGCCAACAAGAGACAACAGTGACTAAGTGCTTTTCTGTCGAGCCTTCAAGCAACTCTAACCTGAAACCCATTCAGGGTCGTTCCTAATGAACCTCTGCCATTAGTCATATCTCCCTCAGCACGCTGCACTCTTGGAACACATAGGTCTACTGTGCAAAAACACAATGCTAGTGCAATCCTTGTCCTTAGCTGCCAGAATGATCAAATGAAAAGGCAGTAGTCGCTGCTGAAAGGTGAACAAAAGATTTTTTGATGATGGTATATTACATGATGTTCTGATGATGCTGGAGATATTGAATGGTAGATAGTGCTCTTTAATACATCGTTTTAGAAAGCACTCAGATGTTTAATAGAGGTGACATTTAGGTTCATTACTGAGGTCATGGCGTATAATTTTGTGTCCTACACAACATATTTGTTCTGTTTCTCCACCCATTCATTTCTCTTTAATATTTGTTTATGTACAACAAGACTAACTCCTGGGGCGTTGTCCAGCAGAGGCAAAACTGGGCTATTATCCGATTCAGGCTGCGTTAGGGAGCTCAAATGACTCCAACATAGCTTTCTGAATCAAATCAGCGAGTCACATGGGCCTGAGACTGTAGACTGAGCTCAGGGCTGTTAGCTTACCTGAAGTGACTGCTTTTAAAAAAGGCCACGGGCACAAAGGCCGTAACATGTGCATGAAAGCTTTTTCCAAAATACATTTAAAGTGTATTCCACCAAATTCCAGCTGACATAAACCCGGCAATTGTGCAGTATCTATTTGCACAAAGATTATTTTAATGCATTCCAAGTTAAAAGTTGAAAAGCTGAACTTTTTTTTGAAAGATCACTGAATAAAATTTTATAGCTTAAGATATTTGTCAGACAAACCAATCTGAAAACTTTTTGCTGAGAATATTTATGAACCAAATGGCTAAATTATATAAACATGGCCATGATGCCTAGGTCAGACTGTAGTCTCACTACAGAAGTTTATATTGACATGTCTATCATCCTTATTCAGCTATAAATTGTATTACATCATCATGAATCAGTGAATATATTAGATATGACATATCAAAGACTTGTCAGTAAATTGTCTTATATGCAAAATGAAATTGCATTCATGACTGACAGGCTGCTTTCTATTGCTCTAAGCCAGGGGTCAGCAACCTTTAACACCCAAAGAGCCATTTGGGTGTTAAAGGTTCATTTCCACGCAAATGAAAACACTGGGAGTCGCAAATACTTTTTGGCATCTAAAATGAAGATAACACTGTATATATTGTTTTTTTCTACCTTTATGCTGTGTGTGAACAACTAAAGTGTGTTGCTTATGAAATCCATGAAGTGCTACAGAGAAAATTACATTTTATTTATGTAATGAACACATTTTGAACTCTTAAAGAAATATAACAAAAGGGAAAGACAAAGCTAAAATTATCCATGTAGCAAACAAAAACTGTTGTGAGCCGCCACCTTTATATCGCCTTTGGGCTTTTGGAGCATAGCAGAGCCTTGACCTGAATTTTAAATTGGAAAAAAGCACTATGCTACTAAAAAAATGAAAAATAAATATTTGCAAAATTCTGCACAAATATTTATTTATTTATTTATTACACAGTGAAGTCACTTTCATCTTTACGCAGGACTGTAAGCTGTCATCTGTGAGGCGGGAGCGGTGTTTGTTTTTAACATAGTTCACGGTGGAGAATAGCTGCTGACATAATGTGGATCCGAAGGTCCATAATTGACCTACCTGGGGTTGAATGTCTCGGTAAATGCACGGCGTTTCGGTGAGTATACCGGCTTCCGCGAGTGTGACGCTTATTTTGAGCGACAAAAAAGAATAAAATAGAATTTTATTTTTATATTTCAATATCACAATAATCTTTCAATTTAGAAATACAAGTTTAAAAAGAACTAATACAAAAAAAAATACACTTCAGCTAAATACTTGTAATTTATTTTCCCAAACCCCGCGGAGCCGCAGTGTAAGGACTAAAGAGCCGCAAGTTGCCAACCCCTGCTCTAAACATTTGCATTTAACCCTTAAAGTCCAGTCTACTATATTACTGGTGTATACATGTTTTTTCTCAAGAAATTATGTGTTTTCTAGCAAAATATCCCTGTGAGCCATTAATTACTAAATGAATATTAATCCTCCCTCTGCAAAGAGTGAGGTCCTAACGCTGTTTTCAGCCACAACAGTCAGGTTAAGCTTTAATAATCTGCTGTACCTTTCCTGGTGAGTACTGAACATCAACAGAGCAGTTGTTAGAGACCAAAAGCAGAGTTAATATAGAGTGCATGCTAAATCTAGAGTCATGAACACAAACATCACACCAGATGAATGAACAATAGACCTCTGTTCATTTTTCGCATTATTTCACGGTTTCCATTTAAAAGGTTGCATGAACAGCTTGTTTCCACTCCACCCAAACAGGACAAAAAGACTGTGATTGCAGATTTTATGACTTATGCCAAAATAATTGTTTTTCTGATGAGAACACAACACTTTTTTAACATCAAATGCAAACACGGAGGCAGTCGTATCATGTCATTTCGCCATTTATCAGTCCATTTATCAGCTGTAGGTGCGCACAGAAGGCAGAAAAACAAAATAACAAAAAGCAGACTAATATAAATAATTCATATGATATTGTCAAATTTTAGGATGAATTTTAAGCAGCAGACTATTTTCATCCAAAGCATGAAGTTAGTGGTTTTGAATTCCCATGATAGTTAACAATAAGAAAATAAATCTAAACCTTTTCAGAAGGAAGGAAATCAGTTCAACTAAAGTTCCCACGAACTGCATACACAGTATAGATTAGTGGAATGACAGTATTTAGGTACAGCACGTTATATACACGACTAAAACCTGGAGAAAAGATGCAGTTCAGTGTCGTTTAGCAAGCATTTTTAAAATATTTAATTAACCATTAAAAAGAAAAACACAGTTAGAAGGTCCACAAGGCATGGCAAAATCGGAATTCGGAGCTAAATATGAACATCAAAGGGATTCATATTTGACGTTCAAAGATGAACAGTGTGGGTTTTGTTCTTTTATGTCTCAGTTTATACTTTGCAGCCTTAAGGGAAAAGCAAATAGGCGGGTGACGTTTTATCTATTTTTTTCTTTTAAACACGAGACACAGATGAAGCAAGTATACGATGAAGATGCTGAGTATTTAGGTTTAAACAACAATTAAAACACATACATATTCTTTTATCTGCGACCATTATGAAAGCCCCCAGGGAAAATGCACATTTCTTTGGGATCAAATGTCTCTTAAGAGCAATAAAATTAAACTTTAGGTTATTTTAATCAACCTTATTTAATCAAACAATTAGAGCATGAAAAAAACCGTCCTAATTGGGTGTTTAACTTTTCTCACAGAGATATTCTTTATTACCACACCATCCTACAGGGAGCACATTACACTATCCACTACCCCAGTGAGTGTTCTGACTTTCATTTAGCCTGGCTTTTACGATCAGCCCCCAAAAAGTTAATCAAGCAAACTCTACATTAAGAAATACACAATTTAAACGATGAAATCTACACATTAGTAAAATAAACTCTTTTTTTTTTTATTTCTGTGGACTTAAAAAAATTAAAGCAATAATTTTGAGTAATATCAAAGAGAAATGCATTCAAATATCTAATCATTAGAGAAAAGATGCTTGGTATTAGTGAATGTATCCAAATCAAGTAAATGTCATTTGACTAGATTCCATTAAATGCAACATTGTAAACTAAATGTATGCAAAAAAACAAACAAAAAAAACATTATCAACCACAAAACTGCCAACGTGCTATCACGACATTGCATTAAAGGTAAGGAGCCAGCCTCGTTCATCTCACAAAACGGCAAAAAGTTACCATGTGAAATGACACGTGTGATATTCATACACATCATAATGCCTGGCTGTCTGTGGATGTTACAGGCAAGATATCTTACAAAGCTATTTTCTATTCATAGATATCTTATTATAATGGACACTTGGACACAGTATCTCCTGTAACGTGTCATAACCAGTGACCCTCTCCACTTCGAAAAGCCCTTCTTGGCATAGAACAACCTATCAGGCAATAATACCCCATGGAATAGAAGTCCATGCTAAAACGAACCTGCTATTTGCCAAGGTCCTGAATGACCATAAGTGTAAGCTCTCTGTGAAAACATACAATCACTGAGCCAAGAACAGTGGCCTGAGAGGTCTCCAAGCTTGGAGTGCACGGATGGAACAAAGCCCTCAGCCTGAAAAGGGCCATACAAGACAGTCTGGAAAACCACACGCAAAAACAATTTAAAAAATTTAAAAAAGTTGGCACCCAGGCAACTGGCATGTTGATGATACTCACTGGAGAGAAGCATTGTTAGGATGACAATCATACAACTGGCTACGTGCATACAAATGATTGGAAAATATCAGATAATTTTCAAGCCAGCTAGCAAAGTCTTTGAAAGATTGGAAATGTTCTTGTGTGTGAGCGTAAATCTGTGTGTGTGAAATCAGTCCAAGCTACAAATTTCATAGTTTGATATTTTAGCTTTTTTTTTCAAGGTTCTCTGGGCAACAGGCTTATGGAAAACAAAGGTGCGGAAAAAGCAGAAACTCGATTTTAAATGAAAAAAAAAAAGTGACTCCTCCACAAGTCATTAAACTGTCTTCTTTACCGAGAAACAGATGCGAAGCTTGGACATCCCCAGGAGCCAGGAAGCAAGAGGAATACATCTATCACTTGTAAACAATAACTCACAGGGATTCATTACTGCTGGAGACATTCTTATCATCTTATGAACAACAGTGCAATCAAGACTTGCAGATGAAGATGCTTCGTCTACTGGAATCAAAGACGATTGTTCCTGTGAACTGTTTACAAGGATGCGAGTGGCATATCAGCTTTTGTAATAGCTGTAAATGTCTGAAAAACAATCATCATGTGACATAAATTATGTTATGTTTTATACTTGCTTCTCTTACATCTTCAGAGACACTGGGGCCAAAAGGGTTTAGACTGCAGGGAAAAACGGCACCAATCTCAGTCATTTGAGAATGATTGCCTACAAGTGGTATTTACTGCGGTGGTACTTGAAAAATGTCTTTGTTTACACAATGATAAATGACACAGAATCAACAGGTTAGTATTCATCACCTTTGTTTTTTAATCATAAAACCATTTTGCCTTTTGGTGTAATCTGGTTTCAGATTCTCTTATGTGGCAGCGGCTTTGAATTCAAAAATTCAACCCCACATGTTTGGCAAACATTAAAAAAAAAAATAGAGGTGTTGGAAGTTTGAAATGTATCAATTTTAAGGAACCTGAAACAGGATTACAGTGATAAGCATTACTGTTATCAACTAAAAATGTTGTCAGTATCCCGTACAAGTACCTACATGTTCAGTCAGTGGATATTAGCTAAACAAATTGTAACATGCTGTGGGATTATTATAATTGTAATTGCCTAATATGTGATTCAAAGTCAGTAGCTTACAGAACATTTAGGTTGAATTTCTATTTTACTAATGTGAGACTGGTTTGATAAAGTTCATACAGACTTCAGAAACATTTCTGTGACATACTTTACCTCATAAACACTTTGTAAAAAATGTATATGTATCAAGAATGACTGAATACAAGATATCACCTAATTTTCTTTCAAATGAAAGCTACACATCTTTCGTAAATGTCCTCCCTCCATAAGCACATTAAACCAATCGTAACCAGGATTCCTGTTGAGTTGGCTGGCTTCCTGCTGCTTTGCGGCACACATGAACGGGGGTAAAGTAAAGTAATTTGATGGCTTATCCAGATGTTCTGAATAAGATCAGATCAAATGGATAAAACTGAATCCTCAGAATAATATATTCACTATTTTACAGCTGCTCAATCTAAAGTGGGGAAAAATGTATTTTGGGTTAGTGTACCTCACATACCTGGTTTGGCCAAGCTCAAGAGGACAAGTTTGATCAAAAAAATATGAATTCTGAAACTAGTTTTGACATTGACGAAGTTACGTTTTTGAACCGAACACATTTAGGGAGTAAAGAAAAAATACCAGTGGATTCTTTACATGTTCGAGTTATACTGAAAAGTGGGGACCTGTTAATTACCTTTCCAGCAATGTATTTTTGGAAATTTTAAAAGCTTACTGCAAAAGTGCTACTTGACTCCACATTACTGTCTGCTCAGCTGTGAGGCAGACTATGCTTCATTTATTTGAGTATTGTAAGCAACAAAGGCCCAGCTTGTGTACTGGACAAATGATGATTCCATTTTATAATTTTATATGACCCCCAAGCATTTTTCTTTTTTTCCTTTCTTTTTGTTTTCATACCCGCAACATATATGCCTGGATGGATGGATGGATGGATAGATAGATCTGGCAAACTAAAAAACAAAAAGATATAACCCTCAAGTGTTAAATAGCAAACAGTGCCGAAATTACATGTGCACCATGGCTAAGAAATTATGCACTCAACATGTGTAGTCTGGATGTCACCCTTAATTGGCTCATGTGGTAAATAGCACATAAGGCCTGAATATAACAAAAGAAATGTGGGCCTGGATTTGCAGTTAAAGTTGTTATAATTTATTTGTGCTTGGTTGATGTGCAGAACTGTTATGGCTAACACTTGGCACAGTAGCAGACCATCCAACTGATATGAAGACCAAATTAAAGTGTCTAGTATTAGTCACATCTGGTAACCAACTGATTAACAGATAATTAGCTATCTGTTAGCTAATCTTAAGGACATTTAGCTAAAGAAATCAGATGTGTTAGCAAGCAAGAACAAATGCTCATGAATCAGCAGGCGAGCCAGAGTAATTCTGGTCCTACCCCAAAATTTAAATTGAATGTTTTGCATAAAGCACAGGTTGTAAAAGCTAGGACCACTTCTCTTCCTTACACTTTAAATCCAGGGTTCTAAAATTGCTGCTAATGGGCTAATGTTGCAGCTTCTCACAGCAGACTAAACCTTCCTAACAGTGAAACATATAACTACTGCAAATAAATACCACCTCACAAACTGTTTAAAAAAAAAAAAAAACTACAATTACTAATAAAACTGCCACTCTGAAATAACACATTATAAACAGAAATGTGCAGATGTGTGCCATTTCCTGTGCGCAGCAATTTCCTGTAGCTGTGTATAGCCTTCAATGATTTGTTGGCTCCCTAAACATGCACTGAGTCAATAAAAATGTGAAAACCACAACTTTAAATAGACCTGCTCCAAACCCAGCATCACCAACTTTACCAAAGGTAACTTTAAGGAGAGAACAGAAAACAGATGCAATGATAAAATCATTCCAGCTGTTATTGTTTGCTTTGGATGTGTCGCTATGTGTGCTGCATGCTCTCGTGCCTCATTCCCAACCAAATGTAAATGGGACACGACTGATACAAGTTCCGCGCACGGCCCGAGCTGCACTGTGTCGGAGTCCAGGAAAACGTATACTTCCTGCTCCTGCCCTGTCGTTCCAGGAGGAGATTACAGTGAGCTGAATAATTAACGAAAACAAGCTGCCAAACATCAAATATTGAGAAGGTAATGTTTATATGCTAACGATTAAGATGCCAAGCGAAGCACTTACTTGTCTAAAGGAGAGAACTTGTTAGCCAAATGCATCTCCTGCTACCTACCTGGAATTTCACTGCACTAAGAACTATGCACTAAGAAGAATAAAGAGTTCTCCACCCAGGTTTTAAGCATTGTGCTGATCAATAATTAAACAGACTAAATTAATAATGAAGGCTGAACAACCACAGTGGTGAGACATCTTCTCCTGACCTTTCTCGTACTGGAGGTCTTTTTTTTTTATAACTTTGCAACAGGTTTTTTTTTTCACATGTTTGTGAGGGGAGAAGTTACAGTTTAGTCTTTTTATATCAGATTATTGAATGCTGAACACCAAAAGCAAGTCATAGTTTGTTTGGTCTGAAGCAACTGATGGGTTTGTAAACTTGTAGCTCTTTCTTGTGGTTTGGTTTCTTTTTATACAGAGAAAACTTGAAGTGATCCAAAATTTGTCATTACAGCATTCAGTTTGCTTGCTGGCCAGATGTTTCTGTGGAAGGAGCAACAAACGTAAATACAGGAAGAACGTATTGTGTTCTGGACTATTGAGACCTCGGCTCATTTTACAGCTAGCAGTTACAATTTGTGTACTCTGCACATCTATGGTACTTCTTCGCATCTCAGAATACAAAACATACCACAGCTAGGGGAAGATGTTTAGCACAAACTTGCAGTGTACTTCGGGTAGCTAGCTTGGCTCGAGGTAAGATCACGTTCTAGTCATAAACAAACCGCTCTGGAAGTTGTTTGCAATTGGACTGAGACCAGCTCCTCCAAAGGATGTTGATGCAGATGTTTTTGAGTGTGATCTATGTTCAGTTTGCACAGACAAACTGCAACAAGGAGGGAAATTACACTAGACTTTGCTTTAAATGGTCTAAACCATGCAGGTGTGAAAACATCCTGAAACTTTAAACACATTTTCAAGATTTTTTTTTAAATGAGAAAGTAAAACAAAGCATTCTTAGTTGACCAACTTTCATTTCACTACTTTAATAGAACCAATTATCAACTTCAGATTGGTTTGATTAAACCAAGCCAGCATTGCTTATCTCATAATTCATCTCTCATTGCAGTTTATTGTCAGAGCTGTAAACCTGCATGCAAGTATGTCTGACTTCTGTCTTGACAGATCTCGAAAGCAAATGGCCAGTTATCCCCTGAATGCTCTTAAATTCCCTCCACTTGATGGGATTTGCAGGAGGCTTTGCATATTCTACACTTATCCCTGTCACTATAAGTCTCAAAGCATCACGTGGACTTTTAAAGTTAACAATAGCAAAGTACTCACTGAAGAACAGATTGTCTTTATCACAGAAATGTCCCCACAGGAGATGTAAGGTATAATTAAATTGTGAGCAGTCATTCATACAGTTTATTGTTACAGTAGAAATGTGTGATAAAGATAAAACTGAATTGGACTGAATTCCTTTCAGCAACCTATGAATGCGTTGTTCTACTACTTGTTTTAATATGACCAAATACAGCCGAAAGCTTTGAGCTGGTCGTGTGTAAAAGTCTGCAAGTACATCTGTTAAGGATGTCTATCAGCCAGCTGATGTGCAGTCGGTATATAACACAGACGTTACTTGCTTGTTTAAAGCAATACAAGCCCAAAAATTGCAGGTTTGATTGAGATAATTACACAAAATTCTAATTACAGTTAAAATATTCTCCGTATTCATCAAAAATGAGGAAATTAAATTATGTACAAGTATTTTCTTTCGAAATGCAAAGTATTTTGGGCTGAGACGACCCAACAGTCCCAACAGCAGTTAACTGCGTTGGATGAGTATGACATCTTGGATAAAGCAGCAGTTTTTGAGTGCATGCAGGTGAATTGTCACTGGAAAGAATTTTACCCAGCACAAATCTGTACAGAAATTTGTTTCAAAGAGTCCCAACATGACAGTAGTAACGTTAACACATTACTGTAGTGTTAAGGCAATATTAAATGACAGGTGAGGCGAGCCTTCAGTTTGGCTATAGGGAGCCTTTTAGGATCTTAAAACTCAATGAACTTGTTGCACTGATCGACATCATCAAAGGATCAGGCAGCAATAAATTGTGCAACTTAAGGTCCGTGTCCAGCAAGCTATTATCTAGGAACTAGATGTTCCTGATTTTGACGATACTGAACAGGAGACGGGTGTGTTTCATTTGTTAGATAAAGGACCTTTCCAAGGGAAAAATGACTATAAAGTAACAAAAGCCACGTCCAAGTCCTAACATATCTGACATTTAGTCTCTAGTGAATATTCCGCATATCCTACGCCCCCAAGTGAGACAACAAGTTCACATCTGAAACCTTGTTAACTCTTTTTCACTTGTTATTACCAAATACGTCATACTATAACATGTTGAATTTTAATCGGCATATCATGGTCTGTTTGTCGTTGCTACTCTTTTCTTATCTTTAAGTCTGTCTACAATAGCAAGTAGGGCAAAATCCAGGTCTAACTTCACAGACAGAAAATTACATACCATGTGGGCCTTTATGTCTTTAATAGGTGCTGGTATTTTAGCTGATTTGTTTCACTTAAATTTAGAAATACCTCTGTGTTCTTTACATATGACTGCTTGTTTTCTGATAACATTGCCTAGATGAAGGATGTCGAGGGTAAAAAGTATTGGCCCTAGCACTGAACCCTGTTGAATGCCACAACTACTTCACACGTCATCATGAAGTGACACAAACACCAATAAAGAAAAATAAGCATCCCCTCTTTTCTCTTATGGCTTTTAATGAATCCCCTAATTCTACATCCTGAGAATGATAACCTTTTACTGGACAAATAATGATGCAGCAACAGGCATAAACACAAATCAATAGAAAATCGACCGACTCGCAGATCAAATGGGCCCTTTTTATAGCAGTCATTATGACTTGTCGTGGCAGGAAAAAAAAACATGTGTTTTTAATTACGTTAACAACGATGCAGTTACACTCAGGTGTCCTAGAAAGTCATAACAGTGTGACAAGGAGTCTGCGCAATACATGCACAGCATCAGAAACTGAAGCAGCTAAATGGAATTCAGCACTCGTTAACTTGATAACCGTACTGCTCCTAACCTATTGTGATGTGTCAACATGTTAACTTCTTCATTTTCTGTAACATTACTCCGTCAATATGGTGGCAAGTGTTAAAAAAACATTTCACAGTTCAGTTATCCCTTTTAAAAATCTTGGCACATAATGTATGCAATGATTATAGCTTCCCACGCGCCTAACTCAAATATAATTAATTAAAGAAATATATAGTATATAGGACCTTAACAAGTGTGGAAAACATTTCTTTCTGCTGCAGCTTCACAGAGCCACCTCGTACATTCAAATCTTTTCACAAATACTCCAGTACAAGATGACACGAGGGATTTGAAGAACAATTTTATGTCTGTACTCGCACTCAAACATTCACTTGGTGCCCTTCTAGGATTGAGATTGAGCTGTTCTGCCTCCTCGCTGGCAGTTCCTCAAGCCATTAACAGATGCAAGCCAAACAGAATGGCAGTCTTTGTCAAACCAAGTTTTTTCTAACTCCCTTTTATTCCATAAAACAAAATCGAATTCATTGCTTTTTAAAAGGCGACGCTGTTGAAACTGGCAACTCGTTTTCTTGATGCTACTGCCCATAATTATCTGTTTCTTAGCACTGAAGTGACATTGGACTCATCACCAAACTGTTTTTCAGTCAGTGCCATTCTCCCTGCACTGCAAACTGTCACACATTGGTGGTGTTGTTAGGAAGAAGTGGATAATTAAGCCCTGTGCCATTACTGCGGGTTTATTAATATCATTATCTTATTTTTATTATCTTTCAAAGGGTCTTATCTTTTCGCGGTGGACTACATGTCACTTGTTGTGCTCTATTAATTGTAACTGATGCTGGGTGCATGTGAGTGCATGTCCATTGTTCTATCATATGCACTTAAACCTCCTCAAGGCGTGCAGGATAAAAGCTTTCGCTGAAATGCAGATGAGAGTGTGTCAGGAAGTGGGGAGGCAGGCGAGTGTGTATTGGGACAGGATGTGTACCATTATCAGTGATTACGTGCAAATCATCACCACCATCAACAGCGGCGGCACAAAACCAGCCTCCAGTAGGTTACAATGCAGTAATCTGAATAAAGATATGATCAATTATCAGCCTGGATCAGAGGAGAGTACTGTTCAGATGAACTCATTCATGACTTCATCTGCATGTACTGTAGATTCTTGGGTCACTGTTTCACTTCATACCTGGGCTTTTTATTACAGGATGAATAATAAAACAAAAACAAGGAAAAAAATCTTTGCACCACACACCTGATCGCTTGTCATTAGTGGATCAATGACATAAAATTATCCTCATGTATTTCCAGTTCATTCATTACCTCAGTGATCCTTCAACATTAGCACTTCAACATGGGTATCACGGTAAAGGAAGACAGAATCACAGTCTGATGTTGCGGATGTTTGCATCACGGTTTTGGTCTCAACCCTATGAATACCAGAGATGCTTAGAATAAAGACAGCAACATTCGACAGGTTACAGTAATACGATAGAGTTCAATCGCTTCTTGTTTACGTGTACTTAATTAAGTCTGACTTAATCAGCCCATTATCATAATCGAATTCATTTTTAAAACTTATCCATATCCAAATTAAGCATCACCCCCCCCCCCCCTTTCTGATTGGCAGTCTAGTTTGTAGAATCAAATATAGATCTATCATGCAGCATTTCTTAATATCATTCCTATACATGTCACATGTGCATTAGTTATGACTTCCCCTTTCTTTTTATTGAGATGTCATCCAAGCAGGCTACACTGATACTCCTTTTTTCAAGCAGCAAACAGCAGTCATAACTCTCATATTGATGTCTGGCTGTTATGAGCTATAATATCAATACTGCTACTGCCCATGAGTGTGTGGAACCGGCTTAGAGCTATTTTAAGGGTTCAGACTTAGACAGGCGACAGGGGAAATATATGGCGGCACAGTCGGCTGATTTACAAAGGGAGGCGAGGCGCTGCGCTCTGCAGCCCGCTCCGCTTCTTTTATCGTTTTGGGCACAAAAGGGAGAAAACACGTTTATAGCTCAGTGGTCTGTTAAAGAAACGACAGCATTTTGTTTATTATTATTTAAAGGTGTCAATTAATGAAACAATTTGCCTGCCAAATAAGCCCATAAAACTAGGCTGTAATTTCCTGCTGCGATCAATTTGCTGGGTTAAAGTTAATGCTCAATCTGAGCGCGGTAAAACACCCAAGAGTTGACTAGAATGTGTTTTTGCTTCGGGTTACTCGCAGACCACACGAAAGAAGCCCGTTTGAACTCAAACGGAATTTCTGCGACCTCAAACTAACCGTGTTGGTGTTATTGTGGCGCACGCCGCCTTATTCCGTGGACAAGCTTCCCACAGACCCCAACTCCTCCCCACCCGCTCTATTTCTCGTTAAAATTATCCTTAATGTCGCTGCTTCCACTTCGTGTCGGATCGAAATCATCGACCCTCCCGCTCGCCTGCCCGGTGACATGTTCGCCGCTGCATGCTTTGCTGTCAAGCTCCGAGGCGAACTCAGCGAGGCTAAATGCACATCAAGCAAACACCCTCCAAAACTCTGCATCCCCTCATCGTCGGGCTTTTGCGGTCGGTATCTGCAGCCAGAGTGCTCCACGGCTCCAGCACCGACCCCGGGCATGCTGACAGGACACAATTACAAAACTACAGCGAGGCGTCTGTTGCAAGCGCACTCCTAAACTTTGATCTGGTTGTGCTGCTCAGTCTCTGGTTTCTAACACTAGTCTCACATGAGTTTAACTTCGATGTGCGTCTAGATATTTACTGCACATAACCTGGAGCGAGGCTGCTATTGAATAAAATGACTCTCACCGGAGCAGTTCCAGCCGGTCGGCGTCTGGCAGTCGCTGAGGGAGGAAGGGAAGGCGCGCAG
Organism: Neolamprologus multifasciatus; assembly: GCF_963576455.1. NCBI lineage: Eukaryota > Metazoa > Chordata > Actinopteri > Cichliformes > Cichlidae > Neolamprologus > Neolamprologus multifasciatus. The sequence continues at coordinate 30,884,868 of NC_140454.1, forward strand.
CTGCTCCACAGGTAAAGTGGCGAGAAACGAGACGAGTGTGATCCTGAGCCAGCCCCCCGCTGTCCCGCTCCACCGGCGCGGTCGTCGGGGCTCCTCGAGAGGTGCCTGAGCCGCCACGGACAGACCCATCTCTCACTGGCCCCGACCGCACACGCGAGGTGGGAAAGAGACGCAGACGCGCACCGACAACTCCAATCCCAACAGGTTCAGCGGGGCGCCTAGAGACCTACAGCAGAACATTTTCCGTGCGAGACCGTGCGCCCCATGTAGCAGTGCCCCGTGTAGACCGGCCAAATAGGTTCCGCCCGATCCAAGCGAGAGTGCGAGAAGGAGAAAAAGAGGTCTAGTGGGGGCACTGCCGAGGGGTTGGTGGGCGATGGAGGAGGCTGTGTGGGATGGAGGAAAAAAGTTAGCGACGCAAGCGAGAAGACTTGCGAGCAGGAGAAGATGCTCAAAGATGAGGAGAGGGGAGAAAGATGGCAAAGGGGGAGAAAAGGAGGGTGATATAAAAGGAGGTGATAAAACTGCACAGCAGAGAGGATGAAGCCAGAGTATCCCACGGGCAGGATTTGGAGACGACGGCACTTGTGTAATAGTATCCACGGGTGAAACGAGCAGCGGTCCTCCCGATTTAGTTTGTATGTGCGGTGCGTTCAGAGTCGCGGCGAGTTGGTGTTTCTCTCTCCCCCTCTTTCTCTCTCGCTTTCTCAGCAGCAGCTGGCTGTGATCACGTGGAGCATGATGCGAGGAGGAAGGGGGCGCCCCTCAGTAACAATTAGAACGGGTAACTGGTGGAAAAGGCAAAATATAAAAACACGCGATAACAGAGGGAAGAAAATAAAAGATTTTTTTTTTAATGAATGAAGATAGACAACAAAGTAGTCCGGGCTTTGTCCCGGTGCTTGCTGATGGCTTCCCCACGAATAGGCAGCATAAAGGAGGACACACTGCCTTTATAATTGGCCAGGAGCATTTAGTGTCTGCAGGAATCGATTCGTCCAGCCTGGCCTGGGATAATTGCTCCGCTTTGAAACGAAACTGACGCTATTCCTGAGTCTCTGCCTCCAGGCGATCCACAGAGACCTCAATAGTATTCATATATTTTTGGATAGCAGCTACTGCTGTCACGCAGGGCGGGGCGGAATGGAGCTGGTAATTGACGTGCTTTTGGTCATGAAAGAAAGTGCACAGCATCTGCTGGAGCGGTTAAGTCCAGCGTCAGGCTGAGAACGATCACCCTTTGAACCGAGTAAATTGGAAGCCACGCGCGTGGAAAAGCCCCATAAAGCAAACAAAGCGGGTATCTGTTAAGATCTGTCACAGTTGTGAAGACGTTTGGCTTCATGATATTTGGAGAACGCTGCAGTTGCTTGCAAACAAATGAACTCCTCATTCTTACTTAAAGATCATTACATTTTTCCTCTGCTGATGGGCTTCTTGAAGAACATCTGCGACAAACAACAAAATGCAAAATACAGAAACTTCGATACTTTTGGGTTCTTCTGGGTCATCACAATGAAAAAACAAAAAAAACAAAAAAGAAAAAACAAAGGGGATTATTTCACAGATACCTGCACCTGTGTGGGATGCGGTGGGAATGACAATGACTCAAGAAGCTGATAAATAAAGACAGAAATGAAATATTAAAATGAGCAAACACTTTTACTGGCCACAGGGGGCAGCTGAATCAAGCCGCAAACACAAACCTGACATATTCTGACCTCTGAGGCTGACAGCTGTTTTTTTAAAAAAAAAAATCTAATTATTGGTTTTAACCGGTTTTACATGGTGCACCGTGAGCAAAAAATAAATAAATGAATAAAATAAAAATAAACAATAAATAAATAATAAAGTAAAAAAATAAAAATAAAATAAATAAACAAAAACAAAACCACAACAACAACAGAAACAACATAATAATAGAAACAAAAACAAAGCAAACCATAACAAAAGGGAAGGACAGATATACAAATCAAGTTAGAGTTTCAGGCTGTTAAGTCCACAGTGTATATGTTGCAGTTCTCCAGAAAGTTGTAGAATTTTGACCATATAGCCCAAAACTTGTCCAGTTTATTTCTTAATGTATAAGTTATTTTCTCCATAGATAGTATAGATGTCAGTCCATTAAGCCATTGAGATAGTCCACATATTTTTGGATTTTTCCAACACAGCTGTTTTACCAAACAGTGAGTAATTCAGCAAAATCATTCCTGCTCTCAAGAGAAAAACACCAAATAGTCACCAAATGATCTGTTTCTTTGTCAACACACATTCTTGTTATCATTTTTTCAGGGCAGTTAACGCATTTAACTTTTGAAGAGAGTTCTGTGCCTCTGAGAGGGACAGGTGAGTGAAAAGAAAAGCAGGTTTGTAACAAGTAGTAATTGTTGTACTTTAAGCAAGCGACGCAGACCTCAACGACTGCGAAAGGTCGGTTTGGCAGTAATATGCTGCGTAAAACACAGGATATTGATTAGGACTGTGAAACTAGTTGTAATAGGCTTTAATGGTATTTCGCTTGCTCATTATTCCAGTGCAACAGTACTATGCCAGTGTTTTTCTCTGCAGACTCAGTCAGCTCTGTAGTCTTCTCTGTTTCAGTAAAACTGTTCAAGATGTATTTGCTTCGAGGCCAACACGAATCTTAAACATAACCAAAAAATGAATGAAAACCACTTTATTGTTTGGTTCTCTATACAAAGCATGAAAAACATAAAAACCACTGGTCCTCTGTGGGACTCAAACATAAGGGAATAATGAGTAACTCTTGCCACCGCCAACACCTTCTGCCTCCTACTATGGACTCTGTTCTTTCAAAACACCAAATAAGCACAGAAATCTTTTTTTTTTCCAAAAGAATGAACTAATAGACAATTCTGTGTATCGCAAACATCTTTCAGAGTGTGGAGCAATCATTGCACAAACCAATAGGAAAATCATGAATACCAATCAATAAATTCATTTCGTGACTGTTTCACAAATTGCAGTCAGAGTGTGTTTGTGAAGTGACACCGGCATTTATTTGGAGTCATGTTTCTGCATTCTTCAACACCAATTCTCAGGTTCTTTATATGGATTTTGTTCATCTTTTAAATTTATTTTGGGGTAATATGTGTTGCCTTACAAACATAATCAGGAAGGGACTGTTGTTTGGAAGAAATATGACTTTATGAAGACAGGTTCAGCTAATTTGGATCTTTGTTTGTTTCTATCTTTTCATTTTGCTGCCAGCGGTATATGTTCACTGGAGCATCCGGGCACACTGTACAATTGCTCCTTTCCAGTAAGGTCTGGTATATAATCCACGTGTCAAAGGGTAAAATGTGACAGTTTTAGTGTAATGGAGCTTGTCAAACCACTTTGATCTAATTTTCAGAAAGCAACAGCAAGTCCTTCATATGAAGTGTGTGCTTTTTCAACAGCGACACTCTATAGAGGAAGCTGTAGACCTTGGTTACATTAATGATAGTGAAACTTACTTTCACCATAAATTACACACACACACACACACACACACTAAGAATCTATTTAACATTTTTATTACCATCAAATTGTGAATAATGAAAAGGTAAGGATGGCGTTAGATTTAGATATGAGTGGGTTCTTTCATCAGAGTTTCATTTTGTTGGCAGGATATAAACAAAGCATCAAAGGATTTTAGCGCCTAGAATTTCAGCTAGGCTGTAAGGATGAGTCAAAACGCCAAGAGGAATCTTTTTAGAAAATGACTCAAAGGGTTTGGACCACTGTGACAGCGTCTGGCCCTGCTGGCACGGGAGGTGGTGCCACACACAAAAGCAGACTTTAGACTTTTTCTTTTAAATTAATGAATAATACTCCTTTTATAAATGTGGTCTCTGATGAAAAAATACATTGTTGTTGTTTTTTTTTTACAGAATTGATAATGGGATAAGTGCAGAAAAGATCTGAAGTTATTCAAAATGTCCATGAGAGAACAATTTTATTTTTTGCTTTATGGAAATGATTTGGGGGCAGCACGGTGGCACGGTGGTTAGCACTGTTGCCGCACAGCAAGAAGGTCCTGAGTTCAATTCCACCATCAGGCCGGGGTCTTTCTGTGTGGAGTTTGCATGTTCTCCCCGTGTTTGCGTGGGTTCCCTCCGGGTACTCCGGCTTCCTCCCACCATCCAAAGACATGCACTTAGTGGGGATAGGTTAATTGGATAATCCAAATTGTCACTAGGTGTGAATGTGCGAATGAATGTGAGTGCGAATGGTTGTCTGTCCCTGTGTGTTGGCCCTGCGACAGGCTGGCGACCTGTCCAGGGTGTACCCCGCCTCTCGCCCTATGACAGCTGGGATAGGCTCCAGCGCCCCCCGCGACCCTGAAAAGGATAAGCGGAAGCGAATGGATGGATGGATGGATGGATGGATATGATTTGGGCTTTGAAATAGTTAAATGTTTGTAAATAGTTTGTTAAATATAACTATGAATGTAACAAAATGATCTTGACAGAACTATTGTTTGCTATGCAATATGTGAAAGCTTGTTTAACAGTTTAAGTAAATCGATTTACTTATACTTGGAGTCCAGGGTTGCACATGAATTATCATAAAAGAAAGTTTCTCACTAAACTACAACTGAAAAAAAAACTACAACCAAAGAAAGCAAATAAGCTTTGGGGTTTCCAATGCTGCCAAAACCAATAAACCAGTCTTTCCGACAAAAAGAACGAAACAAAAACTAAGCAGCAAGAAAACCTACAAAACCTGTACCCAAGGTGTCTGTGTGAATCAGCCAGGCCCTGGTGATCTAAGGAGCTCGTAAAGAAAGTGACTTGACTTGTAAGTTTCACAGAACGTCGTCACGAAAACATAAAGAAACTTGCAGAAGTGTCGTTGATTTCTTTTTTAAACTCCTTAGACCTGACCCGAGGGTTGACACAAAACAGAAAAAAGTAATTAAAATATAAAATGAAAGAAAACATGTAGTGAGCCGCCAAGAGGTTACAGGCTTTCCAGCCATTTGCAAGAAACATGCTGAAGATATGCTAAGTAAGCCTAAATCTAATCCCCAACAGAGGTTGTTAGATTTGGCAAGGAATTAAACAAAAAGGAGCGCTTGGTGCTGAATGTGCAGCTTCATGAACAAGGAAATACTACTCAGCTGTGGCATTCACGAGTGGAAGACCTGGAAATCACAGAGAGGCAGATCTCTCCCAGATAAGGTCAAAAGATCAGTGGACGCAGCAGAAACACATCTATTGATCTCATAAACAAACATACGCATCATTTATATGCTCTCCATACCACGCTATCCTTAAAGTTTGTTTTGTGCTGCTTGATATGATAACAGTATGCTAAACAGATAGCCACCAAAGCTATGCTAATGCTAAAGCAATGTATGAGAAACACCTCTGAGAATGTAAACCAAATAATTAATATTTGCCTTATAAGGTTGTTTACATCATATTTCAGACACGAGATTTTTGAGGACTCTGTCAACTAATGATCAATACTTTCCTCAAAACCTGTTGAATGAAATTGAGCTCCGTACAGCAGTAATGTGCTTGAATGTCAAACCCCAAATTATTGCTTTCATGTTATGAGTTAGTTTTCTTCATAATAAATCTTTGTCTTTGTAAACAACTTATGTTTTAATATGATCATTCATTGTATTAAAGAAACTTGCAGGTAATTAATACACTGCATCTGGTAGACCAGTCTACGACCTATAGCAGTGAAAAACACCGCTTTGATTTATTTAAGCTAATTAAAGAGTGAAATTAATCTTATGAAATATTTTGAGTGGAAATTCACATATTTATGTGTTCTTATTATATGCATAAATATAAAGTTTTGAAAAACATGTTTTATGAAAAGGAAGCAGTCTAGTCTTCCAAACATAATGAACAATATTTGGATTTTTTAAAATTTTTGTTTTCAAATATAATCTGCAAAAATGCCAAAATTGCCAATGATCATTCAGCCCCCTTTTTTTTTATTTTTTATGTTGTGAAAGTCAAAAAACTATAATTTTCCACCCAGTATTTTACACCAAACACAGACTTTAGTGAAAAGTACAGCCATTAGCAAACCACACAGCTCTTCCCTAATTGACTAACATGATATCTAACACGTGGCACATATCAGCACAGCTTGGCAAAATGTGAGCTGATGTAAAAGTATGAACAATTTGGTTTGTCTAGTAAATATCATGGTACAGTTAATGTTGTATGCACTAGTCTATTTCCCAAAGAAAGATCTTTGCTTCTGCCTCTTGCAATTGATCGTGAAACTTACTGCTGATCAACAAAGCAGGTTTCAGGTTTGAGTCTGTAAACGGGCAAGCTTTACTCCAGAGAGACATGTTCACAAACCTAGCTAAGGCAATGATGGATGAGTTAATAACAACAGTGATGGCAGCAATAGCATTAGCTGCTGGCCTGTCTGAAGAGTTTTGTGCCATCAGCAGTAGGTTGCGTCTTGACTGGAATAGTTCTAAGAGTGCTTTTTCGGCCAGTTTATGGTTGACCAACAGACGATTTGTCACACACACTATATCATTCTCGCTGAAGTCCAACTAACCTATCTGTCTTCCTTAGGTACCTTTGCAGACATTTCTTTATTTCTGATGTGGCAGCAAAACACAACATGTACTTTAAACCTCTCGGATTAGTGGACGGTGCTAACATAAGCAGGACAGGACAAGCACTTCAGGGTTCATAATAGAACTTGGAAATTCAAATTTATCAACTGAATCACGCACAGTTTCTGGTTCATTCCTCGAGGAGTAAATTTATACCAGACCCCACTTTGTCCTGGCCTTCATTCTTGTCCTTGCAGGGAAAACAACTGAACATTTGGTGTGTTTGGTCTTGTTACGTGCTGGGATTAGAGCTTCACTTTGTTTTTGGCCAGCCCAGTTTTCTTTCTACAGACATTAGAGGGAAAATTATTTACACCAGTAGTCACTGCAAACTATCTGTGCACAGATCACAGAAAGGCCACCCAGCACAGAGTTTTGAGAAAGAAATGCATGAACAAATGTTTCTTTTTCTTTAATATGTCATCAGGATCTTGTTTATAAACTCCTTGAGTTTCTCTTAGAAGCCTAGTGTGTGCAGCCACAGCACACTTTAGTCCAATCCAATAAAAAAAATATATATATTAGCCCCACTTGAATCCAACTTTGTGCAAAACTTTACCCACAAGGTTTTGGAGGGTGTCACATGAACTGTCTATAACAGCTGGTTTAGCTCAAGGCAAAACTGTTATCCAGCACAGCTCCACCAACAAAAGTAGAATAGCAGAGCAGTGTCTTTCCAGCTCAGTTTAGAACATATTGGTAAAGTTTAGTCCTCTTTAGTTTCATCCACGAGTTGAGGTTTGGCTCCATAATTTACACAGAGTTCAAGTTTTAACTCAGCTTTAACAAAATTTGCACTGCAACTAAACAGCAATTTCCACAACATTTCCTCCTCTGTCTTTGACTCATTTATCTGCGCATTAGTCTGATTGAATACCTGGTGTGGTATCAGTGACACCCATGCAGGCTTGGTGAGGAGGAGGTCGGCCTAAACACAGCCTAGCCGTGGGCTAAAGGCTAATTACATTTCTGACTTGCTGAAATGTACACCGTCTCCTGAGAGAGCATTCTGGAATAACACTCAACCCTGTATCGGATATCTGATGATTGATTTTTACCTCATAATTACTTTGATGTATTAATAAATCATCCATTTCTTTTGTAAATCTAGGACCTGACTGTGTCATGGGAAACATTCGCTGGTGTATGTTACCCTTACCAAAAGTTGAAAGGTTAGAGTGCACAGAGGGGTGTATGTATGTAATTGTGTTAGCCTGTGACATGATTGCCAAGAATTTGTGTGCATGTGTGTGTTTATAACTAGCAATCAGCTCTTCTTTAAATCATTGAAACACAACTCTGTGCGATTTTCTCTGCTTATCAAACTTTAATTGTGAAATTGTGATTATTTCGGTTTTATTTGGAGAGTTTGATCTGCATAGATGGGAAAAGAAACCCAGATTGGTTTAATCTTTTATCTAATATAGTGTTTCTACAAATTTGTTATACAGCAATTCTTAGAATTCTGTCTACTCTCTTTGTAAAGTGGATCCGTTATGTCAATTTTAAGCTGCGTATTTTCCCTGGAGCAGTTTTGCATGACTTACACTTAAAAATTCTTCATATATACCTCACTGGACCTTGGCCTCATACAAGAAATCAGTTCATCTTTTTTCTTAAATGAGCTGTTTTTGCTCCTCTCCCTTCAAAGTCACTTTTCCCTTAAGCTGACTTACTTCTGACTGTCTGCCACTCCTAAACAAAATGTTTGAACAGCAGATGGGTGGAGATGCTGTGCTAATAACCAGAGCTGTGTGTCTGAGATATTGAGGAAACTCATATCTTTGAAATCATACAGAACCAAGAGTTTCTAAAAATATTGCTAACTGAGCTCTTAGACCAGTCTAGAGCCTGGGGATTTATGCTCATTGGGATTACTGGTGCGTACCTCATTTGAAACTTTGCCTATGTTTAATACAAGTATCATCCACTGTAATATATATGACAGGAAAATAGGTTTAACAGTTAGCTTTGAAGTTAAAGTGCCTGCTTTTCAATATGTATGTTTCTCATGACTCTTGTTTACCACTGCACCACCATGCCACCCAGTGGGTTCCCACGCTGGTCTAAAAGAATGTAAGTAATGAACTTACAGTAAGTAAAACTGGGATTTATGGTGACTACAGGAAACGGGCCAATTTGAACGAATGCACTTGGACTCATTCTTCAAGTATTACATTCTGCACAGACATTTAACCGGCATCCAGCAGGTGGCAAAACACATTTTCCTGTAGATTTGGGACTTGACAGCTTGGAGATTTTCACCGAGGTGTCTTTTGGGTTTGGTTGTTGCCAGTGTTGGGAAGGTTACTTTTAAAATGTATTCCATTACAGAATACATGTCTCAAAATGTATTCTGTAACGTATTCCGTTACGTTACTCAATGAGAGTAACGTATTCTGAATACTTTGGATTACTTAATATATTATCATGCTGTTTACAACTACATGAATGTACTATTGCTGTGATTTATTACTGTTACTGAAGGTCCGCAGGTCAAAACCGTAGTAAAGGGACTTCTGGCTAATACGGCTCGTAGCCGAAAACTAGCTTTACTTTGTTGTCTGGGTCAACTTTGCTAGCGAGAGACAGAGAGAGGAACTTATTGTTTTTGGAGGAAAACACGAACAGTCGAGTCTGAATAGCTTACTTACAACTGGGCTCGTCAGGCTCTCTTCTTGGCTGCAGTGGTTATTATTATATTTACATGCTTCCAGCTCCCGTTTTTGCTCGATGACAGCTCGTACTTTTCCCTTTTCTCCCTCCCTCGCTCACAGACACATAACGTGTATGGCAGTCCATTCTCCCTGCAGCACGGACTACACTGCCTATGATGCTACATTCTTTAGAGCTATACCGGTAGCACTCTGCCTATTAGCTTAGCACAACAACAACAACAAAAAGGCCTCTCTCACCCAGGAAAAACACAGAGAGAGGGCGTCACCCTGTAACCATGGCAACCGTAACGCTGCCGCCTGGAACAACAGAACGTAGCTGTCAAACAAAACCCAAACAGTCCTGACCCGCCACAATATGAAACAGGGAAGTACCGCCGTGTAATCCATTTATTTCAACAAAGTAACTGTATTCTAAATACCACCTTTTAAAACGGTAACTGTAACGGAATACAGTTACTCATATTTTGTATTTTAAATATGTAACGGCGGTACATGTATTCCGTTACTCCCCAACACTGGTTGTTGCACACTACTTTGACAAATATTTGGTAGAGGAATACCTTTCCTCATAGAAATGGAAGGGATCAATAGAGAACTCTAAAAACTCAATCAGTATTTTTGCCATGTATTTGCTTGCCTTCTATTGCTCTCTCAGGCAGCCAAAGATATATTCAGCAGGATTGGTCTCCACACAGTGGTAACCCAGGAAATGGCGCAAATGTTTTTACCTGTGAAATGGTCTAATATAACTCACCTGTGACTACCTGTGTGTAACCCGTTTCTCTTGTATTGTGGATTGTGTGACTGACACTACCCAACACCTGCAGACTTTGTCACCATTTTAGATTCTAAGGTATTTTGAGAAAATACTTTTCCCTCCAAACATAATTCAGGATGGGGTTTAGCTGAATGGGAGACATGGTTGGCAGGAGAGTGAGTAGCTTGAGGGCACTGGCTGAAGACCATAACTCAGGGGTGTCAAATTCATTTTAGTTCATGGGATACGTGATCTCAAGTGGCCAGAGCAGTAAAATAATAAACATTTTATAATAACCACGTATACTATATGCTTTAAGGTTTAATCAAAAGTATGAAACAGTCTGAAAATGTTTGCATTTAAAGAACAGATGATAATGAGTTTAGATGTCTCATGTAAAAAAGACCACTTCTGTTAGTCTCCTGTCATTAAGCACAGATTCCAGGTTTAACCACCTTAAGTGTGGTATAACGGGTCAGGGGGTAATGTCTTTGTCACTTAGCTGTGATGATGTGAAACAGACAATTATGCAGACTGTTGACTTAGATAAAATTAACAATTTGGACACCGCGCTCGTGACGTGATCCCTTCTTAATGCCAGCACAATGCCTCTGGTGCAAAATAGAATAAAAAGTCCCCCAAATCAACCCAATCCACAGCAATTTTCACACTTTCCAAAGCCAGTCAAAAGGGACAGATTAGGTTCTGGCCCATGGGATACATGTTTGACATCCGTGCTGTAACTTCCGATTTCAGGGCACAATCCAAAACTACAATGGCAAGCATTGTTCTCTATAAGAGAGCGAGATAATCACTTGGAGCAGAATTTAATTTGGGTTGTTTAAGCAGACAAGAAAGAACTTAAACATATCAAACATCCTTTAATTCATCCCAGTAATTATACTCTGTGCACGAATAAATAGAGAACAGACTGAATCCATAACTGATGTGAAATCGTTCGGTCCATAAAATATCCATCAGAAATATCCCAGTGTGTTTTGAGTCAGATGGATCTTTGAAGGGAATAAGGAAGTAGAGTTCTCCTCTTTCCCACTCATGGGAACTAATAGAGTTAGCCTGAGGATATTAGCCTGCAGTAGAGGAGAAATGCAGCTACAGCACAGTTCTTACAGTGAGGCTGAATCAGTTAGTGGATACTTGCACCTAAAGCTGTGCAGGTCTTCTTATGCATTTTTAGTATGGGTGGCACGACTGGTAGTGCAGACACTTCTGGCAATATAAGTTCCAGCCAACATAGTTGTGCATACCACATAATTGATGTTGCCTGCAGTGAGTGGACAAGCTGCACTTTTCCTTAACTTTCCAAATATCATTTTTTAATATTTTAGAGTCTGTGTACAACTCACTTGACAAAAGTTGCGTGAATCAAAAAAAAAAAAAGCACGAGCCTCACCAATTTTCAGGTTTCCTCGAGCATCAGCATAAGAAACATGATAATTATATCCATCCCTTAATTTATTCACATTAACTGGTGTTTGTTTGACTTTAATGCTTCAAATACACAAGATGACAGTCGCGACTTTAAAGTAACGCTTGCGTGCATGTTGGTCAACTTAAAAATATAATCAGGGCGGATTATACTTACACCTGAGACATCTTTGATCTTTGGGTGTGTTTGCATGTGCATGTACTGCACAGTAATTACATCAGGACAGATGTGCTCATATGTGGATGTGGCTTAGTGCATCAGGAGCTCGAGTACAAAGTCTGCCAGCCCGCCTCAAACCAAAACTGGCCGTGTCTCTCACTCTGAACAGCGATTTTAATGAGCAGGTGCCGGGAAGCGGAACAAAAGGCATTAAGCAGCTCGTCTCTCCTGATTGCAGACAGCCATGCTCCTCTAAGTGAAGGATAAACGTGCACTCTCCACCGTCCTCACCGCATCTGTGTACAAGTGTGTGTCACCTTCTGTTTGAATCCACAGATTCCTTTGGAATAACAACCGGTAAGCCGCCGCACAAATTAAAGACGGAAGTTTCAATCTTCATGAAATAATTCCTCAGCAAGAATCAGGTTACTCATTACTCCATGAAAATCAGCAGCTTCATAATTTAATTTTTTTAAAAAAATCAATGTTTATTGATAGGCAATACTACACAGTGGAGCGGCTAATGAAGCGGTGATGGAATTGATTGGCAATTAAGCGAAATACAATTTTGTGTTTGTTTTTTTGAGGCAAAGTGATTAACACAGAATTTGAATTTTGTTCAGTACATAAATCACTGTCTGTGCAGATGCACACAAGTTCTATACACTAAATACATTATCACTGTGTATCGTCACTGAAAAGAGACAGATACAGAACTTTTTTATGAGTCCGTCATCTGATTGCTCACCTTTGTTCCCCAAAACACTGCAGCTGTCAAAAATCCCTCTGGGCTCCAAGCTTGCCTGGTGCCAGATCTCAAATCTTCTTATTTAAGCAACAACATAACTCAATTTCTCAAAAACATGCAGACAAAAAGTGGAAAAGCAGAGGTGTGTTAACCCCAAATTCATTTTAACAAATAAAGGTGGTCATAATAAATATTGACTTCCAAGCTCTTTGGCTTTTACAAACTCTATTATTGCCACGTATACTCTACTTCCTTTGTAATAAAGCTTGTAGTTCAGCCTGGATCAGGTGACCCAGAACCATCCCTTAAACTGCTGGAGGGTTTCCCATGATGCACTGAGTGTAGCTGCCCACTTGGAATTACCACTCGTGACGCAGAGAGCTTCGACTGATGCAACTTTATTCTCTCCTCTTTAAACCACCGACAATATGGCACCGTGAAAACTATAAAGATGCACAAACAAATACCATTAAACATTTAAGTAAAAAGTGCAGAAATGTTCACATTTTACCATAGAAAATTATTTTGATTAACTTAAATAGTAACATTGACATAAATCAATAGTTTTTAAACTATTTATGTTACAGCATTTAATAAAATGAATTAACAACAACCTTTGTTTCTTAAATACATAAACAATCATTTGCATCATTAAACCAACCTCTTTCTGCTTCCAAGGGTGCTAATCATGCTGAACCAGCTAGCCAACCTCCTCCATGCACATCTCTTAGCCAGTCTTTCCACACCACAAACAAATGACATGCATATACAATAAAAAACGAATTCAACCACATTGAGTAAACTTTCAAAGTTATAGCATGTGACAGATAAATAAAATACATAGTTTGCACGAGTATTTTCAAAAAATAAACTTTTTTACTCACTCTGAAGCAACGTGTTTGTCGTTTCGCTGAGAACAGAACAGGAAGTCTGACACAATAAAAGAGGAAGTGCTAATGTACTCTTCACAATAAAAGCGCAAAGTAAAGTGGCTTTGCCGGCATTTACACTGAGCATCACGATTTACGGGGCGATCGCGGCTCAAGAGTTGGGAGTTCGTCTTGTAATCGGAAGGTTGCCGGTTCGAGCCCCGGCTTGGACAGTCTCGGTCGTTGTGTCCTTGGGTAAGACACTTCACCCGTTGCCTACTGGTGGTGGTCAGAGGCGCCTCTGTCAGTGCGCCCCAGGGTGGCTGTGGCTACAATGTAGCTGCCATCACCAGTGTGTGAATGTGTGGATGACTGGTTGTGTAAAGCGCTTTGGAGCTATACAAATACAGGCCATTTGCCATCTATTTCTTCATTCATCGCTTTTCAATCTGTCTGTTTATACATCACTGATGTTTTTAATCATCAGTTATCATTAAACTCTGTCTCTCTCTCCTATAGTTTGCCTTCTTTGCCATCTCTCTCTTTTCCCACACCCCAAAGCTGGTCATGGCAGTTGGCTGCCCATCCCTGAGCCTGGTTCTATCAGAGGTTTCTTCCTGTTTCTTCCTTCCTGTTAAAAGGGAGTTTTTTCTTTCCACTGTCGCCATCTGCTTGTGCATAGGGGGTAATTGTTGGTGATTATAAAGTCTTTACCTTCCAGTATGAAGTCCATTGTAGTGACTGTTGTTGTGAATTGGCACCATATAAAACAAACACAACTGAAATGAATTATTATTTTGTTTTTATGTGCTTCAATAAATTGCTGCACCTATTTTCTATTTCCTAACAATATATAAAGAAATAAGGGGTGCCTCAAGACTTTTGCACAGTACTGTATATGTATATATTAAAGCTTTCATGAACTAGCTATTTGTTAAATCATCATTGCGATGTGTCAGGGAACTGCAAGGGTGACAACAAAGCAAAATGTCATGCATTAATACTCAAAGTGGTTTTGTATGATAAGAAAATATCACTGGTAATGCCGGTGTGAGCATCAGAGCCATGAGGCAGAATAGACTCAGCTCACAGTCTGTGCCCTTATTTGTTTGCTTGAGATTTGCTCTTCAGCAACAAAAGGGAATTTAAAGGACATCATGACAAACGCAGATAAATGTCAACAAGATGCACAAACGCAACCACAAGCAACATAGAGGGTAAGTGAATGAAACAAAAAGCCATGATGCACGTACTGATACTGACACTGCGCGTGCATGCGCCTGTGAGAGACGGAGAGGCTGACTGGAAAGACACGATGTGTGCGCAACGTACATGATGAGATTTGATGCGCAATCACTCGTAATGGTAGGATTCATTAGCAAAGTGCTTGTACGGTATCAGTCCAAAATCCAGTCGAGTGTGAAGTTCATTCAGCTGTAATTACACCGAAGGTAAATCTCGATGCACTGCAGGAGACAAATGCCTGCCTTTAAGTACAACCCTGGTGTATATGTGAAGACAGAGGGGATAAAAACCACAGTTGGTTGTTCTTAAAATCAATGTGCCCCACAGCACATCAAAAATATGCAACTGTTGGCTTCGTCGGTGGTTTTTCAGCATCAATAAGAACAAGTACAGAAAAGCAAAAAGCGTTCTTCATTTGCATCTTTATTACTCAATGAAACATGAGGAACGTTTTGACTTCTTTCAGCAGGGTAAGCGCAGGTGGGTTTCACTCAGAGAGGTCCTGCCTTTGAGCATGCTGGTTCACTGTCGTGGCTTATTGGGACACTTGATCCGTCACCCACCTGTGCATTTCCCTGCTGCGATGAGTCGAAATGTCTGCTGTGAACATGGTCTGTGGCAGGCAATGGCTTATTTACCCTTGTGTTATATTATAGTGCTACAAGAAAAATAAACAATTTGTCAAACAAGTAAACGTTTGCCTTCATTTAGTGATTAATGCAGTTAATGTGATCATGATAACCTTTGTCTGCTTGTATAAAAATAACTCAATAAATGAAGAATTCATCATGAATTACAATGCCGGAGATTAGTATGTATATAAAGGTAAGCTTTGTCCTCCTGAAGTGACCCTTGGCTGTTTCTGCCAGAGTGATCTGACACAAATTATTTGTGCTGACAGTTAATGCTATCCATGCCAGGGCTGCAGAGATAAGGTCAAACAAATTGGGGATTACGGTGGGTGGGATCAATTATTTTATGAGTGGGGAATTCCTCCTGGTTTCTGACAGTAAACAAACTGGTTGTGTTGCTGGCTTTTAATGGTAAAAATACTGGTTGTATAACTGATGACTTTTGAGTTTTTGTACTTTTAAATTTGGTTATCTGCCAAGATAACCTTGTCAGCGTTCGACACAGCTCTGAAACAAAATCCTGAAAGGTCAGTGAGGACAGGAGTGAACAAAAATCAATACCAGTGGCTGTGATCACAGAGGACACTTTCAGTTACAAGGGTTTTGTCACTTAGAAAATAACTTTATCTGGCTTTGTTTAGGCAAAAGACGAGGTTATAAATGAGTACTGCAGTGTGAATAAGTGTTGGGTCAAATGCATCAAATTGATAATAAGAACAATAATGTTTTTATTAGAAATGATTTGTAGTTGTACCTTCATTGCAGCATATTCTCTAATAAGGTTTGTAGGGCACAGACACTGTGAGTGACAGCATGCAGTTATGAGAAATTAGTGCAATAGCCAATGGCAACGGAAAGAACTATATTGAGATATTATCTAGGCTACATTTCAGACAGATGCAGGAAAGATCTGTTGTTGGAAAATATTTTCTCTTAATTTTCTGGGCTGACCTGGTTGATTTGTTTTTGGCAACACAAACTTGCTTTTATGCCTTAAGGCTTAAAGTGAATGCTGTCAGTAGGTGCTGCTTTCTTTGAAATTGCGTGGCCTTATTTGAGATTGCACGGTCTCTCTGGTGTGCAGCATGACCATGACTGAAGTTACTGTCACTTTGTAAGTGATTTTAAACTGGGAAAAGGAAGCAGCAGAAGTATTTTGTGACGAAGAAAATGATAACCACGCTCGGTGCAGGTGAGAGGAAAAAAGAACGACAAAAAGGCAACAGGTCGGCCAGTTCACATCACAAGGACCACGTGTTTAGTCACTGCTTACTACACTTTCCAGATAAACCCCTGCGACAGTAGCTTAATTGTAAACCTTATAATTGAATTTTTTTTAAAAGGAAGCAAGGATCGCTTAATAAAAAAGAAGTCAAGTCTGAATTTTGTGTAAACTAGAAATCATCTCTCAGGCCTAGAGCAAATTCTTCAGTGACAACACATCCAGTGTGTGCAAGTTTGCTTAAAGGTTGGGTCATTCTGAAAATAAGCCTCCATCAGTCAAGCTTAGACCTTGCTCACCAGTTTTCTGTGGCCTTTGGGACCTGGATGAAAAATCTATGGTGCCTTCATACTGTGCCCAACATGTGGGCGCATGTCTTTTATTCAAGCAACAACGACAACACTTTACATGTAAGCCACATTTTGTTCATCTACAATTTAGCTTTTAAATTCCAACTCAAAAGTTTCACACAGAAATACAGACACTTTCTCAAGACAGCACACTTATAAGGCATCAAGCATGCCAAAAGTATAAAAAAGACCCCTCCTCACACACACACATTGCATGTGTATGAATAAGTGTTTTTGACTGACCTTGTCTCTTGCTGTGACTTCTGTTGCAGCATTTAGCTGCCTTTTCAACATTTTCTTGCAACTGTGCACTTCATTTTGCCCAGTGACACCCTTTACAGTCACTCCTATGAGTGTCATTGGGCGCCTTCACACATTATGGTGAGCGTGAGAGTCACGTATGGGTCTGAGAGGTCCGTCAACTCATTTCTGCCTGTCATATTATCACTGTTCAAGCTGACTGTTCACAACGGGACAAAAAGACTCTCGGGCCATCTGGAAATGTCCCAGCCTAAACTGCAAAAGAGAGCACAATGACAAAACTTGCAGCACAACCACATGATAAAATATCTGTAATATCAGCATGTAGTGGTGGTGTAGTATACCCGAACTTAATGTTGTGGTGTTAGGTCATTAGCTACTGAATTATAATACAATGAAACTGCTATAATATTGATGTGACCTCATTATTAATCACACTACTACTAGAAGTTGCTTTTAAATATAAACCAACTGACAGGTACCTGTTACTAATGTGCAGAGCTTTGTCTTTGCCAGGATATTGTGCATTTAGCACTTAACATTTATGCATTTAATGTAAAAAAATCCTTTATCTTTGGCGCATAGATCATTTCTAAAATTGATTGGATTTTTAATCTACCAAAAGTACTTTACAGTCTACTTTCATGCAGAAGTACTTGTCTGGCGTTTTCACTTTTATGGCACCTGCTTCACTTACAGCAAACTTCACACTGATTTCTGGAACCTTCTGGAGACCACTTTTCCCTCCACCTGAGGCTGCTACAAAAACACAGCAAGAGGAGAGATCTCATAATAAAAGGAAATAAGCTCATCTACTTGGTGCTTAAGCAGAGGTCTAAATTGCAGCTATTATAAGTCTGAATTGCATCATTATATAGCAATAAGTAAAAGCTTTTCAATCTCTCGCCAGTCCTCATGGTCATTTCAAACTCTTCTGGTAGTGCTCGTTTTTAACATCAGTTTGCTTTAAATGTTCTGCTACAGGTCAATTGAAGAAATTCAATTGTGGCCCCAGAGGGCGGAGAAGGTACATCATACTCCCAGGGCCCTTAAAGTAATTAACGCTGCAGTTGGCTCAGGAACTGAAATCTTTCTTAAATCTCCTCATCTGCGAGGGAGGGATCCTGCAGACCTTAGGGCCTCCTGTAGCAGTGAAGCAGCCACAGACTGTCATGTCATTTGCTTGAGCAGCCCACTCGGCTAATTGGTTAGGCAGAGTTCATTTGGCTTCCTCTCCGATTTGGCTAGCCACTGGGGATAGGAGGGGAGAGTAATTAGAAACTTGAATTAAATGCAGTTTTCACAAATGGCTCGAAGGAGACTAATGGGACATAATGTGACCGCAGGTTGGCTTAATGGGTGGTGAAGCTGTCATAAAGTGAAATGGCCATAAGTCACAGAAGAAGTCAATAAGATAGAAATTTTGGTTGTGCTGTATATGGTGGTGCAGTTGATTTGGGGCATGAATGAGGAGACGTTCATTTAGTACTTGTTCTGATTGATTGTGTTTGAAAGATTTTAGGAAACAAATATTTTGCTGAAACTGGCACTATAGTCACAGTCATGCCCTGCTCACGTCTGTATGGTGAATACTATAAAAATCACAGCACATCTGAACCTCACTGAACACACCGCCTCATTTGTTTCATTTGCAATGAAATCCCAAGTTTGAAAAGTTGGTATTTTACGGAGGGTTAAGAGGTGGAAATATTTATTTTGAGGTAGAGTCGCTTCCTGAAACTTCCCAAGCAACCACTGTAGACTCCTTGAATTAAGTGATCAAGCCAAGAAAAAAAGAAGGAAAAAAAAATCTTCAGATGCAAATACATCTTTCAAAATAAAAGATGTAGTGAGCTGGAGTTGCTCAGGCAGTCCATTCCACATCGGAGGAACCGTAAGATAAACACCTCATCCTTTTCATGTTTAAGCATGGGAAATGTCAGCAGGCTTCTGGCTGAACACCAGTTAGCCGGTGGACAGCGGTTTGGATATATATTCTGGCTCAGGCCCTGAAGGGCATTAAAAGTAATAAGTAAAATCTCAAAATCAATTCTTAAACAAATGGGCGTCCAGCATAGGGTCATTAACCCTTTAAGACCTACCATAGAACCAAGTCCGCCAGAGCTTATATTATATTTTTACATGCTGTGGAGCCAGTTTTGGGAGCATTTCAAGTTGCTATACATCAATACAACCATTATAGCCCAAATTTTAATAATATGTATGCATTAAGTGCATAATAATTACATAAATTGCAAAACAGTGATATAAACTACAAAAAAATTGAAAATCGTTTTTGTTTTTTTAACATATATTTCTAGTTAGACAAATTTAAGAGGCTTATCCCTCAAAACTGTAAATACAAAAAAGTTGCACAAAATAGTTTCCCACCACAGGAAATTTATTTTGAGTGTCTTCATAGTTTTATTTTTGAAATACACCAATTTTTATATACTACAGGAAAAACGAAAATAAATATTATAATGCAAATTTGCAAAAAAGCAGCATATGCATCAAAATAAACTATTTCCAGCAGTGCAATATGAGTCCTAAGCATCCCAGAAACGACACAGAAAGTCATATAGTCAAACATAACTTTTAAAAACACCAGTATAGGCTCATAAGGCCCTGGTGGTAAAAAACTACATTTCCACGAAAATGACGTCACTTCCGGTTTCAGCCACGTAATGGCGGACATGCAATAGTTCACGCTGACGTCTATTCCGACGTAGGAAGTGTTATGAACAGCTGATCGGATCAGCAAAGCGTGTTTCTGGAATATTATGTTTTTGTTGCTGCAAGCACTTTTTATGCAGTTTTTGCAAAGTTATATGTGGAAGGAAACCGTGATCGAGGACAAGCTGATGGCATAAGATGTAAGTACAACTCCTCCGTTTCATATGCAAAAAAAATTATTGCGCTAGCTACCTGGATTTAAATGTAGTTACGCAAAACAAAGCATGCCCGCTCCTACCGGTTTTAAAGGGTTAAAATCAGAGTGATGTGATCACTTTTCTTGTTTCTTGTAAGATGCTATGCCAGGAGATGACATATTAGTGCAGTTTATCAGGACCGGTGTGCAAAGCAAAACCCACACTTTGGATTTTTGATGATATATCAAATCATCTATGTGAAGCTAACCCTCCCCTGGCTGTAGCCTGGTGAGTGTACAGACGTAAGGATATCGATCACAAAGAATGATCGGCATACAGTATTTGCAGAAGGGGAAAATACTATGAATCCTTCTCTTTAAGAGATAGGTAAAGATTATCTTTGGTGTAAATTATCTCAAGTAAGTTGAGTGAGATGACTCACAGAAGATGATTAACTGTGTAGCTGTCAGGTTGAGTTTCAGCTTAGATACATATCTACATTGGAGATTTGTGTATTCAAAGCGACGCAGTTCATAATATTTAAGCAGCCAAAGTGACAAATGGAGAGGCTGAAGCAATAATGTGATGCATTTATCAGTTATCATCAGACCCTGGTCTTTTCAAATTGTAAAGGATGTAAAATAAATTGAAATGCATTTCAAAATTTCAGAGCTTCCTTTTTAACAAGGGTAAACAAAACTACCAATCCACTGTCCAATTACTGAAAATGAGTCTTTTTCATCAACAGAGTGCAGTAAATTAGTTACAACTTGGTGGAAATAATAATAATATTAATAATAACCCTTCCGTTTGTATCTTCATCAAGCTGACAATCTATGACCACACGAAACGGGTTGTGTTCTTCACTGCTGTGACTGTCAGAGAGTGAGACTCTTGTACTCTGACTCACCTTCCAGTCTTTCAAACATGGTCTGCAGTCCTCACTCACCTTAATCTATAGAGGTAACGTGGGCGCTAATTTTTCCTTTGCACTTTTAGGATCTGAGCCACTACGTCTTTTAACCAGACTGCGTACTGTCACTTGCTCCTAAAAATAAAGATGCAAATCAGTGGACAGAAATGTGACACAGATCATCTCTCAGAGGAAACTGAACACTTTGAGGCTGGCTCTGTGGGATAGTGGAGCTGAGTGTGCCCCTGCAGCCCTTCCATAATAATCTGACATATGCAGTGCTTTGCACTATTACAAGCTTTGAGGCAGTGATCAAAGGACTGAGCTCTAACAGGGCCAGGAAACAAAAACAGAAACAAAGGAACAAATGATTTTGTTCCGACCCCAGTTTGATGTTTACCTCTTGCTCATCACGGCCTCTCCGCCTACCGACTTCACACAGCCATCTCCCCGTTTCATTTTCTTCACAACATTTTTTCTCCCCCCCCCCACACCCTCTCCACCAGCCTTTCCCTCATGTGTTTGACAAATAAATATATTTTGTTTCCCCAAAATATGCAGTTGAAACTCACCAGATTTTTGTCCAATTGAAATAAGACTGTTCTCCCACAGAATACAACAGCATGGGTCCTTTATGCTTGATGTTCCTATTATAAACTACATTTTAAAGCTAATTTGAAATATAGCTTCTGACTATAAAATGTAATATTTTATTTGGATGAAAAATGTCCTCCTGTTAACCTTTTAACATGCAAATTTTAGTTTTTGCACCTTTTGCAAAACAGTGAGCGCTTCCATTTTGAAGTATTTTTATGCCTCTGCCTTCTCATTTCCCTCTAATGTTGACTTCTTTTGGTCCTTTTAATATGAAACCCTCCACTATGTTGTTTCAGGAAACACTGATGTAGGTCAGTTGGACAGCTGTAACCACTTAGTTGGGGGACCTTTGGATAAAGCAAAATATTACTGGCCAAGTTAAACTCATTAAATTATCTTGGCCTATGCGGTACCCTACCCTACTGATAAGAAATGAGAAACTGCATCCAAGGAAAGCTGACACACACTCAAAAAATGTTTGTGACTATTTTGAACGAGTGAGAAGTTTTGTCCAAAGAATTCTTATATATCAAGTGCTTCTAACTCTCAAATATTGATATTGGTAGGAGCCTCAGAAATATAGAATTACTCGGGCTTCGGTATTATATAACTATACTTCAAGTTAAAAGTTTATGCACACTCCTCATGGACATGAATATTGGCTATACTGGGCTTTCAGTTATTTCTGTGAGCCATTCTTTTTTCTGAGTCTCAATGATTGCACAACAAACAAACTTTCTTTGAGTTCAAGAATTTGGGGATTTTTTATTTATTTTGGCACAAAATAAATAAAAAATTCTGGCCGTAGCTGGAACCTAATGCTTCGTACTTCAGAATCAAGGCAGTCAAGCTTGACTGAAGTCTGTATCTGAGAACATGGAGAACGAAAGCCTTCTGGATCAAAGTTTTATGGTCAGATGTGACAAACTGACTCTTCTAAACACAATAATCAGTGGTGTGTTAAGAAGAATAAAGAATAGTCATCCAAAGCTAAGAAAACTACACACGCTACGAAGCTTAGGATTGATAATATCTTTCTTTGTAGTTGCTTTGCTGCTAATTCTGCCTAGAAAATTGTTCCAACTCCTAAACAGGATTATACCAAACTCTTGGTGCTAAATATATTTAACCAGATATTAGGTGTTATGCATACTTATGTTTGTGTTTGACCCTAATTTTTTTTTTTGACTTGCACAACAATACAATTTGTGTTTGCTTAATTTTTTACTTGTGTAGATGTATGTTATGCACTAAATCTGCCCATTAAAAAGATCAAGTTAAAGAGAAATCCTTGAAAGCCTGATATTGCCTTGGCATTTCTGATGATCATGAGTGTATATAGACTCTGTATTTAAAATCCTGTTCAACAGGTTACTTTACTAACATAAAAACAGTCAACAATACTTAATGTCATACATAATGTCAAGGTCACAACAGATGGGACCTTTTAACATTCTCTAACAATAGGCACCATTCATGTGATCAGAACTGTTTTCAGATGATGGTAGATATGTGCATTTTTCAGCTATAGAAGAAGTATTCAGAACATTTACTTAAGCTAAAGTATAAATACTATGGCTTAAAATGGAAAATATTCACAATTTATAAAACACTTTGATATTATAGTGTTACAAACGTAGTAGTATAGACACTGAATATGGTATGGTTTGGTTATTATTATTGGATTACTGGTGGATTTTCATGTGCAGAAGCACAAAAAGTAAATTCAGTTCGGGTATAAGTAACTCAAATTTGTACAAAAGTGCTTTCTTGAGTACTGACATTATAACAATGACCTTCATGGTGAAAGCCCTAATAGCCAAGTTAAAGCTTGCATGTTGAGTTTAATTTAATAAAATAGTGCCTCCTACCATTTCAGAATCACGGTTAGGGGTGTCTCTGTTATTATTCCTTTTATCCCTTTTAGTTTTGTGCTGTTTGTAGAACAGGACGTTTTATGTCACACTCAGAATTGATGTAATGGGCTGTCATTGTGAAGTAGCTCTCTGTACCCCATTGGTGTTGAGAGTAACGGCTAGTGCAATGGATAATTGCTAAATAGCTCATCCTCTGTATACAGGGGGGGCACCATGGACTGACTGAAGTACATACTTGAAAGAACATTCTGTACTTTTTTACAATGACTTTGAAGATATTGAATTCTGTGTTGTCTATGGATGAATACGGTTACACATCTGCAGAGACCTTGTTGCTTCAGATAAAGTCTCAGTGTGCATCCTATGTGTTTTTCACCGAGTTCTGTGTAGAGAAGGACTTGTACCCGCACTCTTTGACTGTCCAGAGACAAGTTCAAGACAGTCGGACCAGCTTTATGTTGGAAAAGTGACATTTTAGTCAGTACGGCTTTAAGGCAAAGAGTTGTGTTGCTCAAAAAATGACAGAGTTTGGACACCACTGAATTGGGTCCTTTTATAGTGACCCAGCAGGTATTAACACAAGTGAGACCACTCATGAAAACCAATGGCCGCTACCAAAACAAGCAGAACTGCTAAGGAGGGTGGTGTAGTGGCTGGAGCTGCACTTAAGACGCTTACGAGTAACACTTGAAGGAGATAGAAATAATCACACAGGAGTCAAAGAAGTTAGTAACTCAGTACTATCAAACATAAGACACCTGATTATTACAGAGCTCACTCAACTATACTGGGCAAATCCAGATTCTGGAGTGTTGTGCTCAGAGAGATACTGCTATCTATCTATCTATAATAATAATAATAATAATAATGGATTGCATTTATATAACGCTTTTCGAGACCCTCAAAGTGCTTTACAATTCCACTATTCATTCACTCTCACATTCACACACTGGTGGAGGCAGCTACAGTTGCAGCCACAGCTGCCCTGGGGCAGACTGACATTATCCATCCATCCATCTATCAGCACACACACAAGAGTAATTATAATACACAGCTCTTTTGTCATAACTGGGACAAGAGTGGAAGTTTGAGTGGCCACAGTTTAAGCAGCTCAGTAGCCTTAACAACTACACTCATAATAGATGATTCTGCATGTTACAACTTATATCCCTTACCAGCATCAGACAACATCAGACAGAGTGCACCCAATTTGCAGTAAGGTAGGCTGCAACCCAGTTCTTACACAGGCTGTGAAAGTGTTATATTAGCAGAGCAGCGGCAGCTTTTGTGCTACATCTGTACCTGTAAAGAATGCTTTCTTACCTACTGTTGAGTGCGGTTAGAGCACAAACTACTTTAGTGACATGTTTAAAAAGGAGGCGATAAAGTCAAGAGAAACAAGCTGTAAAAGTATCATTGATACAAGACAGATCACAGTTTGCTTTTATGTTATTATCGATTTTACTGATTCTTTCCTCAGTCGTTTAGCTATAACTGCAACGGTCATAGGTAACCATCAGAACCCAAAAGCAGAATGCCCGCAAAAAGAAATCACGAATTAGATCAAATATGAATTCCAAAGTAGAAACAAACAGAAATCCTTTACAGGAATCCGAGCAAAACTAGGAATACATTGAGAAGACAGACAGTATGACATCAATTAAATGGAAGTGTTCAAGAAAGTGAAGACAGCCAGAGGATCAAGACACAGTTGAAAACAATCTAACCAATCACAGGGGAGTAAGTAAAACGAGACAAGTAACTTTAAATGTAAAAAAGAAAAATGAGAAAATCGGACTCCATAGAATTAACTAAGTTTTCCAAAACCCAAACCCTCACCAAATCCAGGGAGCATGGAAATCCTAGCATATCATTTGAACATACCTATGTTCAGATGAGGCACGATCTGATATCGTCGTGTTGGTGTTGTTCCCAGATCATCATACTAAAGGTTGTTCCAGGATCAACATTGCAAGTGACCAATCAGAATGTTGTGACGTCATACTTTTGCGACTTCGGGAAAAACCGCCGTAAAACAAAAAACTGTACTTAAGCTGCGAGAAACCGCCTCTGTCCGCCGATCAACGGACCCTGACCCTTTAATAAACGGTAAGCAGAATTGATATTGTCCTTGCAACATTGGAATTTCATAAATGCAGGAATGGCTTGGCGCGCAAAAGAATAACGTCACAACAATGTGATTGGTCACTTGCAATGTTAAACCTGGAACAACATTTTCATGATGATCTGGGAACAACACCAACACGACGATATCAGATCATCCTCAGATGAGAGTGTGTGTAAGGCAGATGCATAAAAATATACGAAAGCATTCACAGAGTGAACATGAAGCCAATTCAGATGTGCATAAAACCTGGATTCTTCCTAATTGTCAGCAGGGTTTGAAAACTGTGATTGCTTAAAGAAGTGTAGATGTCTATAGCAAAACAGCTCTTAGCATCCTTCACCCATGTCCTCAGTAAACATTTTTCTGATGAGTTGATAATGTCAGTTCCTGTATTCTAGGCTTATTCCTCATTTTCCTCATTAGGGTCCAGGAGAACAGTACACCAGGACATTTAACTACCTTGAAGCTGTGATCCAAAAAATTCTCAGCTTCACATGTGATGTCAACTTGACTATGTCCACTTATTATGATAAATCACAGTCATGTGGGATCTACTCGAAGCAAGATGTGACTGATCTGAAATTAAGTTTCCTCAAATATGTGAACAATTTTAATAGATTATCCGTTCTCAGTATTACTAAGAGTATCATTCCAGAGAAAATGTAATTAAACAACTCTTTTACACATTCCAGTCTCACTCGCTGATGAGCTTTCATTTCAAAATAGGTTTACTTATCTGAATTGAATATGTTTAATTACTTACAGTGCTTTTAGGAAAAAATCATTATGAGTGAAAAAACACAGAATATCTCAAAAACACCTCTTAAGAATCAAATGACTCAGACTGAGATGATGAACCTGGGTATGTTACTTATCTTAAGAACATAAGAGAGAAGCAGGGTCATATGAGCTGCATAACAAGCTCAAACATTTTATTTCTTCTACTACATTACTTCAACATGCTCGTGCAATCTAACTCGTGTCCATGTCTCCGTCCGCCAAATCCTGAGGTGTAACATATCTCCGATGCACAGACCCGCTTGTAATTAAACACCTCAATGAGCAGATTACGAGTTTCCCCATTTGGAAATTTCATTACCATTCCTGTAATTGGATTCTAAATTTAATTAGTGTTCCTGAGCTAAACAGCATGTGATTCTAGGGTGAATGCAGTCAGAGGTCTTGAACGCTGGTTTAACCCCTCTCACTCTTCTGACACCTTGGCAGCAAACACACTGACCACTATGAGAAAGTAGAATAAACATTTTGTACTTAACATTCATTTTCTTTTCCAAAGACTCGTTGAAGAAAAAAAAAACACTAATGTTGACTGTACTGGTCATTTTTTACTTTGTCTGCTATTGAACTTTCATTTTGAAGATAAGACTTCCAGCCACCAGAAAACAATCTAAAAACAACTTTCTACTGATGACGTAGAACTGTGAAGGAATTAGCTTAGATTGATGAGTGCAGCAATTTAGTTTCTTGTGATATGATATTCTTGATAAAAATAATTTTCGCATCTAATTGAGAAGGAAATCTAATAAGTTTAGAGGACTTCCCCTGTCCCGCGAATGTGCACATGGTTTTATAAAAAGCCATCTGTGTGAGATATAGTGAGGATGTGTTTTAGTACCTTATTTTCTTTTTGCCAAAATAAAAAAGACACATTTCTACAAACTAAATTAATGCTCAAGTTGGTAGAGCTGTTCACCTGCTTGTTAATGCAAATATCTAATTAGTCAGTAGCATAGCAGCAGCCCAAAGCATCTAAGCATGTACACATGGTGAACAAAGCCTGCTGAAGTTCAAACTAAGAATCACAATGAGGAAGAAAGATGATTTAAGGGATTTAGAGCTTGTTATGGTTGCTGGTGCCAGACTGGATGTCTGAGTATTTCAGAAAATGCTAATCTACTTAGTGATATGATGGTTTGCCACAAAACCATCTTTATGTTTTACAGTGAGTGATTTAAGAGGAAATATCCAACGAAAACACTTCTTTTGGGAAAAATACATTGTGGAGAATGTCCAGGCAGCTGATGGGCAACTCAAATAACCACTTCATCTCTGAATGAGCAACACATCAAACCTCAAAGAAGATTGGTGACAGCGGCTGAAGACCACTCCTGTCAGCTGAGAACAGGAAACTAAGCCGACACTTCATACAGGCTCACCAAAACTAGATGACAGAAGATTGGAAAAATTCTTTACTCTTGTCAATATTTGGCATGCTTTTTGTGACTAGTTATGACTGTTAGTTGTATAATGGTGTGGGGATATTTTCTTGCAACACTTTGAGCCAAACTGAGTATTGTTTAAAGTCCAAATGCTACTCGAGTATTGTTTCTGACCATGCCCGTTCCTTTATGACAACAATAAAGCCATCTTCTGATGGGAAACGTCCCCAAGTCACAACGGCAAGTCATCTCAAACTGGTTTCTTAAACATGACAATGAGTTGTCTGTACTCAAATGACCTCCACAGACGTCATACATCAATCCAAAAGAGCACCTTTGAGAAATGAACCAATATGGACCAGAATCTGAGGCGAAAAGGCTCCAGATAGCTAATAGCAAACGTTCTAGTATCCAGTGAACTGCAGGGGCTTGTAGGGAAAAAAAAGCCTAATAAAGTAGACCTAGTGTGCTTTTCTTTTTCTTCTGTCATACATTTATTGTTGCAATTACAGATGTTCATGTTTTAAAGTTTTAAATAAAGAGGTCAGTACATATGCATTTAATACTTATGAACAAAAACCTTAGGTTTCAGGGTGCTCTTAGCATCCTCTTTAAGAGCTGTTTCTCTGCTCCTGGCTCTGTGTGATGTCAGAGAAACAATTCTCTTAACGTGATTGTCTCAAGCACACAGTTCTAGTAAACAAGCCCTACCAACTGTCATTCAAACTTCCTGACAGAAAAGAAAGATGACTTAAAGGAAGTGGAACAGACAACAGATAAATTGAGGGGCTCTACAAGGCATAACTGGCTGTACAGCGGTGGTTGCTGGGTAGCCACATTAAATATTTCACCAAAACAAGTTTAAAAATTCAAATCTTTTCTGATATGGACTTCCTTTTTTGTATTTGGACAGTGTTCAGTGACTGTTAAGCCACTAAATAGGAACTGAAGCCTGCGCATGTCTAAATGTGTTACACAACCTGCTCCACATATATAATATTAAGCTTGCTTTCACTAAATTACAGAGCTTCCTTGGTTTAAATTCAACCTTTATTTAAAGCAGGGGCCATAATATGTTTATATAAAAATTGTTTCACATGGGATGACATTGAGGAAATAGCAAACTTAATATGTGGAAAAATCTTGTAGTATACTGAGTGAAGCAGAAAATGTTGATGAGAAATCTTGCTGGTTTACCTCACATTTGAATGGGACGCATTATTGACAATGATTAAGTATAATAATAAAGCAGACTGCAGGCCGGACTAAAAAGTTACACAAGGATTGGTTAACATGAATGGAAGAGTCATGACAAAAGACAGAGGAACTCAAAATTCGACAGGACTACGCTTCTTTGAGGTGCACAGAAGCATGTGAAAAGTCTGGGATATATATTTTCCAACCAACCAACGGCTTTTGTTTCCAGTGAAAGTAAAACATGCCTTCTTTTTAATCGTACAGAGATTATAAGGTTAGTTCTACAGCCGCCAAACGTTGACAAGTGAATATCACATGTTTGTGCTTTGGAATGATTGCAATAATAGATTGAATTAAAGGGGGAAAAACTGCCTCTTCCATGGTTAGCCTGGAACTCAGCAGAGTCTGCTTTTTCAAATTAAACTGCGACATGACGTGTCTGTCTCAAGTGGCTGCAAAGACTCTGCAGTGAGATGAGATGTACAGTATAAGACCCATGAAATTAGTTTAAGGAATGAGAGGAGGGAACCTAAAAGAATTAAGTGGTACAAGATGAAAGACAGCTTTTTCACATCTTGGCACACGACTGAGACTTTCAGGAGGCACAGGAGCCAGACAGCTGCAGGCCTGGACCTGACCTCCACAGGAGTCGAGCCTAAGGCAACGCGACTTTTGCCGATGTTTATCTGAACGATGGAGCAGGTCGGGTTACGCATTACATTCCAGCATGTGTATGTAACCTATCCACCGAACAGCAACACAGCCATTTGTCAGGTGGCTTGACATCTAGTGTTGGAGGGTTTTTTTATATGTATATATATATTTTTTTGTTTAATCAGTCAATCTATGTGTTTAGGCAGATAAAGCGCTCTATCATTAACATCTACAACACTCGCCGTCTCCTTGGTGATCTGTTCTGTTAGGTACTAATTACAATTGGCATAAGTCTTGTCTTGTTAAGTTGGATGTAATTAAAACTTGTAAGCCTGACGGTCCATGGGAACAGCAAGAACACCCCACAGCACCATGATGTCGAGCATGCATTCAGAAACGCACAGAAGGGAATCTCAGTAAACTGCTGATAAAATGCTGCAGACAGACACAGAACTATGCACACCTCAGCTGCTCAATGCAACACTGCAAAACTTACCAAGGTTTAGCTTGAGCTACTTTTTTAACCTTAAAGAAACACTGCATATTTCTTCTCTTTTGCAGCGTGCCTCTTTCATAGAGTCGAGATGTCAGACAGTTTAGTTGCCTCTGGCAAAGTTTGAATTACTTTCAAGTGACTTTGTTCCATCCCTGATATCACCTTAGCCTAAACTTGTCTTGAAATCTGCAGCGAGAGGGAGGGAATAGAAGCAGATATTGATTAGTGTGCTTCTCATGAAAGGCTCTGGGGTGAACAGTAAATGCTTATGGAAGGAAGCAATAGCACATCAATGTAAAGTGATGAAAAGTCTCTTCAAAGACTCCATCATATCTAATGAATTTAAACAGCACTGCAAGTGGGTGGTAAAAAGGAGAAAATGCTTAAGGCCCTTTGATAACAGTTGATGAGTGGTTTCTAAAGCCATGTAGAGTCAGCAAACTGGGGTGTAACTTTATAGGGGTTAGGAAACTTGAACCGTAACTTGATAGACTGATAGTGGAGTGTGTTGCTTCTTATATTTTAGGAATAAGATAATTGGTGTTCAAAGGGACTACAAAAGAACTAACATGAAGAACCCAAACTGTCTGTAAAGATACGAGCTGGGAATATTGTGAAAAGTCATATCTGATAAGCATTCAAGACAACCTTTGCCAGTTCAAGCCAGAAGCCCTTTGGATAGTTTTGTCAAAGCTTTCTGTTGATGATCCCCGTTCAGATTAATGAGAGTATGTCAGCATAACCCTTACACTCTGACAAATGAGAAAGTTTGCAGAAATTCAAAGAAACTGCAGCTGATGCCCTTTTGTATAGAACTCACATGGGTCATATGGCACATTTCCTGAGAGAGCAGTGTGAAAATTTCCATTGGATAAATTCCTGGAACTGAAAAACAATAATATCAAATAATATTAGTCGGAAGCTCTAAATGTTAGTTTCAGTTTTATGACAACAGCTTGCAGGAAAACAGTCTTCCTCTTATTTCAGCTGGATGAAAAGTTTTAATTTATATGTTTATTCCCGAGCATGTCCTTGAGTAACTTATTTAATTAGAGTTATAAAACTGACGAATGCGGGTATTTGCTCATCTGCTGTATCTGTGCTTGAGGTATCAAAGGGACAAATGTTTGTTTCGTTGCAGTAGAAGGGAGGTTCCACCAGGCAGACGAAATGCAATTCAGAAAGTCATTACTAAACAAAACAAACAAAACTATAAAAGATGTGTGCATGATAGCTGTTTTTTTTTCTCACTAATAGCTTTAAATTATCCCCTTTCTAAATCCCTGCAATCTAATGCCAAGATATCAAATGTGGTCTGTTAGAGGATTTTGCCCCTGCAGAGATACTTTCGGTTTCACCAACGTGTTCGGTTATGGGGACTAGAACTTGGTTTATTCCAAGAAAAGATTTTGGTTTGATTTAAAAATCGGATGTTGAAAAGATCCAGTGTGTTTATTAAATGTGATGCCGCAGGGTCCCTTCACAAGTATTCATATGTGATGAGGTGGCACAAGTAGGTATGTCAAGACACTGAAGCCAAAGGGCTTTTATGTGGGTTTGTGTGAGACGACAGCCTATCTTAAAGTAGTATATTACAGTCAGTAACTAAAGTAAGAGAAGTAGTATATTTAAAATGATGACAGTCCCTTCATGTTTTCTGGATTTCAAAGAGACGCCAGCCCCTGAGAGCCTTGTTGACCTTCGCAGTAACTGATCTCCATTAGGCTGCATACATAGTTTTGTTTAAACAAATGCGTGTATACCCTCACTTTCCTTAACAAGCATACAAACACCCTCAGCACTCTTAATACATTCACCCAATAGCTCTGGAATCTATTTAAATCCATCATCATACAATTCTTTGCCACTTCCACTTTGAGGCATAATTAATATGCAACAACAAAGCCACGGATAATTGAATTTTCGTTCCATTTTCATATTACAGCAAGTGCCATCCAACGTGACACTTGATCAAAGGAGAGCTCCTGTCGTCCGCATATGCTGACAGATGTGTTTCAGAGGAATATTCAGCATAGTATGAGGTGGATTTTTAGCTTTGGAGAGTTTATCTTCTGTGAGGCAAAAACTTCAGTGAAAAATAAAGAATTACTCTAAATCAAGGTTTTTACAGCTTGCTATATAATCCACTGCACATCAAGCTGAATATTTGTGAAGGCTATGAAATTCAAATGCACTAGAGAAAGTTTATGTGCATAATTAATGGCGATATAAAAGATCAAAAATCGAATGCAAAAATAACACTAATTTGATTAACAAGTAATTAATTTGTAGTCTGTCAGAGTATATGAGTAAAAACTGGGTTCCTTGCTTATAAAAAAATGTCTGGAACAGCTGATTTTACAGCTGCTTAATGTAATGTAGTATTTCTGTATCCTTCTGACTAACGTTTTTCTGTCATGTAGTGCTGACGAGTAGGGTGTCTCTTCTCCGCGGAGAATCCTCAGTGAGTGACAGGAGCATTGGAGGTCAGTTGTGTACATCACCACTCCTCAGGTTATGAGTTCATGCTGTGCGTGCATCCAGAAAAAATGAACACCTTCAGCAGCAACTGAAAAAACAAAACAAAACAAAAGACAATAGTGCTGCCTAAAAGAGCCAGCCCTTGTCAACAGTTTCATGCAGAAACTATTTTCTTTCTACTGAACGACACCCACTAGCTGTATCACTCTGCATCTGCCCGTGACAAGAGGCTCTTGTTAGTGATGGTGTAACGGAATGTAAACAATAGCGGGGCCCCCTCTGACTGAGCTGCAAAGTTAGTTAGCTGCGAGCGTCTTTGGCAGATGTGGACAGTGAAAACCCACAAGAAACTGATCACTGCAGAGTGTTTGGATTTTATTGAATTACCAGGTCGTGATTTCTGGAGAGACACACCACTGCTGAGTTTCCCTATTATACTTTTGGTGCTTTGAGGGTAAATATTATTTAGTTTAATTATATTCAAAAGAAGGCAATTATTTCTGATAATAGAAGCAGAGAGTAGAAGAAGGTGGTAAAAAGAAAATATACTCTCTTTTAATTCTAAGGTTCTATATAACAGAATATATTAAAAACATCTAGTCATTTGCATCCTTTAATAGGGGGTAAATTCAGCCTCAGACCAAAAAACACAGTGTAATTATTTACTTAGCAAAAACTACAGTGGCAACACGTTCTCACTCCCAAAGCATAACATTTTACGCTAGGTGACAAATTGTCAACATATTACGTTTTTGGCTACCCACCACGTTCCTAAATGACGACCTCGGAAAAATGAGGAAATATGAGAACCGTATGGACTCAATCTACACATGTTCGCTCTTTTTCTTCAAATCGCTTAGAAACACGCTATTTAACATCATTAAAGTCCTGGATAAGATCAGGAAAAAGGTTATTGTTAGGGCTAGGGATAAGGTTAGGTTTAGGGCTGGAACATCTATTACCGAGGGAGCATCATTGCACTGGATTTCAGCCATAACCCGCCGCGTACCATAAGACCGCCGAAGGTCTCCTTTTGCGTTCCTCAGGAACGCCGCGGGACGTGACAAAACGTCGGCATGTTACGACTCGGGAGTGAGAACGGGCTGACAGTGGAATCTCTCCAGGTACTTCAACTTCCTCCCATAGTTCAATGACATGTAGATAATGGGGTTGGCTATTAGTGATGGGATTTCCGGGTCTTTTTAGAGATCCGGCTCTTTCAGTTCGGCTCCGAACCGGCTCTTCAGGTTGTTTTGTTGCTTTAATTAATTTATTATTAACAATAATATTAAATTATGCACAAAAGGAATTACTAACGTAAAAAAGTGGTTTTATTTATATATGTTTATATATAAATATATGCGGTGGCCCCTAGAGACAAAACATGTACAAACTCCAAAACACATTTCTAGCATGAACTGAACTTCCAAAGCAGAGCTACTAGATCACTTAAATTACACAATTGAAAGCATGTTTGTGTATTTATACACAGGCACTCATATATATTCAAATAATTTAAAAACAATGTTCATTTACCTGTTACTACCACACACCAAATCCGGTCGTTGGTACTTGCTGGCTTGTGTAGCCATAGGTAACAAAAGCTCAACACTGCACCTAGCATTCTGGAGCACTTCTGTTGACTTTTGTACGTGTTTTGAGTTTTTATGTGCTTCTGAGTTTGTACGTGTTTTTACATGTTTTCGAGTTTTTACGTGTTTTGGAGTTTGTACGTGCTTCGGGGTTTGTACGTGCTTCAGAGTTCGTACGTGATTTGAAGTTTGTATGTGCTTTGTCTCTAGGGGCCACCGTAAATATACTTTTATTTATTCACTCCACATAAAATGTAATAAATAAATCATATAATACAAAAAATCAACTATTCACATTTCAACTTTTAACTATTTAAATTTTCAGCTTTTTCCTTTTACAAATTTAAAGTGAAACAACACAAAACCCTGCAAACCACAACACAATTAAATATAAATTAAAATATGAAAACAAAAATAACATGCATATTCTCTGTCATATGGGCCCGCATGAATAAACTTTCTGAATCCTTTATCATCTGCACCTGAAAATAGTTGTGGATGATTACTATACCTTTCTAATGTGACGTTGTTGTCCCTGGCTTTCTTTCTCTCCCTCTGGCTCTGTTCCTGTGCTACTGAGTGTAACTACCGCCCCTCGCCCCTCCCCCCTCTGCCCAGCATAAAGCACAAGGCTCGCGTGCGGAGTGAAGCAGAAAAAAAGTGCGAGAGAGAGGCTGAGAGAAAGAAAAAAAAGAAAACCCACGTGACGGCTCGCGATAAGGAGCCGGCTCGCGTCGTTCACGTCAAAGAGTCGGCTCTAAGAGCCATTTCGTTCGCGAACGACCCATCACTATTGGCTATTGCTGATAGGTCTGAATGTGAGTGCAAACAATTCCCTGCCTCTTGGGCTACGTCTACACTAATCCAGATACATTTGAAATTTTTCATCTAAAAACACTCCGCGTCCACACTATCGTTTTCAAGCTTTTCCAAACAGTTGTTCATCCAGACTGAAACTATCGAAAACGTTACGTTCTTGTATCGCGCATGGGTGAAGTGTAAGACCTGCGTCATTTCTGTCTGCCATTTATTTACTTTCCGGTGTTGTGCCAAAAAGTGATTGTCTGCCAAAAACTGATTTCCAGTGTTTCTGTGTATTTTTTATGTATAATATCTTTACGTATGTTCGTAAATAGACTTCGGTGAACAGGGGATACAAAGGGGTTACATAAAGAATTAAAAAATTATCTGTTTTTTAAGTATCTTTACAACTTGTACTTACATTATAACCAATCCGGTCCTTTATCCCCACTTAAAATATTTTTACAGAACTATTGTAATATTTGCTGCCATTTCTGCTGTCCTGTTGGGCAACTTACTCTTACAAAATACATTTTTAATGTTAATTAGATTTAAATAAAGGTTATATAAAAGTCACTGCCAAAAACTAATTGCGGCTTCTATCTTGTTACACAAATGTTGTTTGTGGCTCAAGATGACTTTATGTCATCCATAAGGGATGCATTTGACATATGTTTAACATATTATAGCCCAACAAGTTACTTATAGCACTTTAAATATGAGCAATCGCTTTTTGGCAAATACCGGAAATCAGTTTTTGGCAGACAATCACTTTTTGGCACAACACCGGCTCTTTGAAACATTGCGGCAAAATGTTGAGGAAAAGCACCAAGTTTTTTGAATGGATTGACAATTAGGGTGGAGTTGTTGCTGCGATTAACACAAAAGTATAAAGTTGCAAAAGTGAGTGAGAATTAAAGAATCTGAAGAAAAGCTATGTGGAGCATATAACAAACTGATATTAATCTTTAATAGGGCTGTGCAATATGACCAAAATCTCATATCCCGATATTAAGACATCTATCGTCCGATAACGATATAAATCACAAAAATGTAACATTTTTTGTAAATTCTGTGACTCTCGGGCAGCTCGACTTGCGTGAAGTGTTTCCAGCTGGGCGTCGCGTACCTGGAGTCGAGTGTTTTAACCGATGCATGAAACGATACATTTTTAGACATAAGTTGTAACGGCCGCCGTTTTCTTTGTGAGTATTTATTACACGTTTG
Organism: Neolamprologus multifasciatus; assembly: GCF_963576455.1. Lineage (NCBI taxonomy): Eukaryota > Metazoa > Chordata > Actinopteri > Cichliformes > Cichlidae > Neolamprologus > Neolamprologus multifasciatus. The sequence continues at coordinate 30,920,865 of NC_140454.1, forward strand.
AGTCTAAGGTTTATTTTTTAGCACCTGGCGGCTCTTTTTTAATTCTCATCCGTAAACAGTCTGCATCTTTCACGTGATTCCGTTTATTTTGAAAAGTCTCAACAGGATCTTGAGCTTTATTGTGAAAGGTTTATGTGGAACAAGCAGACACGCGGTGGTTTTACCGTCGTTGTTGCTAACGACAACACATAAAAACAAACACTTGTCTGTCCGTAGTGTGGTTATATTAAATATAAGAGAAAGAGAGAACTTTAAGAAATTAATATAGCCACTACAGTGACCATCAAAATAATGAAAAAATATTGCCGTAAACGGTTTATTTTGCGACACCACGAAACAAACAATAGCGTAAAATGAAACGATAGACGTTTTTATATCGTCATCCAATATATATTGTTATATCGAACAGCCCTAGTGGAGCATATAACAAACTGATATTAATCTTTGATAGGGCTGTCAAAATTAAGAGCAAACAAAACAACTGCTGTATAATGCCCTCCGTAATCTTAGTTTAATTGGTCACATGACTGCAACACATGACTAAAATGAGTTATTGTTTTCAAAAAGGCTCCAGCTTCGCTGTCCACACTGCCACGTGAAAGCGACGTTTTCAAATGTATCCGCTCTGGAGAGCGTTTTCAAAAAGCTCAGCTTTCCTTGACCAAATACGCCATCTCAGTGTGGACGGAAGGCCAAAACGGAGAGAAAAAGATGCGTTTTCAAACGAAAATGTATTAGTATGGACATGGCTTTGGTGTTAATCCACCCTGTCTAGGGTCGGATGGATAGAAAATGAATCAAAAATACAGAAAATGCCAAAAACCTGTACACCTCAGCTTGGAAAACCATCTTTTTCTGCAATAACTTGAAGTTACTGACACAGAAAGTGCGTCACATTTGATTGTAGTATACTTTGGTATACAGAGGCCATGACTGACTTAGTTACAGCAAGGTGCCCAGGACCTGTGGCTGCAATGCAAGCCTAAATCAAGAGTCCTCCATGTTTCACAGCTGGTATAAAATGTTTGGAGTGCTATGTTTGTTTTTTGCCATATGTCAAACATTTGACACTTTGCTCCCTGTTTTAAAAGTCTTATGGTTTGTTCAGATGCAATTTTGCAAACCCAAAGTGTGCTGCTGTTGTGTTCACATTTCTTCAGAAGGAAGCACAGGAGAAATATCGGTTACTTAAAAAGATTTAACTTGCTTCGGCAGTTGAAATTACAAGTTACAGCGCTGGACCTCGATGTGAACACAGCCATCGGTCTTCACACCAAGGATGACCCTGTACAGGTTTTATAACCCAACAACAACAAATTATTATTATGTCTGTCTTCTTCCAGAACCAGCCTGATGTCTCCATTTTGTCTCCTCTTCGCTCACCCCCAACCTCGTTATCTGCTCCTTTTTCCCAAAGACAGACATGAAAACACCTTCTGGACTAGCCTTGATTATTTTAATATTATCCTAGTACTGATTCTATATATCTGGTTCAGGACATTCTGTTTGGACTCCCTTTGGTCCAGAGAATATCCTTCTAACCATTATCAAGTGTGATGTGTAAGCACGTAGCAAAAAAGACCCTCAAGCATGCCACGTCAATATTTCAGCCCAAACATAGCGCTGGACGTGGCTTTTGACCCTCAAAACACAAAGCGCCAACTCGTTTATGAGCACATTGCATTGTGTGTATAGAAAAATAATAAAAACAGCATCATTTTCAGCTCTAACACTGCCATGACCTATAGATAGAGAGAAGAAACATTCTCCTGTAAATCTTTCCAAACAATTCATACTTGTTCGGTCTTTTCCTAAATGTATTATTGTCATCAACTTCAACACTTAATATGTTCACTGAGGCCTGTAGAGTCTGAGATATAGCGCAAGCTTGGATTTTTTGTAATTTCTCTGTGCATTGCATGGTCTGACATGTCACTTTGCTGGGACATTCACTCCTGGTAAGACTGTCTTTTCTTTCTCATTGCAGAATAATGAACTTAAGATTGTTTGAACAAGTCCATAGATTGACCTGCAAACTGATAAACCTCTGCTTTTATACAGGGTGGGCCATTTATATGGATACACCGTAATAACATGGGAATGGTTGGTGATTTTAAAGTCCTGTTTGTGGCACATTAGTATATGTGAGGGGGCAAACTCCTCAAGATGGGTGGTGACCATGGTGTCCATTTAGAAGTCGGCCATCTTGGATACAACTTTTGTTTTTTCAATAGGAAGAGGGCCATGTGACACATCAAACTTATTGGTAATGTCACAAGAAAAACAATGGTGTGCTTGGTTTCAACATAACTTTATTCTTTCATGACCATTCCCATGTTATTACTGTGTATCTATATAAATGGCCCACCCTGTAGAGGTGATCGCACTTGATGATCAGTGAAACACATGCATCTCATTAGCAGCTTTTAGCTGTTACTTACCCTCTTTATTCCTATATTGCTTCTGGATTTTGGCTTTTTTTTCCTTCTTTTGGTCGAGTAAATAATGACATTGTGTAATATGTAATTTTTTGTAGCTCACCTGAAGTTGTACTTACCTAATTTTAAGGACTTGATTTTATGTCTTGGTACTTAAAATGGTAGAATTTAAAGAAAGGGTATTTTCTGTTCCACCTTATACATTTGAGATTAAAGTCAACTCTACCTGTACAGCTGTTTCTATATTTATGTAGGCAAAGAAAGGTTGCATTTTGGAACTTACTTTGGAAATTACCACACGTTGTTTGCAGAATAAGTTAACGGTGATGACTTAAATGAGTCAGCACTTCTTAATTAATCCAACTTGAAAACTTTAGCAAAATTAATTAACAGTTTCAAGTTGGCTTAAAGCTGTTCTAATTAATATTTTTTACATTAATAGTTAATTCTGTTACCCAGAATGGCCATAGTGTCAAACCACACAAAATTAGAGCAAATAGCGACCTAAGAGCCATCTTTTCCCTCTGATTTGGTGGAGACTAGACCAAAGAAAGAGAGTAAACATTAGACTCACGTCTGTTAGATGGACACAGATCTGCCAACATACTAAAGTACTACAGAATTTCCAGTTTTGGAAAATAGCCTACTTCCCAAAGTGCAGAAAAAGGAACAGTCTCAGCAAATCCTGGACAGCAAGAATTATGGTAAAACACAATACACTGCTTTAGGCTGCTGTGTTAGCTACCACTGCTGGCAGCACAAACTCTGATGCTTTATATTCCATTTTTTGCTGACAAAATCCTCCTCCCTGGAATAGTGCCACTGAGCCTTTGCTTTATGGAATTTAACAGAACAGTCAAAATAACAGAAACAACAGCTTTGCACAGTAATTTTAACCAAAGTTTGTAAGTTTTTAATAAGTTTAGAATATAAAAATATTTGGTTTGGTTAGTTTTGCAAGGCTATAGATTGTTTTTTATTATTATTTGTTGTTATTTATTTAAGCATTAAGCATTTGTTTAAACTAAGCAAAGTAAAGAGTTGTAATTGAGAACGGGCATAGAGTTTTAAAAGTTTCTGAAAACACTCATGGCATATATTTTTTATTATTATTTTTATTATTATTTTATTATTATTTTATTTTATTCTTGTGAAAATGTTGAGTCTTGGGTTTTGTTTTTTAGAACGAGGTTTTCCCTTAAATTAGCGCTTTCTTTCATTTGCTTCTGGTTTATTGTCATTCCAGTATGTTGTGCTTTAGTTACACTGTATTACCTTTAGGAAGTTTTGACTTGTATCTTTTGCTTCTTTGTCTTCCTCCTTGTCTCCGTTGGACTGTTTGTTTTACTGTATTTCGTTGTGTCAGCTTTCCATAACCCCATTTCCTGTTCCTTGTGAGGCTTTTAGTTTTGTACCTTTTGATTCAGTCACCTTTGTTGCGTTTCACTTTTATTATTAGCTTTAAAATAAAGTCAACTTTTTGCCTTTGGTTCCACATTTAAACTGAAGCATAACACACTCTTGTTGATGTCTTGCAGACTATTATCAGTGCCCAAAAATCCAACAAAGAAAATATTTCTAAGCTTTTAGTCTTTTTAGTAAAATGACATTAGCATCCCCGTGTCCGTGTGTCATATTATCTAGAATTAGTGTAAAAGCTTTTTCCAAAAAACTATAATTATTTATGCTTTTGTCTATAAAAGGCCCGTCATGCACAGCTAAAGAGGAATTGCGCTTGTGGTAAATATTACTTCTGTAATCTGATATTTTTTGCAAACATATAGCCATATACTGATAATGTCCCGTGGATTCTCAGTACATTCATGGTACATTAACTTCAGCTAATACAGGTATTTCACTGGAGTTATTCACAAATTTATTTCTCTCGCTCTCTCTCTATCTTACTCCACTCATGCATTTCGAAAAACCTGAAATAATGTGACACTTGATCATATATGTACAAGAAAGCTAACTCAAGAACTGACCGCGCTCCAAAACAACACAGAATGGTGTAAGCCATCTAATATCTTAATATCTCCAGCACTCGCTTGACTATTATGAGAGTGTGGAGAGTTGAAGTGCAATTGCCTTTGCATTAGTGTGAATTATGAGCTAATCAGTATTTTGGTGAGCAGGAAAGCAGGCCATAAGACGAGATAAAGGCCTCTCTTTCTCCCCCGGAGATGCATGCTGGTGCCTCGCTAATGGTGGCTAATTTGCTAGGGAGGCATAATTGGGTTCCGGAAGCATAAACTCCACGGGAATTTTGAACACCAACAGAGATAGTAGTAGGGCGATTGTGTGTGAGGGTGTGTGTGGTTGGGCTAAATTGCCTCACAGTATGTGTGAATGACAGATATGTGTTAAGTGTGTGCATCTTGTATCCTTTAGTGTTTATTCAAATGCTATGAATATTATTTATAGAGTGTATTTACAATTACCTTTAATAATATTAGTTGTTTGTATGTGTGCTTGAATCTGTGTGTAGAGTCAGAGTGGGTATCTTTATGTAAATTAGAAACTGCAGGAAAGAAAAAGGCTTTAAAAATATTCTGTGCTGCCTAAAGAGGATCTGAAGATCTCATAGCTACAGAGATGGCAAACATAAATTCTTTACTATAAGCAGAAGTACATATATTTGTGTTAAAAATACTCTGAATAATCCTGTTTAAAACAATATAAAATCTGATACACTAATCAAAGTTCTTTACTCAGTCGTGTCGGTTGTGAGCTCCAGCAGATTTTCTTTGTGTTCAAGCTTTAATCAGCTGACCTGTGCTGCTGGTGCTCTGAGGTTTACAGCTCTTTGTGGATTTACACATCTGAATTCTACAAGATGTGAGCAGATGTTTCACAAACTACCTTGACTAATTTTCATTCCCTACATTAACACTATGATACAACAGTTGGTATAAAGTTCAATTCAATGAATGAATCTAAGCACAATCAGCCTAAATTCAGATTAATTTCTGTCGTAGTTGATGTACTTTAACATTGACCATGAACAACACAGCCACCGTGCACAAGTGCAGCATTTTACTTTAAGTTTATCAGAGTACAGCAAACTAATCTGTTTATCCTGCACTAAACTGCCACCTTTGAATAATGTTCAACTTCAGTTGGTTTTACAAGACGTTTAACAATATGTGAAAAGTGTAAAGAGTAGAGATACATAGATAGATACACAGAATACAGATTTTTGTGTTAACCTGTAAGGACAAAAAATAAAAAGTTAGAAAAATAAATACAGAATCAAAGTGCAGGTACCTAAAAATTCTACAGAAAAACGGGAACAAAGTATTTGTACTGTAAGATATATAGTGTAGTATTTGCTTGCCAACTGTGCTTACAGATTATAAACAGAGACAAAAAAGTTGGTAGTAAGAAGTGTGCACCATTTGTTCATTCCTGGTGGTGTAATCTACAGTATAAACATGTTCAACTACCACTACAAAATTGGATCAATTTGCCAGGTTTATGTCTTAAACCTTAAACCTTACAACAAAAGTGATTCACAAAACTGATAACACATCTGTGAGACTGTTTCTATTGTTGACCAACTTGCACCACAGTAAAGCCAGTACTTTGTAGCAATTGTCAGTTTACTTTTTTCTAAATGTTCTCTCACATTTGTCCCTTCTCTCTTTCCAGAAACAATTAAGTGCAATGAAAGCAAACTGCACTTCAGATGACCCCTAAGTATCAAATCTCAGTCATAATAACCTTTCTACCATTTTTACTACATCCTGACTCAAAATAGAAGACTTGTCTCGAACTGTGTTGACAAAGGAGGGTGTGCATTTCATTTGCTCATTTCTGAGAGTTGCAGAGATACTTGATGTCTGCCATACTCCGTTCCTCTTGTCCTCCTCAATTACAAACACCCGGAAAGGCTTGAGGTACCCTGCTCACTTAGAGCACAACACTGAAAGCTCAGTTTTTGAAAAATGAACAGTATTGATGTTACTTTATGGCTGCTTTACTGACATTTATTTAGCATTTTAAAATGTATTTTAATCTGTGCTTTTTAATCTAGAAACTGCATTGATGACCCTGGTTAAATTTGCTTAGCAAAAAAAAGAGGTCAAGTTTATATGTTAAAACTTAAATACTTTATATTTCACATTTTCTGTGAAATGAAATGTTACCTCTAAAGTGCTTTCCCTTTTGTGTCACTCTCACAAAAGTTTTACTTCGAGAGTTTGGACAGGCCATGGAAAAAGACTTTCAGACTTCAAAGAGATTCCGGGAAACCCTTAGCTGATTCAGGAGGGGCAAGCGGTGCTCTCCCTGCACTATCTAGTCTGGATGGAGCTCTGCTGACTTCAACTGAGGATATTGATGAGCGTCAGGAACAAATACTTCGAGCCCTTCCTTAATCCCACTGACACAAGGAAGCAGAATCTAAGGATGAGGGGGATGATTATTCAATCACTGGGGGTGAGGTCACTGAGGCATTTAAACAACTCCTTGGTGGCAGGGCCCTTGTGGTGTATGAGGTTCATCCTGAGTTCCTGAAGGCTCTGGATGTTGTAGGACTGTCTTGGTTGACACACCTCTACAATGTTGCTCGGAGATGAAGAGTGGGTACCCCTTTGCTGTCACTTCTTGTTTCAAAACACTAAAATGGGGAAATCAAGATGTTCAGTGTGAGAATTAAAGCCGGGACTTCAGCAGCCAGTGAGTAACATCACGGTTTTATATAGTCTATGAACCTAGCAGTACACGGCCAGCTTGTATGCTGCAGGTCTTGTTGTGTCAGACCTGTCTCAGATTGAAGGCTTTCATCTACACGAGTCCCTTTGTTTTAAAAGTTAGCCTACCCATCAGGGTAGGGGTTCCAATCTTCAAGAAGGGGGGAAGGAAGGCGTGCTCCAACTATGAGGGGATCACATTCCTTAGCCTCCTTGAGAATGTCTATGCTAGAAAAGAGTCTGTCCATTAGTCATACCTCGGATGCAGGAGGAACCATGCATTTTTCATCCAGTCGCAGAACACTTGACCAGCTCTTTACTCTCTTCAAGATACTTGAGGGGGCATGGGATTTTGCCCATCCACTCTATACGCGTTTTGTACACTTGGAGAAGGCATTCGACGATGTCCCTCAATGTTTTCTGTGGAAAGTGCTATTGGAGTATGGGATGTCTTCAATCCCTATTGGTCAGCATAGAGTAGTAATTCATTTCTAGTGGGTGTCAGACTCCGCCAGGGCTGCCCTTTGTCACCAATTCTATTCATAATTTTATGGACAGAATTTCAGAAGGTCTCAGAATCTAATCTCTGCTTTTCACAGATGATGTAGTTCTGTTGGCTTCATTGGATGGTGGCCTTCAGCTCACACTGAAGTGGTGGGAATCAGAATCAGAACCTCCATATCTGAGGCCAGGGTCCTCAGCCAGAAAAGTGTAGAGTGCCCACTTATGGTCAGGGACGAGTTACTGCCCCAAGTGAAGGTGTTTAAGTATCTTGGGATCAAGTGAGGAGAGGGGATCGGGAGATCGACAGATGGATTGGTGCTGCGACTGCAGTGATACGGACGCTGTGCCAGTCTGTTGTGGTGAAGAGAGAGTCGAACGTAAAAGAGAAGCTCTCGGTTTACCAGTCAATTTATGTTCCTAACCTCACCTACGGTCAGGAGCTTTGCGTAATCACCGAAAGCATAAAATTGCGGATACAAGGGGTGGAAATGAGCTTTCTCCAAAAGGTGGCTAGGGTGAGGAGTCTGGTCATCAAGGAGACTCCAAATTGAACGGACTCATTTGAGGTGGTTTGGGCATCTGACAAGGTTCTGGGCATGTCCCACCCAGGGGAGGCCCAGAGGCAGATCAAGGACACGTTGGAGAGATTATATCTCTCGGCTGGATGGATTTAGTTCATTTAAGTAAACAGAAGTCAGCAGTAACCCCCCAAAAGTAAACAGAAAGCTGAATGTTAGCATAGAGCAGCTGAGTTGAGGTGAACTAAACTCTGTTGAGGAGAATCATGCTTTCAGGGATGCTGATGAAAAGAGTACCTGCATTATATTCCAAACACATTCCTATTCTGGAGGACCTGAGCTTTGATACTGATATGCAATAATTTGTAACTGCTTAGCCGACAAGCTAATGCCCAAAATGTGTTATCTCAAATAATAAAAACACAATCATACCCTTTTCCTATTCTACTGATATGCTTATGTGGGGCTGCTACATATATTCTTTCCCCGCTACACTCTACATTCCGGTAACAGCATCCCGTCAGACTCTCTAAACTCAGAACCTGATACCATCTAATGAATCTGTCTGGATGCTTGAAGTAAGACTGTTGTTGATTCAGAATTGTTGCATTTTTGTTCACTTTAGATAATAACAGAAATGTGTGTACTTGCTTTGAATAAAATGAATATTTGAAGAATCAAGGGTGAGTCTTGGGTTGGTGTTTTTAAATCAAAACTTCTACCTGAATCACTCACAGTGATGGTTCTTCATTTCTCACACAAAATGTCCTGCAGTACATCTTTGGTCTCTGACACAGCTCCTGTGTCTCAAAGTACCTCAGAGGACAGATGTTGATGCTTGATGGGTTTTTACTCTGTAAATGGTAACTGTGAGGCAAAAAAAACCAAACAAACAAACAAAAAAAAACATAATGATCATATGTGTGTGAGAGCTGCTCCAACTTTCCACTTGTTTTGTTTTTTTTTCTCATCAGCAGAGGGCCTGGCCCTGGATTCTCTACTGGATATTTTGTCAACTTACCTCAAACTCTACCTTCATTTCATTCCTTTCTGCTGCAGCTGAAACTGTGTCATGGCCTTTATGTTCATCTACAGAATACAGATAGCAAATGTTCTGCTAATAAGTAGATCATAATATCTTTATCACCTTATGATTACAAAATCAGATTTGAGCTTCTTGGAGGGCACCAGCTAATGTTTCTTTAGCTGTGTCACATTGATCACAATAACAGTTGCCTCAAAGTGCATTGTACTGTAAGGTAAAGAGCCTATAGTATTCCTGATAATCCCCCAGCAATCACAATTGTCTGATTGTTGGGGTTTCCCCAGTAAGTGACCACAGAAATTAAACAGAAGTTGAAGGCTTTCAATTTTCTGTCATTTTAAAAATTACAGGTTACATCTTCAGGTCAAGCATAGCAATAATCAGCAGGAACAAGTTAGAGTTCAGTCTTCTTTATCTCCTCCACCAAAGTTTCTAACATGGTTTTTCTTGTCAAGTATTCTTGTTCAAACTGAGCTTCTTTCTGTGGTGTTTCACCCGTCACTGCATTTTTCTTCAGTGTAGGCTGTTACTTGTGATGGATGCAGTTAATGAAGGTCAGGTTAGGACTAATATTTTCAAACAGAAATGTGGCTGCTACATTGGTTCTAAAGCTAACACATTTTGTATGAGTAACATTTCTTCAGGAAAGCCTTTAACTACCCCAGTGTTAAGGCCTGGTGTATTACTGTGATTTAACAAGTTGAAATAATAAGCTGTAAATGATAAAAAAAAAAATATATTTGATATGCATTAGGAATATTTGAGTTTTTGTGAATCCATATAAAATCTGAGGCTCAAAATCCTTCATATTTTGAATTTATTTAGTTGTAGTTTTCAGTGTTTTGCACTAAACACCTATCGGTGTTTTGCACTAAACAGCGCGCAGGGTGGCATACTGAAAAGTTAGAATAGAACACTATCCTTATCACAGTTTCATCTCTACAATTATGAGCACTGAAAGTGAAAATCATTTTCTGATTTTATTGTTGCAGACTGTTTTCAAGTGCAGAGTTTAAATGGGAGATACATTTTTATCCCCACAGGGAAGAAAAAATAATTTAGCAGAGGCATGGATGTGTGGATACCCCTTGGCAAATCAAACTTTGCCTAAACCCCACAATAATTATTCAAATGTGCTCAAAATGTCCCCACCAATATACTGATACACAAATAATCTAATTGGGAGGTTTGTTACCACACCCCAACAGAAGCTACTGCTTGACTGCATTGGTTAGTTATGCTAAGATCATTCCCAAACACTGTATTCTCCCCTATTGTATTATTTTTAAAATATAATACAATGGAGCTGTATTGTTTTTGCATATTATATCTGCATTGCTAGAATGGCGATTTGCAATGCTCAATTTAAATATGGCCAAATTTGTGGGCTGGTATAAGTTTGCAGACAATGCATATGATCAAAGGCAACTGCAGGGGCTAGGGTTTGAGTCTGCCCTGGGCCATTCCTCTTTCTCTCTCCTTTTTTGTCTGCTGTATTGTTCAATCATAAAAATAATATGTTTCAAATAATTATCGTTTACTCTTGTTTGTAAACACAGCTACTCTATTCATCTGCTGTTCAAACTTCTGTTTCCTGCTAGACATGAGGGGAGTTTTCAGTAGTGGTGACCATAATATTTCATTATAGAGACTAGAGGATGATGTAGGTATTAAGGTACTGCGTTGCAGTAGTTTGAGCCATACCTAGATAGTAGACTCCAATTTGTTCATGTAAATGGGGAGTCTTCTTCATATACTGCAGTTTATTATGGAGTTTCTCAGGGTTTTGTAATGGGACCGATTAGGGTGGCAGTATTTGTATTATACTCCACATTGCTCTCTGATTCATCTATCGGAGTGTGAATGTGCGTGAATATTAGCTAGAAAGTACTTAAGCATAGAAAAAAGTGCTTTTATGGCTGGGTATTAATGGGCGAAAGAAGCATGTTGCATAAATCTCTTTGGGTGTTCATGTAGAGTAGAAAACTGCTATATAAGAACTAGCCCACTGCCCGTTATATAGGCTTCTCTTAGGCAGTATTATTAGAAGACAAAGCATCATTGTCATTGCTATGCAGATGACACCCAGATTTATCTATCCATGATGTCAGATGTCACAGATGAATTAGTTAATCTGCAGGAATGTAACCAGAACCAAAACAAGTAATTTTTGCATAAGACTAACAGTATGAATATAGTAAAAAATTATCTCGGATAAAGTGTGGTAATAATTGTGCTCAAAAAAAGACAGCATAAACATAGAATGGTTACTGTGAAACAGATTGAATAGCTGATTGCTTGCACTTCAAAACTGACCAAACAGCTAGCTATGAAAATGTAAGAAACACATTTTAAATAAATATTGTAAAAGCAGAACTGAACAAAATTTATCATCTCGTCCACATTCTGCAAACATGCAGTCTTTCATCCAGCTTCCAAACAACTCAGTCTGAAGCGTCACCTCTCAGCTCTCCTGCTCAGGCCTGAAACCTTTTTTCTGCTGCACGTCTAGACTTCACTCTTTATTTGCTTGGATTAGTTCCCCACAAACCAGACTCTTTATTCACTTCAGCTACAGTTCTCCTGCTGCTCGGCACAGCCTCCTATCCTTCATCTTTTATTTACCCTTTATAGGGTAAATAAAAGATGTACCCTTTATAGTACCCTTCACATCAGAGTCTGTGTAAACAATCCTGCTGCTAAGCAACCTGGAGTGGTACAGCAGTGGTTTTACATTAATTTCTCTGGGGGTCAAAATAACATCGTCAGCGGTACTGGGTAAAATTGGTCATATTTTTTTACTTTTGATCCCACTCACATCAAAATTCAGTATTTGATGTATAAGGCTAGGTGAATGAGCCGATTTTAGGAAAAGTCATGAAATATGAGATGATGACACCAGTTATAATATCTATCTCACTTACCTCTCATGCTCAGCTGGTCACAGTAGGTGGTTGTCCCTCTCTAAACCTGGTTCAGCTGGAGGTTTCTTCCTTTCCACTGTCACCAAGTGATTGACAGAAGGTGATCTGATTGTTGGAATTTCTCTTGTAGTATCTTTACTCTACAATATAAAGCACTTAAGGTGACAGTTGTTGTGATATTGTTCTCTATAAATAAAATTGACTTGAATTAAAAATTGAAGTATTGTGATTTTACTGTCACCTACTGAAATATTTGTTAATTACAGAAACATTTTTTTTCTGTTGCTGTCTTCCCATCTTCTGGTTGAGTACATTTCTCTCTCTTAGTCGCTTAAGCTACTAGTGTATCATTTACACACCTCTGTAAAAATATTCTGGATTCTAGTTTGATAGTGCTGCACAGGATATGTCTCTAATAGTGTGTGATTTAAACCAGGTATGAGAAAAGTGCAATCCAGGAAGTACCAATAGACAATGCTCTTGGAAAACTGCAAACTTATCTTGTTTTCTTGAGGTGTTAGAAATTGGGTATTGGTAAATTCACTATGCCAACACCAGCCTGGTACAGGAACAGGCTATTCAATATAGATCTTGACAAGCGAATGGAGTTACTGCTGCTTGTGTTGGGCACACAATAAAAAAACTTTTCAGATATTATCTTCGTCATCTGAGAAAAAAAAAACATTACAATGTTGCACTGTTGTGTGTGCAGGCAAGTGCGGAGGATCTTAAATTATGTCTTCCAGAAAGCCAGAGGAAACGTGTGTGTATTTGTGTGTGCGCGGATATATAAAGGTTGTAAAGCAATCGACTACTTTACAAAAGATGTCATGAAAGCTTACATGCTTTGGTGGGATTTCAGAATCTTATATATATGTGCTCATGTGCACCATGCACATGGGCTCTGCCAGCATGGGTCTGAATGTGTGCATCTATCCATATTACACAGTATGTACCAGGCTGTAAGGCTCAGGTGTGGGTATGTAGGTGTAATCAGGCCTTCATTCCCTTGGCTGACAGGTTCTTTACGCTCTGTCTGAAGTCAGCTTCTTTTCGAGGAGCCAATATATTACTGTCTGCCTGGCCACGGGGTCGTCTTTGAAGAGTTTCAGGCCATTCTTGAGATAACCACTAAAACTCTGTCCCTGCCAAATCGGAAAGGGACTATGACTTATCTGACACAACATCCAGCTTGTTTTCAACACTGCTTGACACAGTTTTCTTTTTTTGGGCTGAGTTTCTTCTGTGACACTGTGTGTCCTTCCTCTTAAAACTTGATGCTAACATATTGTTACCTCGTGTAAAGATCAGCTGTGCCTTTATTAAAAGTACAACTGCACACACTGTTGCTTGCTTTAAAAGGTTAGATTTTTATTGTTTCTGGCAACATGTTAATGATATATAACCAAAACTGATTTCTCATGCATCCTATATCAACCTTCACTGGGTTAGCAAAAATTTAGGACAAAGGGACTCTTTCAGTAAGTCATACTATGTATTAACATGTCTAAATACAGAATGGTTCCAACCAAAAGGAATGATTGCTGAAGGAAAAAGCAAGAGATAAGTTTAAGTTTCAGACAGAGCAATTAATACATGAAAACTGGTTCAGCATGTTCCAGCTTGTTCTAAATAAAACTGAATGAATAATTAAATTTGGTTCCAGTTGCATGATTATTGGTGGTTGTCAAGTAAATGCAAGGCTTGCTTGCAACAACAGCTGGCTTTGTGTTATTTTCTGTTGAGATGTCAGTTAACCGAAAAATGGGAACAACTGTTTGCATGACATATCCAGGAGAAAATAAGTCACACATGCAGCATGCCGACTATATCCATGTGTTTCCATTCGTCTTTGGTGAAGAATTAATCAGTCTGGCTTATTAGCATAAATGTGATAGCATGGATCGGTTTTGCTTGCAGAAGTCCAAATGGAAAAAAAAAAAAGAGGTGCAGATTTATTTGACAGCACAACTTTTGTGTTTTTTAAATAAATAATATCCTTGTAACCGCCTTGAGGCGACATTTGTTGTGATTTGGCGCTATATAAATAAAATTGAATTGAATTGAATTGAATTGTACCTTTACTGTGTGAGCTGTTGCATCTGGGGAAAGAGCCAGACACAAAGCAAAAGTAGCAACACTGACTGAAGTTGCTATTTTGAATATTTATCGCTATTGGCTACATTATTACACAATTACCTGCTTCGCAAGCCACCATTCAAAGCTTAGTAAACAGAGGTGTGCTGCCTTAACGTCTGGTTTTCTGTTTATATTTAGTTACTTAATTAACTTTAAAGTTACACCAACGGCCAACATCCTGTTAAACATGTATACTATACTACTTTGTTCAAATACTTGATTGAACAGTATGTAATTGTATATCACTCAATTATATACTACATCAATTATTTAAGCAATTGCTTGGGCACAATACAAAAGGAAACACCTTGCAGTCAGTGGCTCATGAAAATGCATAAATAAATATCAAAATAAACGCTCTGTTCTTTGTTAACTCCCTATGAGCCCCCGGATCCACTTCAAAGCCCTCGTAGCTGTTTCCAAATCTCACCTTATTACAGAGGATGGCAGATTCACCAACTTACGGGTTGGGCCACATTCCCTGCAAATCCCCATGAGTGCTGAAGGCTGTCCAAATCCAAAATTAATCAAATACACGAGGGACCTCAAAGTACACTTTCTGCCTGCTTGGGGTGCAGATTCAGCAACGTCTGCTCACAAAATTCCCACATTATATAGCGATATGAATGTGAAACTAATAATAACTATAATAATTTGTCTTTTTGCACATTTTTACTTATTCAGTATTTAGTCTTACGACATTTAAATAACTAATGTAATTCTGTTTCTTCCCACTGTTCCTAGAATAGTTAAAAAAATTACATAAAGACAACCCTGTGATCAAATCAAATGTGGTTATTTCATTTCTGAATTTCTGTTAGAGTATGATTTGTATTGTTTATATATATAGACATCAGATTGTGCCATAAAACATATGTTTTAATCTAAACCTTTTTCTATTGGTAATCCTACAACCCAAGAAAAATGTGTGAAACAACCAAAAGTAAACATCAAAATGAAACAAAAGTAAAATCTAAATGCATGTCTAGGATCACTGTCCCTCTGGGACTCCTCTGCACTCCACATGCAAAATGTTTTTGAATTTTTTTTAACCTGAAAATACCACCCACTGCTCCCCCCACCCCACTGAGGTAGGCGGAATATCCACAATTGAATGAGGTGATAATGACTTTGTAGGGGGTGGAGGAGACCACCTACTGGCAGTATGCACTGGGCTGATAACATTCAAAACTAGTGAACCAATGGCCTCACAATTTAACTTGTAATTATAGCGATATAAAATCAAAACATTCCAACAGAGTGTGAATATTTCTTTCTCGTTTATATCAGGCATTTGATTGTTAACACAAAACTCAAATCCTCAAGTTCACCTGAAAGTAAGACATTTCAAATAACAAGGTGAAAGCAGGAAAGGGGACAAGGGAAGGGGTGTCTCCTGTCTGGGACAGTAGACTAAAGGAAGCATATCTGATCCAAGTCAAAGATGAAGTGAGAATGATGGATGAGAGCTGTGTCAGGGCTCCGCAGTGAGAGCCACACTGTCCAATGGAGCATAGAAAGGCAAAAGCAGAAAATAGGAAAAGTGCACTTGTCTTGTCTTTTGTGACCCTGCATCACTAGCTACAACATTGACTGTCTCCTTGTGGACACTGGAAGGACAAAAGCTGCTGAAAGTTATCTATTGCCTGTAGACAGAGCTTAATGGTGTGTTTGATTTGAAAAGTGAAAAGTAATGACAGAGTGTCTTCTTGGTTGATATTTCATTTTAAGTACTAACATGTATTACAGTTTAAGGATGAAGCATGTGATTAACTGGTGAATTTGCAGGATCCACTTAAGTAATTGGATAACCACACTGAATAAAGGCATGACATACTAAACCACAGCTCTGACAGCTGCTGGGCGATGATTTTCAAATAAACACTTCAACTTAGATGACTAAGAACAATCATGAGCCAAACATGAGGCTATCTATTTTAAAGAATTATGTCAAGAAAAAATGTCAAAATGGGATTTAGTCATGCAGAACACATTTCTTTTCCCCGTGCTTTGCCTTTTTTTTTCCTTTATCTGCGATTCCCTCCTCTCAGCATCTGAACAAAGAACAATCTAGATTTAGAGAGAACATTAAAGATCCTGCCCTAAGGACAAAACCCCTGCTGGGCTCACCTGTCAGTCAAAACTCTCAGCGCAACTCACTGAAGGCTGATTTTCTGTTTGACGATGACATCAGTGATAAAACGATCACCCATTTATCTTCAGGTTGTGCTAAAAATTACCAACGAGACATTTGCCAGCGTATTTGGGGTACGGTTGCAGCGCCTATTGATCCTTGTTAAGATGAGACAAAGAGGCAAGGATGACACGAAGAGAAAGGAATGTGGTCTTTTAAATCCGATTTCAGATAGGCTGCTTCTAAAAGCCTTTCCTTTACCCGAAAAAGTGCCACTAGAGGTAGTTGTGTCACTTCCCACAGTCAGAATAGGCAGCTTCCTTTAAAGTACAGCATGCTCACTAGTAGTGATGGGATTTCCGGCTCTTTTTAGAGATCCGGCTCTTTCGGCTCGGCTCACTAAAAGGAGCCGGCTCTTTCGGCTCCGAACCGGCTCTTCAGGTTGTTTTGTTGCTTTAATTATTTAATCATTAACAATAATATAAAATTATGCAGAAAAGGAATTACCAATGTAAAAAAAGTGGTTTTATTTATATGTGTTTATATATGGCCCCTAGAGACAAAGCACGTACGAACTCTAAAGCATATACAAACTCCAAAAAGCACGTACAAACTCCAAAACACATTTCTAGCGTTTACTGAACTTCCAAAACAGAGCTACCCAGATCACTTAAATTACACAATTGAAAACATGTGTGTATTGTTTGTGTATTTATAGACAAGCACTCATATTTATTCAAATAATTAAAAAAAAAAGTTCATTTACCTGTTACTACCACACACCAAATCCGGTTGTTGATACTTCCTGGCTTGTGTAGCCACTAGGTAACAAAAGCTCAACACTGCGCCCTAGAAACCTGGAGCACTTCTGTTGTCTTTTGTACGTGCTTCTGAGTTTTTACATGTTTTGGAGTTTGTACGTGCTTCTGAGTTTTTACGTGTTTTGGAGTTTGTACGTGCTTCTGAGTTTTTACGTGTTTTGGAGTTTGTACGTGCTTCTGAGTTTTTACGTGTTTTGGAGTTTGTACGTGCTTCTGAGTTTTTACGTGTTTTTACGTGTTTTGGAGTTTTTACGCGTTTTGGAGTTTGTACATGCTTAGGAGTTTGTACGTGTTTTGGAGTTTGTACGTGCTTTGTCTCTAAGGTCCACCATAAATATACTTTATTTATTCACTCCACATAAAATGTAATAAATAAATCATATAATACAAAAAACAACAATCTACATTTTAAACTTTTAACTATTTAAATTTTCAGCTTTTTCCTTTTAAACAAATTTAACGTGAAACAACACAAAACACTGCAAACCACAACACAATTAAATATAAATTAAAATATTAAAACAAAAAGAAGATGCACATTCTCTGTCATATGGGCCTGCATGATTTCTGAATCCTTTATCATCTGCAACTGAAAATAGTGGATGATTACTATACCTTTCTAATGTGACGTTGTTGTCCCTCGCTCTCTTTCTCTTTGGCTCTGTTCCTGTGCTACTGCCAGTGTAACTAACGCCCCTCCCCCCTCTGCCCAGCGCAAAGTACAGGCCGCGCATGCGGAGTTTAGCGGAAAAAAGGGCGAGAGAGAGGGTGAGAGAAAAAAAAAAAAAAACCTCACGGCTCCCAATAAGGAGCCGGCTCGCATCGTTCACTTCAAAGAGCCGGCTCTAAGAGCCATTTCGTTCGCGAACGACCCATCACTACTCACTAGCCACAAATACAAAATAATAATTGGAACATTAAATACTAAATCAATTTCAGACACATTTGGATCACATGAATATTTACAAACTATCACACCAACATCATCCAGTTTTGGAATAAGGGAATATTTAGCTAATAATAAGCCAGATATAACCACAGCCACACCATAATGCTCAAATGAGAGTAAATATTTGATTAACACATGTTAAACCCGCATACATGTTCGAGCAATTTCAATAACAGATTCAGTGTAAAAAAAGATAAGATTGAATTGTAGGTATCGGTGACAATAATGATACATTTAGATGCATGCAAACATGCATAAAACTGTGATTTCAATACAATAAGAAGAGTTAAATATAATGATGAGGAAGGCATGCAGAGACTCGCAAGTCTGCAAATAATCAGGCAGATTCCTTACAGGACACAGGCCCAAGGGGAAGGCAGCAGGGGGTAAGAGAGCTAGGTCCACCCCAAAAGTATAAAAACAACCTGGATTTGATGAAGTGCAGAAAAACCTGTCAAAAGTACTGCTGAGCGTTACACCTTGGACCACCCCAGACCTTAATGGGATCATTTATTTATTCATCATCAGTTAGTTTTTATTTGTTTATTTACTTTAAAATTGTATTGGTTTGCTCTCTACTCCAGTGTTCGATTGTGGCTCAGGAGTTGGCAGTTTGTCTTGTAATCGGAAGGTTGCCGGTTCGAGCCCCGGCTCGGACAATCTCGGTCGTTGTGTCCTTGGGCAAGACACTTCCCCTACCGCCTACTGGTGATGGCCAGAGGGGCCGATGGCGCGATGTGGCAGCCTCGCTTCTGTCAGTCTGCCCCAGGGCAGCTGTGGCTACAACTGTAGCTGCCTCCACCAGCGTGTGAATGTGAGAGTGAATGAATAGTGGAATTGTAAAGCGCTTTGAGGCGCTATATAAATGCAATCCATTATTATTATTATTCTTTCCTTTCTTTTCTTATCCGGCTTGTAGTGACATGCCTGTCTTATTGTGTGCGCCCCACGATCTCAGTAAATCCAACCTGTAACAGCTGCCAAAGAAGAGCATGCACTGGCTGGGACTGGGTTCAAATATTAAACACTGTCTATCAAATGTGTCTTAATGCTGTCAACAGCTTTTGTTACCGGTATAAAACATAATCTCAAAATAAAAGACCAACATAGCTGCCCTGATGTCATCTAATCGTTTTTGTTGGGACACCCCCCAATCACAGCGGTAACAATCTGAAACTTACTAATGCCTTACTAATATAACTCCACAGTGGTTATAAAAAACGGAAGCTAAAAAAAACCCAAAAACAAACAAACAGGTTTTTTGTTGTACCAGGCTGTAAACTTGGTTTTTACTTCTTTCAGTCGGGCATTTTTACATTGGCGTCAATAGGGACTGACTTGGTCCTAAAGAAAGCCTCAGAGCCTCATGTGGGTAGCAATTAGAGGATTTTTTATTTCTGTGGCACTGGGGGCAGCATAATTAGGTTCTTGATATAACTGATGTAACACATAATCATGATCATTTAAAATTCTGATCATTTAAAGTCATATGAGAAACATTGACATGTTTATTCATCTAGCTGTTCAGACTGGTGAGCATTCGCATTAGCCTCTCCTAGTTTTGCCTCTTCCAAATCCTTTTTACTGTGACGGTATACCACGCTTATATGAATGTATATTGCTAATTTTTAACATGACATGAGATTATAGTTAACTTTATCAAGCATTTTGAATAATATGCTCCCATAAAAAAGCTGTAACAAACACAGGTTTCTTTTTCAACATTTTACAGATATGCAATAATATAAAACAGCTTTAACTTTGCGGCGATTCTTGTTTGGCCTTAAACTGATGAAATACCACTCTCTCTCATATCAGTGCAGTCATTGTAGTCTTCACTTTTTTTTCACATCCGTTTCTGCCTGTTACCCTCCTTGAAGATATGAAAGCTTCTAGTCTTGGCAACGGGGCATATACATTGGTATTAAATCTGTCACTTACGTCAGGCACTCCTCAGCACTTACAGCATGCCTGCAGCTTCGTACCTACAAGTCTTACAAAGCAACGATCTAATCTGCCTCACCTGCCGGAGCCGCTTTGAAGGTCAGAGTTTCCAGTTCGGCTCCTGTCGTGGTCTCTTCTTGCAGATTTTTCTCCTTGGGGGAAATGCTACCTATCACTAATGAGTACTCAAATTCAGCCGTAGAACCATTTCATAGATGCCGCTGCAAAGTCTAACTAAGCTGTGTCAGTGTGTAATGTAGTATAAGTGGAGATACCAGGGAGGCCTTGAACCCCACACTGCTGTGGAAAACAGCTGGGTGTTAATTGAAGGGAGACCCTCGGAGGTACTGGACCCAGCTGCTGCCTGGGGGGCCTCAGGGTTCAGACCTTTGCTAAATCCCAGGTTCCCAGCCCTGCTGTTCTCTTCTGTTAGCCAGAGCACAGCAGTCAGTATGGGTCAAGAGTTCCTTGAGCCGAACAGTATAATTGAGTAAAACCCTGTTTAGCATCTAGAATATGCTAAAAATGAATTATGTTACACAGGATGAAAAAAGTAAAAAAAATAAAATCTATTTCTGGTGTTATTCCACAGTTGGATTGTTCCACTTGTTTAACCACTGACTTATACTTATTTTAATTTGCTTTGCAGAAAATACTTAAATACTCATATTGAAATATATGTATTTTGGTAAATGCTGTTTATTGTAAATACAATATTAAATTGGATTTTCAATCAATCAATATTTTATTTCTATATCACATTTAAAAAGGACAGTGTCCATCAAAGTGCGTCACACAAGGTAGCAAAGCAGATTACAACAAAGCAATTACAAAAGCTCGGTCCCCTCTAGTCTTTCGAGCCTTTGATGCACTAAGAGCAGTTGGTTAGAGGACCTGAGTGCTCTCTTGGGGCTATACACGTTGAGAAGGTCTGTTAGGTAACTGGGTGCCAGGTTACTTAAAATTTTTAAAGCATACAAATGTATTTTAAAAATGACCACAGGGAGCCAGTGTAGATTGGCTAGAACTGGGGTGATGTGCTCATGCCTTCTGGTGCCAGTTAAGAGGCATGCTGCGGCATTTTGAACTAATTGCAAACGCTGAAGGAGAGAGAATTGGAGGCCCGTGTACAGAGAATTACAATAGTCTAGTCTCGAAGTAATGAAGGCATGGATAAGCTTTTAAAGGTCTTTATGTGGAATATCGGGATTTGCCTTGGAGATTTGACATAGCTGGTAAAAACTTGTTTTCACAACTGAGGCAACTTGTTTGTCTAACTTGAGCGAGCTGTCCAGAACCACTCCAAGATTTCTAACGGTATAAGAGAGATGGCTGGCATAGGACCCCAGTGTATTAGTTAGCTGGTCCAGGGGAATGGGACTGTCAAAAAATGTAATTTCCGTCTTATTTTCATTTAGGGTTAGAGAGTTTTGTAATAGCCAATCTTTAACTTCCCACAGATAGTTGAACAAAGGCACTAATGAGGACTGGACATCCTGATTCAGGAGGAAGTAGACTTGGATGTCGTCAGCATAGCAGTGAAACCAGATGTCATGCTTTTTGAAAATGACTCCCAAGGGCAGCATGTACAAAGAAAATAACGTAGGACTTAGCACCAAGCCCTGGGGCACAACACAACGGAAAGAGGAGGAGTATTTCCCCATTGTGATGGACAAAGACCTCTTGGATAAGTATGATTTAAGCCATGAAAGGACATTACCTTTAAGTCCAACTACATGTTCTAGCCTTGGAGGAGAATATTATGATCAACCGTATAAGTCTAATAAAACTAGGACCACTGAGCGCCCCGAATCAGCAGTTAAAAGGAGGTCGTCAAAGGAGCTTGCAAAGAAAAGCGTCTGGACTTCTTTAAGTTACTTGAAGACGTTTCACCTCTCATCCGAGAAGCTTCTTCAGTTCTAAGGTCAAATGGTGGAGAGTCCCAGATATAAACCTAGTGGGAGTGTCCCCCCACAGAGGGACAAAAGGACCCCCTGATGATCCTCTAATCGCCTGAGCCAAGGTGTGGAACTGGGTGTGGGTCCCAATCAGCCAGAGTTTCGGGTGAGTTTATTGTGAAACCTGGCCCCACCTTATCATGCAAATTCCTGAGGTCAGATGGCCCAGGATGTGAGTGGGCGTTAAGGCGTCTGGGAAGGGATCTCAAAACTAGATTATAGATGGCAAAGAGTTGGTGTCGTAAACCACCGCCTCTGTTCAAAGATGGTCGCTCACAGTGGACATAGATGGCTTCTTTCACTCCTCTTTCAAACCATCTGTCCTCTCTGTCCAAAATGTGAACATTGGCATCCTCGAAAGAGTGTCCTTTATCCTTAAGATGCAGATGGACAGCTGAGTCTTGTCCTGTGGAGGTGGCTCTTCTGTGTTGTGCCATGCGCTTGTGAAGTGGCTGTTTGGTCTCTCCAATGTAGAGGTCTGGGCTTAACAATGTGGTGTATGCCGTACAGTGCAGCGAGGAATGCCCAGACCTCTACATTGGAGAGACCAAACAGCCACTTCACAAGCGCATGGCACAACACAGAAGAGCCACCTCCACAGGACAAGACTCAGCTGTCCATCTGCATCTTAAGGATAAAGGTCACTCTTTCGAGGATGCCAATGTTCACATTTTGGACAGAGAGGACAGATGGTTTGAAAGAGGAGTGAAAGAAGCATCTATGTCCACTGTGAGCGACCATCTTTGAACAGAGGCGGTGGTTTACGACACCAACTCTCTGCCATCTATAATCTAGTTTTGAGATCCCTTCCCAGACGCCTTAACGCCCACTCACATCCTGGGCCATCTGACCTCAGGAATTCGCATGATAAGGTGGGGCCAGGTTTCACAATGAACTCACCCGAAACTCTGGCTGATTGGGACCCACACCCAGTTTCACACCTTGGCTCAGGCGATTAGAGGATCATCCCTCTGTCCCTTTTGTCCCTCTGTGGGGGGAAACTCCCACTAGGTTTATATCTGGGACTCCCCACCATTTGACCTTAGAACTGAAGAAGCTTCTCGGATGAGAGGTGAAACGTCTTCAAGTAACTTAAAGAAGTCCAGACGCTTTTCTTTGCAAGCTCCTTTGACTACGATGACCTGGATGACTGAGAACCTTCACAGACTTAAAAGGAGGTTATTAAAAACTTTTAATAGCGTGGTCTCGGTACTGTGACGCTGTTTAAACCCAGAGTGAGTTTATGTAAAAAACAAAACAAAACTAAAGAGATGTGACATTAATGAGGTTACAAATAAGTGTGTGAGTCCCTTAGTCCATGACTATCAATGTTTTTGTTTTAATTTTGACTTTTGCTTGCACACACATAAGATGTTGTCAATTAATGTCAACAAATGATACTGTGAAAATCACAGCTGGTCTTGTACCGTGGCCAATGTGCATGCTAATCTCAGCTTGGTAAAGCGGGCTGAGTGACGGGTAAATGCAGTTTCTTTTTTGTGTTCAAAGAACTTAATTATCACTTAATTCTTCCTCGGTGTACGTTGTTAATCTCCAATTTGCTATCAGTGAAATATTTTTTTTCTTCTTTATGCTCCAGATTTTCTGACCATGAGTATATTCTTTATATGAACTGCGTTTATCTAAATAATTGGCATGCATTTTAGGTACAGCATTAGAATGACTCAGAAACATCTCTCTCTGTTAGAGACTTGTACCTAATTCTTCTTAATCTCCTGTGGTGCCTCCAGTGGGACCTCTCACATCTGACTTGCAAAAGACACAGGTTCTTACTGAGTCACCAAACTTGGGGCCTAAATTATCAGAAAGAGTCTCAGTGCTCTGTCTTGTGGTTATCTTTGACACATGTCTGTCCTGATGACTCTTTAAGAGTAATTTTTTCCATCTTGAGTCGGTCATTAAATGCACATTTTTGTTTTTATTTTGCTTCTTATATAAAGTCTGATTTATACATTGCACAATTTAAGCTTCGAATGATGGTAGATTACTGATTTCAATTGTTTAAATTGCATTTGGTCTTTAATATGTCCTTTCTTTTTTATTATTAATGTTTTAATTGTTGTAATTCATAGACTACTAAAAAGCACTTTGTGACTCCTGTCTGTGAAAAGTGCTTGCTTGGAAAATAAAACTGATTGCCTACACATGAGCACAGCCATTTACAATACTTTAGATTTATCACTGCTGGTGGTGCACAGCTATAAATTATAGTTCAGACAAGTTTTCTTGTGTGTACTGCCAGGTTTTACTCATAGTGCTGCTACTCATTCTACATTTATTCTCCTGATAAATGACGCCCCTGGATTATAACCACACTGCGCACATACACCACAGACTGTTAAAGTCAGCACACACACACATATGGAGATGGATATACAGACAGACATACCTACATACAAACATGCAGAAAGTCAATGGTAAAAATGCTCAGAGTTTTTTCTACCTTTGGATCTGTAGGTTGCCACTTTCAGACTTTCTGTTTTTGACTTTCTGCTGCCAATAATAAAGAAGCTTGCTTAAGAGGAGGGGGAACAAAGCTAAACAAGCTCATTTCAGAAAGAGGATGAACTGAGGGGCTGCACTGATACTTGGATGTGGCTAGGTATAATCAATTTGGACAGCATTTGGGAAAAATCAAGGTTTTGGTTAATTATTCAAGCATAATAATCACTGATGTTTTTAGAATCCAAATTTGATGATTGCACAGGCAGGCAATCATAACTGAATGAGTTTTGCTTAATTAACATTCATTCATAGCACAAATAATCATCACAAACAATAGGAGGCTTCACTATGACCTTTTCTCAGCGTGAACATGTTGCAACTTTGCAGATAACGTAACAGAAAATCTAAATGTTATTGGTAGTTGTATCTCCTGAATGTAACAGCACCATGCAGAAGAACTTTTCTGTCTGTAACTTTGACTGTAATCTGAGGACTGTACTACGAGTTATGTCTTATCCAGGTAACTTTAGGGTTAGCTCTGAGTCTTCAGTTAAACTATAGTCTTTGTAAATAAACTTCTCCAGAGTAGGCTAGGTCAGCGGTCCCCAACCCCCGGGCCTTGGACCGGTACCGGTCCGTGAGTCGTTTGGTACCGGGCCGCGAGAGTTGAGGCTCAGGTGTGAAATGTATGGTTTTCAGGGGTTTTATCGGTTTTCAGCGTTATTTTGTTATCGTTTACTCAGTTTTCCTTGGTCTTTTCACGTGTGTTATGAATAAAGCTTCTTTTTTTCGGTACGGTACTAGTTTTATTTTGTTGTATTTATCTGCGACACCTTAAAGGCCGGTCCATGAAAATATTGTCGGGCATAAACCGGTCCGTGGCGCAAAAAAAGTTGGGGACCGCTGGGCTAGGTTCCAGATTAGAGACAAACCGGTATGAACCACCTTAGTTCTCTCAAAAATAGCATCCCCTTGGACCTCTGTGCACAGTCTGAAGTTTTTCAGTACCACGTAAAGTTTTAGTGTTAAAATACAGAAAAAAAACCCTACTTTATTCTTCATGTTTTCAACTGTTGGCTGCAAATAATTTTACATTTGTATTTTTCCATAAGAATTGATATAAGACACCTACTTATAATTCCTGACCTTATCGACCAAGCCAAATAATTATTCTTTCCACTCAGGCTGTTAAACATCACTGAGGTCACAGTTAAAAGAATAAAAACTAAAACTGTCCTACAAACATTATTTTAATGGATTAGAATCCATCACATTTTCCCACGTCTTAAAAACAGAGTTGTGTTATTTGATAAGTCTGCTAACTTAACACAGAATTTTTTCTTTTTTTTTTTTCTGGCTTCAAATACTTAAATAATAATACTTCAAATAATTTTTTATCAGTATAGTAGATCTTTCCTAGCCTATTGGGCAAAACACTCACCCATACATAAAACTCTTCTAATGTTGACCTGCTGTACAACCTTTCCTGTCATGCACACTAATATTCTTTTAGAAAATCTGCTGCTCTGCTGCCATTACATTTATTCATAACTGTGGCTGTCAAATGTTGCAAACACCACCTCTTTCAAGGGAAACCCTGGGATGACTTGTTGAGTAGACCAGCTTCGTGTGGCCGCTTATTCTGATTCAATGTTAAATTAACCAGAGAAGAGAACGATAACCTGGGTAAGTGGCACAGGGCCCAGGTCCTTTCGCTTTTGTTAAAGCAAGGCCAGCTGTGGATATGCATTTCACCCAAAAAAGAAAAAAAAATTACAAATTGTAGTTTTGGGTTTATGGGTCAGGCCTTCAAGTAAAAGATCCAGTGTATATTTTAAAATGTTGCAACTAGCTAACGCTGCTGCTCTCTCTCTGATGGACATTTTTCTTTTCTGTGTTTTTTCTCATAACATGATGATATATGGAGAGGCTTGAGTTCGTGGGCTTTAATAGAGGTGGAGGCATCATTCTTCATCAATACAAAAAATAAATTTGGCTTTTTCATCTGTCAGGTTCATGGATTTCTGTCTGGGTTAAATTACTCACTGGAGCCGCAGAAAAAAAAAAAGCATGCCTCCAGGTTTATTTACAGATACTCCCATTAGACATTCCTCATATACATTCTCCTGTCTTGTTTGCTGTCTGTGCCCTCTGCCCATCAGAGCTCCATTTGGCCTAAACTCCTATCAAGAAGCAAATGGAAATGGAAAGGCTTTGCATACGGGGAGGTAATAAATTCTTTTTATGTGTAGTCACACATACTATGTTTTTCATATGGTGTTCCTGGTGCATTTCATTTTTTTAGTTACTTTAATTACATAGCTTTAGAGCAAATATATGTATAAATGCATATTATGTGGCTCTGCTGGTGTAGATTGTCCATGTCTCTCTGTTGATCACTGTAAATCATTTCCAGACCCCCAAAATATTTATTTTAGACCTTTTTCTACGCTGTGTCACCTTCCTGGGTAAACTTTCTTGTTTTTACTCATTCGGCCTCTGATCTTTAATAGTGGTGTGTCAATGTGCAAACCACGCAACCAAGGATGAAAAATGATACTTTGAGTAATTGTACACAATTGCTCACAGCCCTAATTAATGTTTATAGACAATGTGAAATTAATAGGGCTCTGTTAAAGCCTCTACTCAAGGCCTTCTTTGTTATTCTGGTTCACAAGGTGCAAATCAAAGGAATGTGAACCCATGCCGAAGCTGGAGAGTGAAAAATCCACTCTAACTCCCACGCTGAACATAACATTTTTCAATAACTGTTCAATTTCCGCTGCATTTGGCCTACATCCAAGAGGCGCTTTAGCCAAATATCTCAGCCGAGTTCATGATTTAAAATCGCTGCGAGCCTCGAGAAATAAACTTGTGTTGAGAAAGAGATAAAAGATTGATAATTGCAGTATTGTTCTTGCTGCAGTGACCCGAGGGCAAATAGTGCCTGCAGTATATGAAGAAGTAATTTCTGCAGTGTAACGGGACAAATTTTAGTGCTTATGTTTTTTCTTCACTCCATTTTTATTCATTCAGGTAAGCCCTACAGAGGCAGTACTTCTTTTGCAAGATAAACCTGAACAAGACGTTTGCATAAAATAAAATAAATAAATAAACAGACAGAATTTGCTGGCTGGTATAAATGTTTCCAAAATCATCACAAGTAAAATGACAGCCTCTGTTGATCTATCAGTTCCCCAAAAATGATAATATGTTAAGGTTAACAGCAGAAAACGCACTGGGAAAGAGTGTGAAA
Organism: Neolamprologus multifasciatus; assembly: GCF_963576455.1. Lineage (NCBI taxonomy): Eukaryota > Metazoa > Chordata > Actinopteri > Cichliformes > Cichlidae > Neolamprologus > Neolamprologus multifasciatus. Next base: position 30,948,655 of record NC_140454.1, read on the forward strand.
TTATTACAGCTGCTGGAGAGGTTGGATTGTTAAGCAAAATGTCACTTTCATCGCTTCTTGATTTCTTGTGACTCTGATCAAGACCACTAAGTTTACCGTGTCCTGTTTGAGCATCTCCATTCAAACCTTAACCATAATGTTTTCACATCAGACATGTGTTATTTCGAAAATTTAAAATGTTAAGTGTTAACATAATGCTCTGTAATTGACGCAAACAACCCACCCACTCTAGTTATTAGCAACTGGATTATGAATTATTACTGTAAGAGGCATAACACTGACTTATTATTGAGTGAATTACCTGCAGTCTGTCCACTTATCTGTTAGTTTGTGATTCTTTTTCTGCAAGCTGCTAAACTCAAATGCCATCTGTAGAAAAACACAAAGTACACAAGCTGAAAGTGACGTGAGAGCCACTGATCATTCCAGCCAACAGAAAATCAGCGGTTAACAGTTCTGGTAGGTGTGTATTCATTAATTACCTGAACAATTAATTAGACCAAAAGGTCAAACCTGTTACTCTTAGGTCAAAGCCATCTCTAAGTTCTGAAATTAAAATAATTATATAAGTTAAGTTAACTGAACTGCTTCCACATCTCCTGTACAAGAACCAGTCCAGTTCTGTTCTGTATGTGTGAAAGCTCACCGTGGTTCGCCAAGAGTTTCAGGGTTTTCCATTAGGTCATTGTACCTGATACCAGGTATTAAAATAGTACCTTCTCGCACGGGGTTCCAAACGATCTGACCAGGTGCTAAAATGTGACGTCGTCAGACTGCATCCCGCTGATTGGCTGGTCAGTGGCATCACTCGAGGAGTCATGAGAGTGTATAGTTCACGAAAATCAAAACCACCATTTTTGAAAACCAGTAATGAGGGAAATGACTACAAAAAAACAGCATGGTGGTCCCTGAGTCTGATGAAAAGCCACAGACCAAGCAACAGGTATATCGTCACCTATATCGGCCGAGGGTCGAGGGACACGTTGCTATTTCGATGACCACGTACATTAAGTGGTACTCGATTATTAATTGAAAATCAGTCAATCTGAGTCGAGTCATGGTGAACCGTGGCGAGTCAATCTGCGTAGGTACTAATGGAAAAGAACTTAAGACTGAAGCAACAACAACAATGAAAAGTTAAAAAGTAAAGAAAATATTTTAAAAAGTATTATCTCTTATACAGAGGTTATGTTTTTGGTAGCTTCTGCATGTGTGTCATCCAGTCTGTCTTCAAACATGATAGCTCAGAAAGTTCTGAATGAATTCTTGGGTTATGCTAACAATCCATTAAAATTTAGGTTGCATCCTCCAAGGTTTTCAAAGACAAGTTAACATTTTATTTGTTGAAAACTCACAAAAGGTCTTACAACTTAGAAACTATGATTCTTACAAATCTCCTTTAAAAAAAATGTTCCGAAGTCCATAGCGATAACAATTTTCTATACTGCATTCCTGTTCCACTCATGCTTTAATTTACGAAATGACACTGCGAGACATAACTCCATTCTCCTTTTGGCAATTTTATTTCCCTTAGTTCTGTTATGGCATTTACATGAAGCATACCATGCTCACACTGTGCCCGTTACTCACACTGTTTACATTAATGGATTGGATTTATATAGCGCTTTTCAAGGCACCCAAAGCGCTTTACAATGCCATTATTCATTCACTCTCACATTCACACACTGGTTGAGGCAAGCTACGGTTGTAGCCACAGCTGCCTTGGGGCAGACTGACAGAAGCGAGGCTGCCATCGGCCCCTCTGGCCAACACCAGTAGGCAGTAGGGTAAAGTGTCTTGCCCAAGGACACAACGACCAGGACAGAGAGCCCGGGGATCGACCGGCGACCTTCTGGTGACAGATGCGCTCCCCAACCCCCTGAGCCACGATCGCCCCAATTAGTGTCCACTCACTCACATTCTCCCCAATGACTTCAGAGCCAGTCTGAACTCTAACCTCTCAGCAACAGTAAAACCAAAATTAGTTTACTCATCATATGTCTTCCAGAAATTCACCAAATGTATAGTATCTCAACACTTCTACGTCTTCACATCAGTTTTGTCCCATGACTGTCTAGGGAGTATTAAATGCTAATATAATGAGTTGAGTGAACTCTCAAAGGCTTGTTTACTTAAGTTCTCAAGCCAGAATTATACAAGTCTGAGGAATACAGTTTTAAAAGGGATGAAAAACGTTAAGGAAAAAGACACTTGAGACAAACATATACATTATGTTAAATAAGAATGTAACTGAAAGCTGGTTTAACCACAATCTCTCTTTCTTTCCTTTTTCGTGTCAACCACAAACATGGCTGTGTAGATAAGCCATGTATATGTGATAATCTACCAATACCCTTGGCAGCTGGTATACCATGCCTGTCACACAAGTGAAATATTCACTGCTCTTACTGTAGCGCTTTTGATCCTCAGTAAGGATTCTGTCAAATTCCAGCACTGATTCAGCTGGTTTAGTAATGCCATGTGAATTCTTGCAGTGATTTATTTATTTACGAGTTGAAAGAGCATCTCCCCACATGATCACCCACTAAACTGGCTCTTGCAACCTGAATTCTAATGAGCCACTTTGTTTGACATTTGGAGCTATTGTGATGCAAATGTACATCGCAACATGTGTTTAGGACCAGAGAAAATCGAAAATACCTGACATCAGATTTTTCCAATTAAAGTCCCGATGATTTGCTTATGAAATAATCCCACCACACTTGCATACTTCAAACACTATAATGATATAAAAACATGGCGTGCTTTCATATGCAAATGTTGTGTAAGGGATATAAAGCATTCTGTTTTCCTTCTGTTTACCACATCAGGCTGCGACAAAGATGCAGCTTAGTCTCATTTCTAACACAAAGCACTCCATTAAATCTATTTAAGATGGCTCCAGTGAACCCATTTGACAGCACCTCCTACACTAGCTTTTAAAAATCAGTCGTCATTGTGCCTTTTTTTTGGTGTGTGTGTTTTTTTATGTCTCTTTGTTTTGCCTCTGGTCGTCAGTTACACATCTAATGTTTCAGGACTACAAGATCTCAAAAAGTCTATGATAGCTAAGTATATGAGCCTTTTCTGCCGCGACACCCCATATCAGCGGAATAGCTTCATTTGGCAGTGCCAAACCAATTACGTATCACATAAACAATACGTTTTGTGTTGTGATAACACAGTGGTGTAGATTTGGTTCTACACCACTTAGGGATGTTTTTCTTTCTTATGGGATGATTGTGTTTTTATGTTTATTATAATTTTCTGTATTTTCTGTTATAAATCATATATACAAGTTGTAACCACAGTAAAACTGTCTATACAGCAGTTTTAAATAATTAGTTCAATGCAAGTAATTCACATATCAGGCCTCAAACTGATTGTCCATTCCAGACAACTTTTTCTGCTCTTGCATCTTTATGATGTCACTAAAATGGGGTTGGGGTGGGTGGGGCACAGAAACCCCAACCTGCTGTTTAGCCAATCAGAAGAAAGTTGGCCTTAAACTGGCATGACAGCACAAGTGTCAGTCGTAAGATAAATAAGCATTATTTTGACTGTCGGTGACACAAAGCTACTCTACAAGGGTCAAAAAATAAAAGTGTAAACAACCATAAAGCCACTGTAAGGTTCTGAAATCAGTGTGGTTACCCAATTTCCTTCGGGGTCAACCTTCAGAATCAATAAAGTTGTATTTAATTGCAATTGAATTGAATTGGTCGGGGCATTGTTAAGATCATCATCCCATAATTGTCAATTCCCACTTTCATAAATCTGATATTGCCAGCTCCAGATCTATCCACCCGCTAGTATCTCCACAGACTTGTTCTACATAATAGTCAGTGATGGTCAGACTCAAAGCAAAAGAATAAATGTAATCTTATAAGGAATATAAAGAGGGAAAGTATTCTTATTTGTGTTCTTACCAATAAAGGAGGAAATAAGTAGCCCTGAAATTTCCAAACTTAAAATTAAATTAAGTTTTCAGTCTGTAGAAAGATTGAAAAAATATAAAATGAAACAAGATATAATTTCTCATTAAGGTGAGCGTCACAAGTCATAGTGGGCTATTTTTGTTTACTTTTGGACACTTTAGCTTTTTCTTCATGTTTTCAGTGTGTTTGCCGAGCTAAGCCATCCAGCTGCTGGCTGTAGCTTTTTATTCAACAGACATAAAAAAAAAAGGGTATTGATCTTCAAATCTAATTTTCTGCAAGACAGCAAGTGCGTTTCCCAAAAATGTCAAACATTTTAAGCTTGGAGAAAGATCATAGTCATGGTTAAAAGGAAACAGGCTGACTATTGGCATGAAAAGACAAAAAGACAATGTTCTCCCATCTCGAAGTCACACACTTTTTGTTGTTAAAAACGGTGCTGGCAAATGTATTTTACAGCTGTATATAGATATATTAAAGCATACGATTAAAGAATTTGCATAATATTATATGTAAATTAGTAAGCAGAGGTTACACTCTTTTTCTGTTTATTCATCCACATCATATAACATGAAACTAGTGTAGAGCCCTGTATTCACTGATCAAGTTAATCATATATGCATTTTACTGATATTAAAGTCACAGTAGTAGTAGAAAAAGTAGGTCAACTTCATAGCTTCATTATATTTCATCCGGATCCTCTGCAACAAACCTGCATTCTTACCTGCAGTCTTACATACACCCTTAGCACTGTTTTTAGGAGCAAACCATCATTTATGGCATGAATAAGGAAGGTGAAAAGGGAAACATCGGCTTGGTTAGTGATGACCCGAGCAATCTGTCGAATTCGAATTCGGAAGCACATTAAAAAAATTACGAGATCCTAACCGAGCACTGGTACTTTCAGTACTATGTGATTCCTTGACCACTGTGCAGTGATACATGGATTTGGTAAAGAAGTTCTTCTTCAAAACAATTTTTAAATAGTTCTTTGGTTTGTAAGTTATATTGTTTGGGTGTACGGCATTAACTTCATCTGATACCTTCTACCAGCAAATTAGAGGGGAAAAAAATCTTCTTCTGGGTCATGGATAACACACATCATGTACATCTAAAGCCTTGAACAATTAAAATGAATCTCTGCTTTAATTGTTGTAATTGGTAATTAGAGATTAACAGACTTGAACAATCTAACACACTGCCTTTTTGCAATGTGGTGTTTCCCAGTTTCTTATCCAGGCTGCTCTTTAACAGGACTGTGCCATATCATATTGCCCATGATAATAGCTGTATACATTTTTATGTTATATAAACATGTCATATCGTGATATCAGGGACATAGCAATATTAAGAATTTACATTCCCTGCATGCACTAACTGGACAAGCTCAGACATGACTGACAGTGAGAGCTGTGTGTCAGCATCTGACAACCATTCAGTAATAAAAAGCAGCTACTTCATCAACTTCAAGCAAAGCACAATACTTTGCAAAATATGCATGAAAAATATTCCTGCTAAAGGTGGAAAACTCAAATTTGTTTTCCCACTTGAGGCACAAAACACACCAGCAAGTACAGCCAAGCTACAAAGGAGAGACACTAACAGTTGGTGATGTGGAGAGACTCAAACATGACTCAACTGAGCTTCCGGAGCACACTAACTGCACTGGGCCATATGATATGAAGAACAAACAGTGGATGAGAATTATTGAAAATGTTCCATTGTGGTAAAAAATTTAATGTTGTACTTTTCCTTGAAATTTCCTCTGAAAGTATGACCGAGGCTCTATTTATGCTCAAGTTTGACTTGGTTGTTTCATTGTATTCATTGCTATGTCACTACTATTGCAATTTAATAAAGCTGCTGGTGTTACTGCTTGCACATTGTGGCAATAGATTCACACTTTGAAGTAGGTAGTCTGTCATCAGTGACAGTGGCTCGCTGAAAAAGAAAGATTGAAAATGATTTTTTTTTGTTGTTTAATGCTGGTGCCTACAAACTGCAGTCACTCATAAAGTGTTCACTTTTTTCTACAACATCAAAATATCTTTATTGCAAATTTCCTTACAAATATCCTGATATCATTTTGAGGTTCCTTCTCCCACCCCTGCTGTTTGATAATCACTCTCACATTCTTCCAGACGTTCACAGGACTCTAACAGTTGTGTTGAGGGCCCATTGGCCTAATGTAGCCTGATTGAGGTCGTTGTGACATCAGTTCATTGGGAGCTCTCATAAACACGAGGAGCAAAATGAATGCAGGCGGAAGCTGTAGCCAGACAATTAAGTGAAGAGCCAAGCAATTGGGATAACACTTTTCTTAGAATGTTTGTCTATGTGACGTCTGAATGAGTGTGAATATGACTGCATGTAGGGCGCCTCCACATAGAGAGACAGAGTGATAGAATGACATTCTGCTTCCTCTTTCATAATTGCTTTGTTGCTCTCAGTCCTCTTTCCTTTCAATCTCATTTTAAAAACAGAGTGCGATGGTGGAGCAGGAGATAAAAGTCAATGAAAACTGTGAACATGCAAACGAGGTATTTATGGAAGCTGTTTCTGATCATTTTTCCTGTGAATGGTAGTGGTAAGTACAGTCGTGTGCATCTCGTGGGTAAGCAGAATAAAAGACAGGCTGGGGTTTTGTGCAGCAGGGGTGTTGGATGATGTGTTTGCAAAAGGAATAATGTTGGGATTCTGTGGAGAGTTTGAGCAGGAAACTACTAGCAGAATAGTCCAACTGGCACAGCAAGGAACAGAGTCTGTTCCCGAAAGCTGTAAGATCGACACAGCTGGGAAGACTATTATCTGGCTGGGGATGGGACTTGTTTACTGCTGGCTATTGCTCACGCTGCTAGTGGGCAACATCTCAGCATAGAGATGAGAGCCACAATTCAGCTCTCATCCTACCAATACATTTAATGTACATGGAATACCTGCTGGGGTCCCTGGGGACCACAAGAATACATTTCTGTTAGGAGCAAATGTAATAGCAAAATAACAATAATAGCAAAACTTGTTTCTTTTCAGTGTTAAATTAGTTGGACAATTACAGCCTAAAAAGAGCATTGTTGTTATTATTGCAGATTTACAATTAATTTGCACATTTTTTGTATTTATCTTAAAATACAACTTATAACTTGTTCAAACACATTATTACTTACAAGCTTATTAACCATCCTTTGATCCGTGTATCGCTGGGTTTTCAGTAATTTAAACTGAACATTATTTTTGTCAGATTTATATAATGAAAGCAGTAAGGGTCATTTTGAACCTGATACAAGGCACTTAAATAAATGCACACACAAAAAAGAAACAACAGGCAGCCCAGAGATGGAGCCTAATCTCTCCATGTGTCCCAGGGCCTCCTCCTGGTAGGTCATGCTGAGAACACCACACCTAGGAGGCATCCTGGTTAGATGCCCAAACCACCTCAGCTGGCTCCTTTCAATGAAGAGCAGCAGCAACACTACTCTGAGCCCCTCCTGAATTACTAAGCTCACCACTCTAACTCTAAGGCTGAGCACAGGCACCCTTCAGAGGAAACCAATTCCCCTTGCTTGTATCTCATTCTTTCAGTAACTGTGACCATAGCTGTGACCATAGGTGTGTTTAAGAATGTAAATCAACTTTTAAATTGAGAGCTTTGCTTTCATGCTGAGCTCTCTTAGCAAAACAGAGCAGTATAGCACGTGCACCAATCTGTCCGTCAGCCCTCTCCTCCATTCTCCTCTCACCCATTAACAAGAACCCGAGATGCTTAAACTCCTCCACTCGGGGCAACAAGTCATCCCTGACCACTCCACCCTTTTCTGGATGAGAACCACGGCCTCAGATTTGGAGGTGCTAATTCTCATGCCAGATGCTTCACACTCAGTTGCAGCAGACCACCCCAGTGTAAACTGAAGGTGGTTTGCAAGCCAAAAGAAGCACTTCATCTGTAAAAAGCAGAGATGAGATCTTGAGTCGATTGACAACCTCTGCCCTCCACCCTGACCCCTTGGCTGGAACTAGAAATTTTGACCATAAAAGTTAACAGAATCAGTGACAAAGGGCATCACCTACCAGGATTGAGGTTATGTGAACCCAGTTGCACAGGCAGTAGAAAAAAATACTAGAGCTAATAACACACTACAGGCAGTTATAGCACACAAATGAGCGTACTAGAGGAGCAATCAGTCACAAACCCATGAAATATGATGAAAAATATACCTCTGCCGTCTTTTCAGATCCGAGTTGGAATGATGGGGGTTAAAAAGTGATTTGACACACATGGTTTGTTTATAACAGACATATGTGAAATGTTGTGACAGAATTTTTAGTGTCATGTTCAGATTTGGTATATAACATTTTATATTCACACATTATTTCTTATTTTTTGTGTACTGTTGAAACAAAAAGTCTGTCACAACAATAAACAAACTGCTAATGCAAAAAAATAAATGTATTTTCAATTACCTTATTAAACACACTGAGTAAGTGCCTTTGGTGACATTGGAAAAAGAAAGTCTCCTTTTTAATTTAGTAAAGCTTTATTTGCATGTAGAAGTTTAGGCAGGTTTATACTTAAATGGGAAACTGAGTAAAACAAATGAAAATAAATGAAAAATAAAAATAATATACTATATTGATGGAAAAATTTCAGTTTACCTAAAATAGATGATTTCCAAAATCATGGCTGCGAGCTCAGACAAACAAGACAGTGGTGAAATCTTCATGGATACACAAGACTAATAAACTTTAACTTACCTGTTAGGTAAGTCTGATTCTTTGTCAACCCATCATACACCCCAACCTCCTCCCTAAGGTTTCAATCACTGAGGCTAAGAGACTGGCTGGTGACCAGTGTTGGTCAAGTTACTTGAAAAAAGTAATCAGTAATTAATTACTGATTACTTCCCCAAAAAAGTAATCCCGTTACTTTACTGATTACTTATTTTCAAAAGTAATTAATTACTTAGTTACTTTTTAAAAACATGATTTACAACCTGAATAGGTGATAAAGCGATAGATCTTTCAGCCCAATTCTACTTTTTCTACATAATCCATCATACAAAATGTAATCAAATGGAAAAGTCTCTTTTGAAAACTTGTTTTGTTAGTTTTAATCTTTTAACTTTATGCATGAAGCAAAATTTTAATTATATGCACCATTCTCTGACTGAAGGAAATTAGTTTAATATTTAAACCTATATATATATATATAATTTATTTATTTATTTTTTGTGTTTACACTCACTCTTTCAGATGCAAGTAAAACACAGCAGAAAATAAATAAAGTCAAAGACTAGCGGTCCTTTTGCTCTATTTTCACCTGTAAAGCAGGAGTAGAGTAGGCGGAGGTTTATCCTGGTGCAGGTGTGCCGCAGCGGTCAGTGGAAGGATACCGCAGTTTCTCTGTGAGTTTCTCATTACGACGTAGCTACTCGGTGCTTGCTTGGAAGTTTAGGGGGTTTTTTTTCGCTGTAAAAAGAAGTTTTCTTCCCACGCACAACGGACACTAATGTTTTTGTCACTTTTTACGGAATCAAACTCAAAATAAGGTCAGTACTTCCACGCTTTAAACGCTGCACGCTCATACTCTCTCCCGCACTCGATATATGATCCATTGTTGATCTGCACACAGCTGTTGTCAGGAACATCACACTCGCTTACGTCACTGTCATGAGACATTCTCAAGAAAATCACGGTTTTAGTAACGCAGTAACGCAGCGTTCCTACGGGAAAGTAACGGTAATCTAATTACCGTTTTTGCAATAGTAATCCCTTACTTTACTCGTTACTTGAAAAAAGTAATCGGATTACAGTAACGCGTTACAAGTAACGCGTTACTGTAATCCGCGTTACTGTAATGGGAAGTAACGCGTTACAAGTAACGCGTTACTTCCCATCTCTGCTGGTGACCCCTTGGTAACCTTGCTAGGGAAAATGTGTTTATATCCGTTGTTTCCTGGAGGTTGGAAGGGTCGCGAACTAGTGACAAGCACAGCAACCTGCTAGCAACCAAAGCAATAGCAAGAAGATTTTTGGTGCATCCAAAACCTCTGAATAAATCAGGACTTACCCAGAGGATCTGGGTGCATCACACTTTGTGACCGCTTTCAACCTAGCAACTTCCAGTGTGACAAAGGGTTTTGTAATCGATTTCACAGCGACAATCAGCAACCTCCAGCAACCACTCGCTGAATAAATACCTTTCCCTAACAATCATTTGTTACCAGTATATGTAACGTATGGTTATGATACATTTTGTTCATGAAGAAAGAACTGTGGTCTTTCAGATTCAGATCACATAAACACCTTACAACAATAAGGTGTGTACAGGCAAGAATTACTTCAAGAACTGGCAGAAATTCTTTTGTGATTTTATTTATTTTGAGAGTATTATTATGAACAGCTGCAGGTTATAGTGGAAGAGCAGCCAACACATACCAGGTGTTCGTAAATGATTGCCGTTTCCAACTTGGCAGATAATAAATGGAAAATTTACAAAATCCAATCAGCTAGCGCATCTACTATCTACTAAGTGTTGTTTCGCTGAGAGTAAAACTTGGTTCCCAGATGTATTTGTTTATTTTTGGTCTGAATAGCTTTCCATTTATGTTATACTACTTTGAGGCAGTCTCTTGGTTGTTCCACTCGCTCAAAGAAAAAGTTAACTCGTTCTTCTTTAAGGCCAACATCTATTCAAGACAACTTCCTTCTGACTGGCTGCCTCTCATAAACAGAAGACTATCAGGTGGATTGGGCTTCTGAGCTCACAGCCAAAGCTGTGTGCTGAAGATGACAATATTGAGGATATATCCCTCATTGAGATCAAAGAAATCTCAAGAGTAGAAAAAAAAAACTGTCAAAAACTAAGCACTTGGAGTAGTCTGAAGCCTGAGCATTCACCATTGTAGCTGTGAATATATGACACAAACAACACGCACAATAAATCTCAAATAAGGAAATATGCCACTCATACGTGCTAAATATCACCTCCTGGAGTGTGAAACATCAATACAGTCTGAAACTTATTACTTGCAGTGGGCTTGCACTGTCTGAGTATAGAGAATATGTCTGACCTCTATAAGTGCCACGCTTTATGAGACTTTAAAAAGTCCAGTCGGTTGGATAAAGTAAAAGCAATGATTCCACCTTTCTCTAAGGCTGCAGATCTAAGCTATAGCAAATCTCACATGTAGGGCTTGTATAAAACATTTCTATATGACTCATAAACATATACGAGTGATAACATTAAACAGACACCAGCAGAGAGAGTGAGAAAATACGTGCTAGGGAGCTGCCCACAGCCACAATGACGGTGAGCTCAACCTTGTCTTTGACACTTACACCAAGGTTTACTTATGCATTGCTTTGAGTCATACTCAGAAACCATGGCGTGTGGGAGTGAGATGCATCTGTTATTGATCACGCTGAAAACAGCTATGTCTGAGCTAATCCCTGGAGGCAAGAAAATAACTGCTGAATGTCAGAAAAGTTCATCATACAAGTTTAATTAATCATTAATCCCCAAGTACAAATGCAGTTCATACATTTTATTTATGATAGTAATAGGAAATTTGCATTTGAGAGCATCTTTTTTGTGAGCAATCGATGTGAAACAATCCATGCATGAATGAATGATTTTAAAGTGTTTCCATGTTTCTTTAAAGCGAAACATGGAAACGCTAAAACCTCCACAAGCCACAAAAGAAACGAACGACATATAGCTCAATCTGTTCCTTGGCTTTGTTTCTTTCATTTTTGGCAGATTATCTAAAAGGCTTACCAGAATAGGCCCTTCTCTATCTAAATAGCTGCCAAATTTAAGAACATTTAGGGTAATCCCCAGTGGAAAAGAAATATACTAATCTGCTCCCCAAAACCTGCTAAGGGTTCATTTGATCCAATAAAGGAAGAAAAAAAGAGCAATGTTTCCTCACTGAACACAGTTTACAACCACCCACAGAAAAGTCATCAATAAGATCAACGGAAAAAGCCTAGAACTGCCGAACATCCATTATTCCCAAAAACACATATTAAACAAAGCTGAGACAGCACTCGGTTTAAATAAGATAAACTGCTCAAAGTTTGATATGCCCAAAGCAGCTCCCACATCTTCGCATATAGAGGAAATCATTATAAGAAAATGGAGAAACTGTCTTTCTTGAAAGTCTCTTTGAACAATATGCTATGAGCTTCCAATTAGCCTGTCAGAATGGCAAAGAGCAGCTGGTACGGTAATGTTCTGGATATAAGAGTTACTAATTGCTGCAGCAAAGTGCTGCAAATGAAAAATGAGAAGGAACTGTGTACCATTCCTCCATTAATTGACTTGAGATTTATTTTCTGTGCAGATGACTACTATGACCAAAAAAATATAATATGATAACAATGCGGGGTAAGAAACAGGACTGTTGTGACACTTCGACATCATGGGATATAATTGGGTTTACTGGTTGTGTGGTGGAGCTGAGATGAATGAGAAGCAAAGTGGACACACACCCCTTCTGGTCTTTTAACTTTAGTGGCATATTTTAATTAGTATGTATTTGCAAACAGGGCTGGAAATCAAAAATCTGTTCAAAGTTAATCCACTGCATACAGTACAACAGTAAGTGAACATGACTTTGTTTACAGTACATTTCATGGACGATATGCTGAAGTCAGTTTCCCACTTTTTTTTAGTGCAAAAATAAAATAAAAATAAAGATGTATACATGAGGCTCTGTACAAAAACATTTCTACAGCGTAATCTCGTGAAGTTGTATAATTTAAAAATGGGATTGTCAATATTTCTTATCAGACTTTTTTTTGGTTTGCTTTTGCATGCATTAGGATGTGCCTTTACTTATATTTTTATTAATTGATTAAATGACTGGGAATTAAAAACAATACAATAAAGAAAAAAGACATTTGTCCTTATGGATTCTTTATTAGGTTTATTTGATTTAGGATATAAGTGACAGCTTGTAAAGGGGAATAGACAAGGGGATTGGCCATGTGTCAGAAAAGAGCCGAAATTAAAGCTTTCCACATTTAACCGTTTGTCTGTGTCCTAAACTTTGCGTATGTGTAAAAAGAGAATTTGTAACAGCACTCACCTGCCCTGGTTGCTTATCGCAGGATGTGGAGCAAAAGGGAAAAAGCAGCTCGATCGCTTGCTTATGAGCTCCTGGAGCAAACCAGTGTGCCAGGTTAGGGGAGTATGGTTAAGAAGGGTTTTTAATTCAGATAGTAGTGGTTGAAGCTTATGTTATTGATTTGTTATAGTATGTGTTGGAAATACGTATATGTTTGTTATGTGTTCGAATGTTATTGTATGTTTGTTTGTGTGGAAGGTTATGTTTTCATTTTGATTGGTTAATCCCCATACTTGGGCTAGTCTGGATGCTTACCTCATTAGGTAGGGAATGAAAGAAGCCATTTTGCTTTTAGGTGGTGTTGGTGTTTGTGCTGTGTTAACTTGTACCTTCTTTAATAAAGTTTTCCAGTCTATGGATACATTTTATTCCAGTCTTGCATCATATTATTGGAACGGGACCTTTGATTGCCGGCCAAAACTGACACTGTCTTTTTTAACCCCTGTGACCTTTTTCGACTTAAAGAATTGATAGCATCTGTTTTTTTCTCTGTTCCTGATACCAGAACTGGGATAACTAAAACACATTTCCTTGTCTTCATTTGACTGATGAGTGTCTTACTTTAAATTCAGAGAAAGCATAACTCTTTCTTGCTGTTATTTTCGCCATTATCATTTGCTATTTTATATGCAAATGACAAAATATGGAAGAGTTTAACTCATGATTAAAGAGCAGTCGAAAACAGGATTATGGACACTCTTAATAAATGAGACCTGTAAAAGAGGACCACGCACACATACGCTGCCCTGGATTTATGTTGCATCCTTTTAATTACACAGACTTTGACATGGGCCAGCTTATTCTTTCTCTTACACTTAATCTGTTCAATAGAGGAGACTGTTATCAACACATATATCAGTTTTTGTTGCTTTCTTCATATTTTAATATGTCTTTTACAATAAAGTAGAAAGCTTTCCATTTGTGTAAGGAATCATGAAGTCCACATCATAAATGCCTGGCAGTTTCTTGACTCATAACTTAACACTTAGCCTACAGACAGATGGCCTCAATCCACTTAAATGTAGCTGCTCAAAATATCTTACATCATCAATAAACTTTTCTCATAACCTCAGAAAAAAACAGACTGACATTTTACATTGGAACAGCTGTTGAACATCTGTTTCTACTTTCTTGAGTTTCAGGTTGAAAATGTCATTTATAATAAACAGGTGCTAATCAGGATTTTGCAGACAGGTGTATACATGTGAAAAATGTGTTGGACTGTGGTATTCAAGTTATTCAGCATGCTGCTTTTTCAAAAGTCATTCTTGGATGACTTTCGAGTTCTCCCTGACCTTCTTCGTTTTCAGAATGGAGGGTATGTGGTTTAATTAGCCATGCCTAGAATGTGATAGGGATAAATTGCATTACATAAATGATGTACTTAGCTCAGTGGCCTTGTCTGAGGTGAATTCTCATTTTACACAATGCTTATGCTAAAGAAGACTGTGGTTTAGGGGAAGGAACGAGTCCAAACCGCAGAAAGGGTATCATACATTCAACCTGGGAGTTGGTCAGTCTAGGAGACGGTTGACATAAAGCTGTGAAAAAACAAAGAAAACAAAACACTATTTTTATAACATCATGCTTTATGGCACGTATTGCAGTCATATACTATATTTATTAACTCCTGTATGCTTTGGGAAAAAGCTTGTCCCTATGATAGCTATTCCAGCTGTCACAGTGCGTGAGGTGGGCTTCTTCTTTTCGGACAGGTACTCAGAGTATTGCAGTTATTATTAATTAATGAATACCTTGCATGTGTGCATCTTTATGAAGTGATACCTTGACAACAGTGTACTGTCACTTTATTATGGCCAGTACGTGTAACAGTAAATCAAATATGATAATATATCAAATGTTAGTGAACAAGATGGCTTTGTACATTTCTGAAAATCTAATATAAAATCTAAAAAAAGGTAGCTGAAACTGAAATTGGTTCATTAGTTGCACGTTCACTTTTCCTAAACTACCTAAGGGGGAAAAAAGACAATGCAGGTGGTTTATTTATAAAGCTTTTAAAAAGACAAGTACTGCCTATTCTTTTGGCTTCATCATTTTATGACTGGTCATAAAAGAATGAAAACAAGTTCAAATGCATCTTTTAATTGGAAAAGTAAAAATACATTCAATGACTAGTTACATCATTAGCCCGCAAATGTTGTTATTATTCTGACAATAGTGCTCATTAAATGATTTTGACCTCCAGATGGACATTTTCTGTCTTCTCCTGTCACTTTTTTGCCTTTTTTCTCCATTAGCCTCTGCCTTCGTCCATCAACCACGACTTGAATTGAATGCAAAAGTTAAAAGTCTCTCACACGGTGCTGCACAGAAAACTGACAGCTCATTATGGCTTTCAAAATTGAGTTCAATTCTGTGTGATCTATTAATCTATTCTGTGCTCCTGCCCATCCACAGTCATTCTCTTTTCATTAAGCAGAACAATGGCCCCGATGCCACAGAATTCATTACACGTAATCAAAAGCAGATCCTAAGGGCCCATTTAATTCGCTTTCATTATTAACATTACTACTATTATTAATATACTTAAGTAGAAGTCTGCTGTGTGTTGCTGAATTGAAATGTTAATTCCCCTTTTTGGCAGGTGCTCTTTTCTCACTTGATTCACAGGTTCGCTCAAAAAACGAAACTTTGATATCAGGATATCACAGCTGACATTTTACATATTGAATAAAAAAAAACATTATTTGGTGACATATTCAAGTTATTCACACATATTAAAAATATTAATATATGAACTGTAGCTATATTTTTGACTATATTATGCAACTGAATCAACTTACAGACCTTTTGGTACCGGTTCTTCATCATGGCCTCATTTAAATTGCTCATACTTACACACTATGCATATACAGTACACAGTAAAGATTAGATGAAGCTCTCTTGGCCCTTTGCATGCTACCAAATTTGTCCAACAAGGAGGAAACGCAGGTAGAAATTTGGAAAACAAGGCTGGTGCCTGTTCAACGATGCTGTCTGTTCATACACTGTGCATGTGTCATGAGGTGTTTGCTTCTGCATTCATTTTCTGCTGCTGCTTGGCCTGGGTGATGGTGGCTGTCGTGCTGTCAGCTGAATGAACAAAAGTACTCCAGGTCACAAGATACTGCCAAGCCGCAAGAAATAATCTGCAAGCATGCTTCGGATCTTTCACAGTTGGAATTTTTCAGGAAATCTTGAGAGGGAGACATCCTGGATACACCAAAACCAACCTCAACTGAGTCCTGACTGGAGGAGATTTTACTCTCAGGCTCTCTGCAAAAGTCCAAGCACTATAGCCTGACTCGAAGGAGTCCGGATAAGGTGTTTAATGTTCTCATGCACATCTGCATTGTTTCAGTCACTGCCAAAAGCTTTATGACTTCTGGTAAAATGATTCAGTTCACTCGGGGCTGGACTGGGACAAGAAATCGGCCTAGGCATTTTGACTAGAGACCAGCCCACCAGCTATTGTAGGAAAAGCCATAAAGCCTTTGAATGAAAACAAACGCTGTTGTGACAGTGATGTACACTGTCTTGTTGGTATATGTATGATTTCTATACATTTTACATCAGATAAAAACTTTTGTTGTAAGATTCAGATAGTTATCTATTAAAATCGAGACATTTTAAATGAGTACAAGACAGAAAAGTATTTCTTTGTGCCCCCCTTTCCCTGTTAATGCCCTACCTGGCCCCCCTGGCAAAACTTTGCTAGACCCGCCCCTGCACAGTTACCAGCTGTCAGCTACCTAAAAAAGGACCCTGGTGTTATCTGTGTCTCAGAAACAGTTCATAACTTCCCTTCAACTCATTCATGTCACCTAAAAGGTAAACCTGTTTCTCCATCACAGCTCTGATGATTCAGTAAGGACATCTCCTGGTTTCATCCTCATGTTTCCCTCTCACCAGATATACAAACCAACATCATGACCAGCAGCTTTTACAGCTGTGGCTCCAGCAAACATCAGCTGATACTAGAAAGTAATATTAAATAAATTCTAACAACAGCTAATCAAGCTTAAACGTGCTGCTGTTGTTTAGCGACATCCGCTGGTTTCCTCTTTCTGGCGCAAAGTGGGCGATAAACAAGCAAAAGAGACGGGACTTGCGTGTTTTGTGTCTTTTTCCATTCTAGCTGTAGTTCGGGACAAACTGTTCCTTTTCGGCGCAATATGAAACGCATAATATTTTCTCTGAATACGGGACAATTCCGTTTTTTATGGGACGGTTGGCAACTCTACTAACTAAACTTATGTATAAAATAAAGTTCACTATCAGTAGCATCATAGCACCCACCCAGCTGTATAGAAACTCCGTCATGCTAGCTAGTACGCAGTACGAGTTATTGTAACTGGCTGTAAAAAGTCAGCACAATGAAAATAAACTCCACCTAAACTTGGTTTATATCTGACCCAGATAGACTGCTCATTACCTGAAGTTCAGTTCACCTGACACTCGGACCGGCGGCCGCCTCGGGGCTCTCCTCCTCCTGCCTCCCCTTTCCCTCATCCACCTGCTGGCCTCTGTGGAAGCTCCGCCGTAGAAACCACCAAACAACTGAGTTATTTTTGCACATCGGCCAGCATCTGGCCAATCCACCATCTTTCATTGTTTATACCTTTACAAAAACAAAACAAAACAAAAACATCGGCCCATAAAAACGAAAAATCACCATCGGCCCATCGGGCAAATGCCCGGTATGCCCAATGGCCAGTCCAGCTATGAGTTCAGCTATGGGAGCCCAACAGCAACAGTCACTCCACCCTACTCCTTTTGCAGCCAGGCTTGGGACTGTCCATGGTGAAAATATTTGATAAAAGGTAGTTTTTTTTTAGGATCTCATAAGTAATTCTGTGCAAAGTGTAGGATAAATAACAATATGCTCTTTTGCAATAATGGAGTGAAAATCAGCTCAAACAGACTGGATAATTAGCAATGTAATAAAGTCATGTTGAAAGGATTAGTCCCTTGAGGACACACGTCATGTAAGTATCTTAAGTGTTGTGCCAGATGGGACTAAAATCTACATTCTTTAATTATGGCATGTGACCTCTTTGTGTAAAATTAATGAGAAAAATTAGCCCAGATATGCTTCAAGTCAATAAAAAGGGAAAAACCCAGGCAGCTGAAACTGTTTTCATGGGCTGAATAATTGAATCTGACCATTATTTATACAAAGTGTGAAAAAAATGTGAAAGGAAGGTTTGGAACAGTTTATTTCACGTGAGAGAAAGAGTCACAAACTATAAAAATATACATTTTCAGATCATCTTTGTTTCATCTTTCTCTGACGCTGATACTTCTCCTTCAGCGCACATCTAGGTGGACATGATCTTTCAAATGCATAGTAATGAATCAACCCGCAAACGCGTGCATCACAGCCTGTCAGGCCAGATGGATGGTTAACTAAACATACTCAGACAGGCCATTAAAACCATAGATAGATGGATAGATCAGTGAATACAAAGACAGACAAGATAAACAAAATGAAACCTTCAGTGTGGACATTTGAGTGAGACTGTCAGATGATATTTCATACACATTCAGAATACACAACCAGGCCACGGAGAGCTGTTCCTTGCATTTCTCTTTTTCGCACACTGTCTATTATTCAAAACTGTAGACTGATGCAGTTGATATGATTTCTTAATAAAGCTCCAGAAGCTGTGAAATGATGGAAACAAAAGGACAGGGCTGTCATGGTTGACCAGCTCATGAACCTTGTGCTGAGCTGTAACACTGAAGAAAAACTGAGCTGTGGGTTCCTGAGAATCACTAAAAGCCACATTCAGCTCATTCAAGTGCAACTCTTTTCATTCTTTCTTCAGTTCAGGGCTTATTGAAAGCGCACAAAACCGAAGACAAGTGGGAATATGTATGTGTGTGTGCATGTGAATGATTATAACTATCAGCAGAAATGCTAATGGGAATTACTTTATATGTTCTTTATATATATATATATATATTTTTTTTACCTCAGTTTGAGCCACTGTGGTTTGAGAAGTATGCCTGGGTCCCTGGTTTGGTTGAAGTTTAAATCTCATTTTACCCACAGTTATTTCACATAGCGTAGGTCACAAAGAGCTTTTGAGGTTGTGTGCTAAAACTGCTTCTTTTGGTGTACATGGGAGCTTTTATAGTTCAACTAACACACCAAAACACTGACATGAAAGAGACGGAAAGCTGAACAATCTGCAGGGTTGGATTTTTGATTCTCAGTGGAATCAGCTGTTCCAAACATTTCACATTTTCCGAGGCAGGCTGCCCAGTTATTCTTCTTATTCTTTTTAACATTCAAGACTGGCTGTTGTTGGAGGTTTAGATAGAGGTGACATAGTGCCTGACTAATTGGCTGAGTCATTCATGACTTGGTTAGTGGACGGTCAGTTGTCAGATATTTTGTTTTTTTCTGTTTGAAGCAGTTCGTCCATCCCATTTCAGTGGTTGCTGCTATTTCTGTAAATAAATATGTGAATATCTATATGACTATCCAATATCCAATATGCAAGGGACAAGATCTATGGGATAGAAATCTTTATGTGGTCCATTTGTAGTCCACGGTACACTTTGTACTCTGATAGTGTTGAGGAGTCGTGTTTGAGCTCGCTGTTGGAATGCAATCAGAAAAGCCACTGGATATTGTCTGATTATGGTTTAACTTTTTGCATTCTTAAACAACAGCTAGTGAACAGAACAGGAAGAATTGGATATGCATTATCAGCCATGAAGATACAGTCATGTTCTAAGGTTTTACGTATCTGGACATAATAAAGTCGATCTGGTCCTTAGGAGGTCTTAAAACCTCAGATGAACTACAAAACATGAAGTTATTGTTATTATTTACTGCCAAAAAAATGAACCTTTAATATTCAACAAGCAAGAAAGGTTAGCAGGACCTGCCTGCTACTTACCCTCTCAATTATAGTTCCAATTATAAAAAGACGATGGCTTGTTAGAAGTGTTACTGGGAGAAAGTCTCCTTATAGCAAGGCAGCTTGGCTTAGGTTTGCAAAGTTGCATCTAAACAATCCATAATCCATCTGGAACAATGTTCTTTGCACAGACAAGACCAAAGTGGAGATGTTTGGCTATAATGCACACCATCTGTGTGGTGAAGACCAAACACAGGATATCACCACCAACTGTAAAGCCTGGTGTTGGAGAAGTGATGATTTGGGTGTGTTCTGCAGTGAAAGGACTTGGGTTCATTACAGCCATTGTGTCAGATATGACATTGGGTCAGGACAATGCAGCAAGACAATGATCCCAAGTATTAGCTGAAGTGGCTAAAAAAAGACTGGAATCAAGGTGTTGCAGTGATGCAATCAAGTCCAGACCCCAACTCACTGTGGTGGGACCCGAAGAGACCTGAAGGTACTTCAAGTTTTTCTACTAAAAGTGGTGCTACAAGCCACTGAATCAAGGGATAAACTTTTTTCATTGCTTCTGCATTTAGGTTCAGTTTATTGTTAAACCAATAATGATACAGTGTGATGTGCCATTTATTGTCCATCTGAAGTAGCATTTCCCTAATTTTAAGACGTGGTGAAGACTAGATTAATTTTATTATGTCCTGATATGTAAAATGAATTTCTTATGTTAGATTTATGATTGCATGGTGAAAACGCCTAACCTGAGAACGTCTTTACAAAAGGCTTCTGAAGAGCTCAGGAAATGACCAGAAGCCACTAACAAGGATAAAGTTAAACAAAAAAACAACCAAGACTAAATCAAAAAGTTAAACCAACACAGGTAGGAGACAAGCAGGAAGGTAAATAGACAGAGAGCAAAGGTTGAAACAGGACAATATGTACACACCGGAGGAGGAGGGTGACAAGATCTGGGTGGGCATATACAGAGCAGGCAGTCATGGAGATGGGAAAACTAATGGTGGAAAACAAGAAGGCAAAAGAAACCAAAGATGCACAAAGGAAATAATTAACAAAATAAAACAGGACAACAGTATTAAAGTAATGGCACAACACTGCAACACTCAGATACACAAACACATACACAAATAATAACCATAAAGAATGGCCATGCTATGTTCTGTTGCTTTGTTTGGAATTATATTCACATGGATGCAATTTTCCATCTCTGGTGAGTCTAACTTGTAGTATAAGTAGTTATTCATGCACCATCTCACTGACTCTCCTTCAAAATTTTTGCTCACAGTATATCTTCAGAGCAGCTGGAACCGAGTTAGATTCACCACAAGGGGTACAGCACTGTATAAGGCTCCAGGCAAACCACAGGTTTCTTGACAGTTATGAGGCCCTAATAGCCTATGTGCAACAAAGGAGGACATTGACAATCCTAGAGGAAGAGGCGGAGAGGGTGAAGACAGAGAAAGGGGCTGTATAATGAGAGGAGAGACAGCAGGAGTGCTCATGATGACGGCCTGGAGGGGAGGCTTTGTGCTAGTCAAGTCTCTACACAGTTGTTGCAGTCTGTATTTTATTACACTTTCTGCATTTTTTGGTTAATATCACAATAATGTTTTTATAAGAAAACAGTATAATGAGACTCCGTTCACGTCAACTGAAGACAGTGAGAAATAAATAAGTGACATGCTGAAAGTTGTTGACGGCAATACAAACATTTGAACATTTGTGACCTTTTTCTGTAAGCATTTAGCAATTAATATGTTTGTTTTTTTGTTATCCTAATGCTAGAACAAGTCAAAATATGCTTTTTTTTTCTCTTTTAGGAAGGACTTGTTTTTTTTTCAGGCTGGAGAAACTGATCAGGAAGGCTGGCTCTGTGGTCGGCATGAAGCTGGACACTCTGGTGACAGTGGTAGAGAAAAGGACACTAAAAAAACTGCTGGACATTATGGACAATGCTGGTCATCCTCTGCACACGGCCATAAACAACCAGAAGAGTCTGTTCAGTGACAGGTTGCTTCTCCCAAAGACAAGAACCAACAGACTTAAAAACTCCTTTGTCCCACACGCCATCAGACTGTTAAACGCCTCTCTGGAGGGGAGAGGGAGGGGAAACAGGAGGACAAAGGAGGGGGGAACAACTAAGCTGTAGTGCCTCTTCACTTCACTGTGCAATTACCTTTTGTGCAAAACTTTTGTTAATAGTCAACCGTGCAATAGACCTCAATACTTTAAATGTGCAATTCACTTGTATTTTTATTTTTATTCCTATTTATTCTATTTATCCCCTTCGTATATTTTATTTATATATGTCTCTGTATTTATATATGTGTGTGTGTGTATATATATAATATTCTGCTCACGCTCTGTAACTTCTGTCAGTGCTGTGCTTTTGGAAACCGAATTTCCCAGAGGAACCCACCTGAGGGATTAATAAAGTTTTATCTTATCTTATCTTATCTTTTTCCATTGGTCCCAATATTCATATATGAGTGCAAAACACAGGACTGGATTTAATGGATTCAATCAGCACCAAAAAAACTTTTTTAAAGGTTTTTTACAAAAATGTCTTGGTTAGGTTTAAGAAAAAAACAAAAACAAAACATGGTTTGGATCAAACCATTAAGGTTTTGGGGTTAAGTAGGAATAATTTTTAATCTAGTTATAACAGACGAGATATTAAGAAGGACCAGAAATGGAAAAAAAAAAAAAGGAAAAAAAAAAGAAAGAAAAAAAAAAAGAAAAAAAAAAGAGAAAAAAAAAAAAAAAAAAAAAAAGAAGGACCAGAAATATCCAATGTGAAAGTCATAGACTTTAATAAATAAATGATAGACATGACAATCTTAACATTACCCGTTAGTGTGCATGTGTTGGAGCCTTGAGTTTAACATTTCTCCTACTAACATCTAGGGGGTTTTGGAACTAGAGGTGGCCATATTTGAATGAGCCAGCTTGATGAGCAGGTGCATCCATTCATGGCACAGACATAGATGCCAGTGGTTAACTCCCCGCCCCCCCCCCCCTTTTAGTACAACTGCCATAAAACAGGACATTATCTATATTTTGTAAAGTCTACCTTTTTAACATGGAGGTCTGTTGGAAATTGCTAACCTTTGGAGTTCAAATCATAGGACAAGCCATTGCTTTTAGTGTTGTCTTGAACATTGTCATTAGTTTGTTTTGGTTTGTTTGTTTCTTTTTTTAGTCCACCTACACTCTCAGACTTCTTATGTTGAATTCATGGGTCAATAGCAACATCGCCATACTTGATACAAATATAGCTAAAACAGGCTGATGATGATAATGTATTGCAAAGTGCTGTGTTAGGCATGATCATAAAAAAAGTATGATAAACAAGCTATGACTGTGTCAGGCTACTGCAAGTGACAAGACCTTTTGAATGAGAAACAGTATGTTGATTGGCAGCTCCATGTTTGTTTTTTGGTACAGTCCTTCTCTTCATCTTCTGATTCATACAACCTATTACCTTTAGTGCCTCTTTAAAACAACTTTTTTTTCCTGATTAGCTGGCTCTTGTAAACTGAAGTTTTGAACTGCATATATATATATATATATATATATATATATATATATATATATATATATATATATATATATATATATATGCTGTACTTGCTACACATTTAAATCACCTTGTTATTTAGACATGGATTTACTTATTATGTATTAACAAATTTTTACAGATGAAAACTATTTTTAATGAATCATTAACATGATAAAGTCATGATGGCAATATTTAATGGAAGCTTTCTGCTTTCTGTTTCTGGAGTGCGTAATACCATAATTATTTTTCAGAGTAGGAATGATGGTTTTTTTTTCACAATATGATAAAAACTTTAAACCATAAGGATGGTTGCTAAACTGTTCCTTTAGTTTTCTGGGAACATGAACAAGGAAAAGTATGTCAAAGTATGTGTCATTCAAAGTTGTGGCCCAAGGTTGAGTGAACACCACCCCACTGAGCATTACCTATTATAATTTTGGAGTGTCCAGTCAGACCCTATCAGAGGGATCAAAAGCCCCATGCTGTCCTTACATCAGTTCTTGCCACATCTTCTGTTTTCATGTCCTTTCATTTCTTTTTTATACAGCCCTCTCTGTCTGAGTAAGTGTGAAATGACTTTGGGGAGATAATGAATCAGCATTCGAGAGATGCAGCTGCTGATAGTGTAGGTCTTGAAGTTTTCATTGCATTATCAGTAATTTCCTTGTTTAACTTTCTTTGATACATATCGTTACACAGGTTACGTCGTTACAGCTTGACGTGATTGATATATATGGTGTTAATAGAGTTCATTGTGCACCATGCATGTAATTTAATTCCACCATTGAGTCTTAATGGACACAAACACAAAGGTGGAGGTGTATGGTGAAATGGCCAAGCAAGAATAAAGTGTCACCCAGACCTTGCATGTTACCTTTTGGAACAATAAGTGAAATAACGAATTTATCCCAGACTCCATTTAATATCCATTAACAGAGTCCCTCCATAGCCAGAGAGTCCATATCAATTTATTGGATTGTTTAATGTAATCATGCATAATGCAGGAGGATTAATTGGAAATGGCTGCACCAAGAAAGGACCAATGCATTAAGGAGCTACTTAGAATCAAAGGAGGATTTGTTAAATGATCCTTCAGTCTTGAGATACTGGTAAATTAATTCAATAGAAGGAGAGAGAGAGACACTTTTTGTAGGGGTACAGTACCTTACTGAAAAATTAATATCTTGACTTTTTTTTGTAGATACAGAAGTCTTTGGAGAATTTTAACCAGTGTTTGTGCCTAGAGCAGAGTTCAGAGATTTTACAACAAGTGACATCGTGCGATTTTGTTTTCATTTCTATTTTATAAAGTGCAAACTGAAACAGAAAACTCCTTGAGGTGCCGTTGAAGCTCAGATTTCTAATAAGGTCTTTGTAACATTTCATTTTCGTGTGTAACCGTGAGCAAATTTCAGCCAGACAAATGTATGTGGTGGTTAAAAGCAAGCTGCACCAGATGTCAGAGTGTAATTGCATTCATTTCCAACATCATTAATAGGTTTCCGAACGTGATTAACTAAGGTTATGTTTTAAACTGGAATTACACGGCATATGGCTCACGAAAGCACAATCTTTCATCTTCCAGGTTTTTTATGTCCACATCATTACAAATGTCCCTGTAGGTGAGAACATTGGAGCATTAGCTGGCCATCCTTTGTTTGAAACAAAAAAAAGATTTTTTGACCTCTGTTACCATGCAGTTGTGTGATCTCTATTCAGAGTAGACGCCATTATCATAACACATCAAGCAGACTGACAGACTGGTGTGATGCATTCCTGTTCGAATAGCATAACCCATCTTGGGAGAAAAGACCTACTTTTTTATGATGTTAACACTAAATGTACTTTTTTTTCCTCAATTTTCCTGTGC
Organism: Neolamprologus multifasciatus; assembly: GCF_963576455.1. NCBI lineage: Eukaryota > Metazoa > Chordata > Actinopteri > Cichliformes > Cichlidae > Neolamprologus > Neolamprologus multifasciatus. Next base: position 30,974,049 of record NC_140454.1, read on the forward strand.
CTGACCTTTTAGAATACAGCCTTGCTCAAAACTCTCATTAGCATTATTCTGGAACTAGCCAACATAATGACTTGGCTTCTCATTAGTTTGAGTCCGTTTGCCAAGTGCAGAAACAACTCAAGCTAAAGCGGTTGGACAGTTATTATCACCCCAGTTGGTCATACTTGTTTTGTTCCATGCTGAAATACAAAGCCTGTTTGGGGAATTTTAACTTTGTGTGTATCACAAAGCAGTCTGCTGACAGCATCAGCCAGTTAAAACGAAATGGACCTCATAATAATATGCACACAGAGAAGGAGGGAGAGATTTTAGAAAGGAGAGCGTTCGACTCACCATCACAGTCTGACAAGCAGACAATTATTTGCAAGTGAAATAGGGCATGTCGGAGAGGATTTCAAGACAAATTATGGTGAAATTAATTACAAAGGTTAAGCGCACAATGAGTAAAATAAAAGCCGGGGTCACAGAAGAAGAGAATCTGATTACGGTGATTAATTTGGGAGATTAGGAAGTGCTTAGCCTATGTATGGCATTTTGGGGTTAACTACTTTGAGAATTTATCACAGAAAATGGTGAATTGTAACCACAGGTTGTGACCGAGGTGGCATCTATTGTTGGTTTAATGATTAGCTGTCATAGGAGTTCTTTATGAAAGCCACAAACAAGCAGATCATAAAAGTATCCCTGAAGAAGATAAGCAGTATCGATAAAATTCATCTGAAGAAGCATTTAAATTGAGAAATAACAGCATTAAAATGCTGTATATAGGAAATAAGATTTGAAAGGGGTCACTGACTCTGTTAACCTCATTGCCTCAAGCAACTTTTCTTAGCTTCATAGCTCCTTAAAACCTCTGCCCGACGATGTCAGGCCACATATGAGCTTGTATTCGACTCAGATTTCAAATAGTATGAACACAAGCCGTAGATTACCTAAAAGTAAGCTCTTAAAGTCCACTCAAATACTCTGGAAGATGGTACAAAGACACTGAAACAGTTATGATGCAGTCACTTCTCTTGGATTTTGGCGAAAGCCTGAGTTCTGCAGAATCTGGAGCCAGTTATTTGTTTGAAGCAGGACATGCCACATGTGAGAAATGAGGAGATGAAGGCATGTAAACAGCACTAAAACATACAAAACTAAATAAAGTACATATTATGGAGTGCATGCTAAGACTCTACCTCTATAGTAATTGTTCTAACAAAATTGCTTATGCATAAAACCCCCAAAAAACAAATGGAAGGAATGATTCAGGATAGAGTTACTGAATGAAAGATTTTGGGTCTGGATACTGTAACGAGTTGGTTACAGCCTGTGCCTGGCTTGTGAAAGCAGTGTCCATCTATTGTCAGGTGTTTTCTTATTCCAGCTCAAGAAAAAACAATGACAAAAATGTGTGAGCCAAAAACATTTTGACTCCTTGTAGAGTGAGCATGTTCCTCTGTTTCAGGCCCAAGAGAGGATGTTTAAATGTCCTCTCACTTTCTCACATGGTTAGCAGAAGTCTGATATTTCAGTGTTATTCCTAACAGACACACTGTGTTGACTCATTTATTCAGTTATTTGGAGGAAAACACCCCATCCCGTGAGCCTTTAAGGCTGTGCCAGTTGATGACATTTTCAAGGGTTACAGATTGGGAGTGGATAAAACCCCCTCTGAGCTTCTCTGCACACTTCATTTCTTAAAATGAAGATGTTTCAGTGTCTCCAAGGCAGAGTGTTAGTTCAGCATACAGTTACAACCACTACATTTTACTCACTGCATCACTGCTGAACTTTAGCCAAACGGCAGTTGTTTCAAATATATTATATGGACAGCAACTTGGAAATCAAACTTGAATTAAAATAAAAGATGGATGTATCCACCAGGAAGAGAGCCATTGGTTTGTAAAGCCTGACAGGACTCACAGGAATGCAGCCTTTATGTTTACCCACCAAAAATTCGAATTACAATGTATTTACTTGACTTGAATATATTTAATATAAACCATGAACAGAGAAAAACTAAGATTAAAATTTTTTTATCTCTATTTGCTGTTCCCTTTATCATAAATGCATAACTTTAACCCCACATATAGTATTGTAATGGTTTAAAATGACTTTTGTCACGTGTAGGAATCCTAAGATTTGTTCTAGTGCTGCAGCATGGGTGAAAGAATTAAGTCACTATATTTTCTATTGAGAGCTGCAGTAGATTTTCTTTCTGTACAGACTGTGATCAATTGACATCTGCTGCTCCCGCTACTCTGAGGTTTACTGCTCTTTGTGTATTCATGCAGTTCATCAAGATATGCGCATATATTTCAAGTACAGTATACTGTTTGCATAAAGGTGGAATTCAGTGGATGAATCTAAGCATCATCAGCTTTAAATTCAAACTGATCTGATGAACAGATCTGCTCTGACCCTGTGCAAATTCACCACAGTACTGCAAACGAATCAGTCTGGTATTTTCATGGAATATCACATTAAAATATCTCAAATAAAACGATGGCAGTACATGCAAACTATAAATTTCCAGTTTATCAAAGGTCACTGAGCAGTCCTTTAAGAAAGATCTTCCCTCATTTTTCTCTTTTTCCTACATCTTTGAAGTGAAGTTATCTCTGATTCTTTTATCTCGCTGGGAAATGAAAGCAACTATAACTTTAGCCAGCAAACATACCGTGGTCCAGACTGCACAGAAACAGTTTGTGTGTTTGCTGATATTTGTTGAGCTGTAAGAAATGTTGCATTTTGAATTACCTGCCATTTAAAAATGTTACATCCTTTGTAGTGATAAGGTTTTCTTTCAGTTATTCTCTTCTTGGTAAAGTAGTTTTGCTGCTCAAGCTGTTACACACTTTAAAACAAATCCTAAGCACGCAATGTAGCTTTCTTAGGATTTGGACTTGGTAAATAGCTCCAAATTTTTCTTTCCCTGCAGTCTGAGCATTGCCAAGCACTGCCCGGAGAACCCACAGCATACTGCTTTTTCCTGCAAAAGAGACATTACAATTAATTAGCATGCATGTCAAAACACTAGCAATGGGCATTTCTTCCTACTGGTGCTCTCTCATACACAACTAACAGCGTTCACCTGTGGGAACCAAGTGAGGGCTTCATTCATGGCTCATACTGGGCATGGCTGTGCAGAGCAGGTTGGGGGATAATAACTCTGCCTGTGTTTTTACTTTCTTGGTGAAATTCCCCACTGGCTGGTCAAACTCACAGCTTGTGACTCCATGTGTGTCAGAGGAGACATTTGGTGATTTAAATTCTCAACAGGGGGTTGAGACAATTAGCAGTGATAGCTGAGCATGGGAGGACCACTCCAAAATGTTAGAAAATGGGTTTTAAAAGAGTGAAATTTGATATATAATTCTTGCATAAATAACACTAATGAACAGGAAATGAATAGAAATGTATGATGCTTTTCGTACCTTTAAAATAATGAAGTTAGAGGACATGCAGGAGGATGCTAAGGTAGCTTTGGTTAGCATCCAGTAGCTGCCAAAAGAATGAGAAGAGAAGGCAATTGGGGTATGTACAAGCAGTCTCTACTACCCAGAAACCCAAGTTTCAAAGTGCTTCTTCGGGTAGCTGCTTCTAATTTTGGCTCTGTACTGAATGATATTAGTGAGACTCTATGTCCCCCAACACGGTCACCTCAGGCACACAGCTGTGAGCACAAAAAGCCCACCCAGCTGTTCAAACCTTCTGTTTTCCAGTGGTAGCCAATTAGAAGAAAGATGGCTTCAAATAAGGAGGGAAGGGAGCAGCAGCTGGTTTGGAAAGAGTTTGAAAAGACTCTTTTCAGCTTTATATGAACAGTTTTACTGATAACATTTATTTTTAAATACATAGCAAACATGTTAAGACGTTATTCAAGCATTGGGCCCCTCCAATCGTCTGACCGGGGACTTTGAACAGTCCCATGCTTTTATTTTAATCCAGATGTGAAAACACTTTTGAGCTTGTAATACTTAAACTTTGGAACAGTCTTCCACATGAGGTCGACTAAATACGTGCTTTATTTTAAACGGGCGCTGAAAACTCTTCAGCTTTTCCTGAACATTTCACTCATTAATCTTGGCTATAGTTCACATCTAATGTGTGTAGGAAAATCTGTGTATGAATGAATGGATGGCTGTATATTTAAGATGAAATACAACTACATTTTCAATGGCAAGGGGTAAATATGGCTTTAAAGAGGCACAAGAATAGTGTCAATAAAAAGAACTATGAAAAACAACAGGAAGCATTGCCTTGTTCTTATTCCTGCAGGTAAAGTGCCGACATCAGTGACTTGATGTTAGGGATTTAGCTGTGTTTGTATGTACCGGGGTAAATGTACGCTTCTCTAATGTAAGTTCTATCTAAACTGTGAAGCACTTTGTAACTGTTTAAATAAAGAAAGTGTGATACAAACAAAGGTATTATTATCATCATTATTTTCATGGCAAATGTCACAGCTGAGAGCGCAGAGGCTGGAGTTTCCATGTAATTACCAGCACATGGTCACTCGGGAGGACCGGATTCAACCTGCCACTCTTTGGTCATAACTGATATTGAATGGCATTTACCGCCTGGACAGAGAAAAACCTGTTTCTTTGCCTCTGTGAGCAGATGGCCACAGGATGGTGGAGAGTGTTGTTATTATTCAAAATACCGCACAGAGAATGTGGAATGCCAGAAGCTTTTTTACCCACCAGGAGAGCTGGAAGAGAGATCACAAATATTTCTGTGAGGATTTGGGGCATTTGTGCTCCATAACGGTAACCTCCTGTCAAACGCTGAGGAAAATGCTGTCAACTTTTGACATTTGCTGGATGAAAGGGTTTTTTTTTTCTGCTCAAGGACTGTCTAACTTAAAAAACTAAACACTGAAGATGTTTCTTGAGATTCTGTTCACACTCTGTTTAAATGCTCCGAAGACGTCTGCAAATGAAAAAGATATTCATGTCAAAATTCAGTCAATTCATTCCCTCCCTCTTCTATTTGACTTGGAGCTTTCTAAGTTTCATTTTGCCCTTTCCCAGAGGTTGGGTGAATTTTACTTAAGGAGAAAAAAGGCATGTTGAGTCAAGGGTGGAGCACAAAAGTTATCCATAAAAAATTCTGCAAGTCTTTGAAAGTGAGTTTTAGTCTCGGCAACTCTTAGAGAAGGGAGATGAGAGCTATTGATATGTATATTTGTCCTATTTTGGACAGTATCATTTTTTCTTTCGAGAAATAAAGAAGACAGATAATTTTCCACAGAGCGAGTTAAAGATGATTTACTCGACTGAGTTTGAGTTTGCGGTAAGAATCTTATTACTTGATGCTGCACAGAAGGGTTTCATTTTATGCCACTTTTCTTTAAATAGCATGAACAACCACTAAGCTAATGCATCTTGTTAGCTTGCTGTTAGAGTCAATTATACATAACAGCTCGAACAAACCACTGAAGAAGGTGAAAATGAAAAAAGGTTATGTTATGCTAAAGACATTATAATAAGAAAAATGTTCATGATTTAAATTGGCAAACCATTTATGTTGACTAATAATTACTGTAGTTTAAATCATGCATCTCTGTATGTGACCGAGACATAATTTGGTGCTCTCTCACTGATAGCCCATAACCTCTCCTTTAATGCTAGAAGTGAAAAATACACTCCCCGGTGTCTAACCAACTGTATCTGCACAGAGGTGGAAACAGCTGTACCTATACTGCTGTTCAACTTACAGCACACAATTAGCAAAAGCAATACTGGGTGGATGCGCTGAAACATTAACCCACCCTAACCTTTCGCCTCCATCACCAGTTGCAACCACCAGGCTTAATAACTTTTCTGCCAGAAATCCTGCGTTTGACGTTGAAACGCTGAGTTTTTGTTTTATTTTTTTCTGATTTCCGAAGGGAGAGAATATGTAACCTGTTGCGTTTGTTTGTTTCTCTGTGTGTTCGTTAGTTGTCTAGCCTGCACAGTTTTCAAGATATCATATTGTGTGATGGTAGATACCAACAACAAATGTGAAAATCAGTAAAAACTTTATGTTACCCACAATTTTTCATACATCAATTTCACACTTCACAAGAATACACTAGGTCTTGTGAGTATAAACATGAGTATTTTGGTTGGCTAAGAATTTGACCTCGACCTTCATTGTTAGTGTCACAGGTCGAAGTTGAAAAAGATTTTCAAGAAATCATAATATAATAATATATATGTACAACACACCTTTTATTTTTAAATATAACAGCCTACGGAGTCACGATGATGCCATAACAAGCATATTGTCCTTGCTCTGCGAGGGGAGTTGCACTGTCTGAGTGCTCTTCTTCTTTAACATATGCATGTCTCTGGATGTTAAAGTGTGGACACTACATGTTTTGGCTCTTTGGTTGTGTCTTGTTTGTTTTTTTCTGTTTGAAATATTGATTTGGATTTTTGCTTTCATTTTTTAGTTCGGCTGTTTTTGTTGTTTTTGTTTCTCGCACCCCAGCGTAGGCCATAACCTAGATTTCCTGTAGTCTTTTCAAAGTAAAAGCCATTTAGAGTGTCACACATTGATTCATCACATTTGTTACTTAGGCCGAGACTTATAGCTGCTTATGGCCATGCTGTTACATGTCAAAATGTTACAGTGCCTTTGAATATTTATATTTAGTTTTTGTATTTTACCTTTCCACCAGGCTCAGAGAGGGGCGGCCATCTGCCACGAATGTTGGGTTAAACTGAAACAGGGTACTGGTCGGGCAGCAATGCCCATGTTTGCAGTTATTCTTAACTGAAGTCATCTGAATTGAAGTTGTTGTCATTAACAGGACAAAACTAATCACCAACCTGATGTTATCAACACTTGCTTTACTGTAGTGCAGTACAATTAAAAGCTGCAATGCAATTTTTAACTTTTGAATTTTGTTAGAATGTCATGGAGAATATTTTAGTGTGACTGTGACATGCCACACCATGGTGCACTGATATATTCAGGCACTTTAAAAATAATCTGCACTACATCATAAAATGTTTATTTTCTGATGAGGAACATTGTCTGCTTTTCTCCCTCTCCAAGTTACTGAGTTACTGTTTGCCTTAAATGCAGTCAAGCAAGCTGTGCATTTTTTGAGGGGAGAAAAAGGATTTAGAAAAACAACTCCCAAATCAGTGCAATATATCAGCTTGGATGCAGTTTATGACTGTATTACGGTGCACAATTATTTTCATCTTCTCATGCTGAATTGGGTTATAAAACTGACAGAAATGTATACCATGGCTGGAATAATAGATTCCCAAAACAGTAATAAGAATGGGAGGATGAAGATTTAAACATCAACAGAACAAACACTGGAGTGCTCAGCAGAAATGCTGCAAAAACCAATAACACTGGTGTGATTAGACTGGCAAATGCAAGGTTTCAAGAATTTAAATTAGACTGATGGCTGTGTTCATGGTATCATCTGCTGCCAATGATATAGTCTTAATTAACCCATTAAAAAGCAGTGGTGTGTATTTATGTCCATAACGAGGCTTTTCAGAATAAAGGAAGCACATTATTGACAAAATGCTATCCCCACCAGCTCCCTCTGATCATTATCACAGCAGCATGATTCATTATTGTCATTTGCCAAAACTACTGCAACTTGTCAACACTCTGTGTGTAATGTGGGCATTCATCTCATTCACCCACGTAGTACACAGAAAAAGCAAGGAGAGGGTACTATTTACACATCTTGTGCACATTCTGGTTCTGTGTTTTTTTGCAGCAAAATCATCAAAACAAAAATGCATAAATGTCTCTAAATGGAAATGGACATATTAAAATAAAAACCAGAAAAAAATGAAGAAAAGAGAGCGAGATGGTCTCAAGAGGTTTCAGCAAAAATCAGGTCAGATCATTAGTCTGGGTTTGAAGGCAGTCAAAGTTGAATATTCTGCTCACCAGACATGGTTTCTTCATTTTTATTTTACACTCGGGTATTCAGAGAGTTGATTCATATGCTAAAAGACAGATATGCAAGTTTTTATTTTATTTTATTTTTGTAAGTTACTGGCAGAAAAAGGACATGTGACGTGGACTTGATGTTCAACCAGTTATTCAAGAACTTCTGTCAATTTTAAACTGAAGAATAATACAAACACAAGATATAATTGCAAATCTGAGAAATTACATTTGAATCAGTAATTGATTGTAATGAACCACAAACACTCAACGATTCAAGCAGAACTCTTTGTCCCCCCACGTACTCACTGAAAAACAAGATGTTAATGACAGTAAACAATAGTAGAAGATGGTTCCCAGATAATCAGCCTCTGTTTTGTTTTTTTTATCTTACTCCTGAATATATGTGTGGTTGCCGAGCTGTATTTGTATTAATTGTGTGTTCTAGTTCTCCCAGGGGATTTGTTTTTCCTCACACGTTTTTTTTGGCTTAAAGCAGCTGCGACAGATATCCCAAGGAAAATGAAAGCTGCCACCGCCCAGCTAAGGATTGTCTTGATTTATCTAAGGCAGACAAAGGACCTACATTACATGTCAGTTTAATGATAAACATCACAAAAGTCGTGCATACAAATGAAAAAGCAATCCCAAAAATTGCCACAACATAGCTGTTGTCACAATCACGTGAGTTTCATGAAATCACCCAGAGAAGTATTCAAAATGTTTCTGAGAAAAAAACATCCATAAATAATAAAATTTGTTCTCTCCAAGGAAATTTTCTTTCTTTCTTTCCAAGTTAGAAAGCAGTTCACACACAGAAACACACAACCATACAGCTACAGAATAAAATGCAGAGTTGAATTGTTGTAAAATTACAGGGTGTACATTTAACCCATATTTACACTCAAAAATGTTTAACTGTATCAAAACAAATGTAATAAGAAAGGCACAGGAAGCTGAGTTGCGTGCAGAAAAAGTCTGCAGAGTCACTGCAGGGGAAAGTCTGGCTAGAGCGAGAGCAGTGCCTGTACAGTGATTGTATCATTACAGGCACTTACAGGAAAAAGAAAAAGTCAAGCAAGGTTTTAACAAAGAAGGAGAAGAAGGGTGTTTTGCCCACTACATAAGGCCGCGGTGTGTTGCACAACTCCTGCTTGTTTGAGCAATCATAGAAAATCGGATGTTGCTCTTTGACTGACAAAGTGAATAAAAAACATAATTCCTATAACGTCAGACAAAACAGCCTTCAGACAGTATCACAGATCAAAAGAAGGACATGGCCACCATAATGTCCTCCACTAATTCGGTGTTCTTGTAGGCTCAAGCTTATTTGGCTCATGTGTGAAGCACGACCATATTGGGATGAGAAGTTAGAATCTGGATTTTTCAGGTAATGCTAGTGTTAGCTTGTTTAGTAACATCGTCTATTGGTAAAATCTGAACAGACAAATACTGAAAAAGACAAAATGGTGCCCACCAGTTGGACTCACCCTCAGTCATTGATGGGATAAAATAACTGTTGAAAACCCTGAACTATATGTCTTTGTCCTGATCTGTTGGGGATTTTAAAATGGGATGCTGTGGGGCCTGATTCATTTTGGAAGCAGCCTCAAGCGGCTGTTCCTGCACTTTTCGACGCTTCTGCATCAACATTGGTTTACCAATAATGGCCACTGAACAAAGCAGTGAATCCACTGACTTCTTCTTTATTGTGTAAGATGAACTAATAAGTAGGCAAAAATAGGATGCATGATAGAGCATACTTAACCTCCTAAGCCCCAACGCCCCCTGATACGGGGGCAAAAGGCAGGAGATCAGTTAGGCTTGGGGCTTAAGAGGTTAAGCATTTGCTTGTGTGCAGTAATTTCCAAACCCACCATTGGAGAGTCCAATAGGGATGAATCTTTTGGCTGATTGGTTGAAAAGTGGGCCTAAACAAGGCAATAAAAAGTCATGTACATTCATTTACATCCTTTTTGGCTGGACATGTTGAACATTTTAATTAAGATTTGCTTTTGGATTTTGTTTTCTTCTTCACATTGGTTTTGAAACTTACTAATAAATATGTAGCCTAATAGAAGCTACACTTTATTAGAAAATTCAGGAAATGATTCACTAGTCCTGAGGGAGAAGAAACTGGGAGACAAAGAAAGAAACACTCTCTTAACAGAAGAAAACTGTAAGAATTCAAAGCTATTTCAGTGCTTAAATTACTTGAACCTAAATATTTCTGCTTTCATGTTGAGTCAGAGGGTTTAAAATTTGTACTTTTATATGTTTCTTTTCCAAAAGCAAAAACATATCTTTTAATAATCTGTATATGCTGAAAAAAATATGGATATTTTTACAGTTAACAATAAAGCACTTCAAGCATCATGTGATTCAAGTGAGTTTTTAGAAGCTGTGGAGCGCTAACATCATTCACTACCCACCAAACATGTCTAAACACTCTACCTTATTCAGACATCAATGAAAGGAGAGGGATTTTACACAATCAAAACATTTTAGATGTTTTTTTTCTGATATTTTGCATTTAGTTCTTCTTCTTCTGCATGAATGGGGTTTTGATCACTGAGCTGTACTTTCTATAGAAAATAGATTTTCAGAAAAAGAGGGATTTGTTTTCAATGCATGGTACACTGACCATTTTGAGATGAAAAGTAAGACTGGTATCTACCTGTCTTTTTCCCCATGTGCCTGCAGGGACAGACAGATAACTAGTGACATGTTATAATCAAGGCTACGTTTTACACTAGCAGCTTCTCAGCAACTTGAAAAGTTCTGCTGTTTATTATAATTGAATACTTTAACATTATTCATGGTTAGTAAAGACCATAGGGTGTTTCAAAAAAGGGTACGCTTAAGCTGAAAAGCTCTTGCAGGCAAATATCCAGTGACACAAATATTATAAATAATCATTAAGTTGCATCAGTTTGTTTTGTATTAAATGTTCTTTTTGAAAGCTCCAACATTGCACAGCTGATTTTGTTTTATAAGCTAGCACACCCTCATCTTCAAGACTACTATTATCCCTGTTGACACCCCTCCACCCACTCTGCACTATATTTTACGTGCTCCTCATACTCTTACCCCTACCGTTGTGCCAATTTCTTCACCTTCCCTCATCAACTGAAGTCCAATTCCCTCCTTCTCGGCTTCAATCGCCCACTTTCCTCTCTTTATGATTTTCCACACCCATGTCAGTCTTTTTACTCCGAAAGAACGCAGGAGGCGTGTGATAGATGTATGTGCAGGGAACACGATGACAGAAGTGAACAACTAACCGTTCCAGGGGTCCATATTTCCTGTGCCCAGAGGAGCAGGTGGGAGGGAGCTCAGCACAGCAGGATGGCCTTTTCTCAGTCCCTCTGAAACCACGGTTTGTGTGTGTGCAAGGTACATGTATGTCAATGCATTCACATGCATGCATGCCTGTGTGTGGTTTCCAGGACCATATGTTCACATTTAGCTCCCTCCACATCTGTGCTGGCAACAATAGCAGCTCACCCCCACAGGAATGACCACAGTCTGTCAGGGCTCATCAGACAAGTCCTAAATTTAAATGATGTGGACGTTTGAGACCCCAGCTCCGTTTCATTGCTTTACAACGGAACCCAGTCACCTTTGCCCCCTACAATCAACTCCATTTTCTGCTCACAAAAAGTACAGATCTACCAACCATGAATAAGGTCTAACAAAATTGTGTTCCCTCGGGTGATCTTACAATGATGAGATCATTTTTTATTCATTTTCAGCCTGATTAAATGTGAGAACATGGTGATTCTGCGTTTTATGTTCATTGTCTGGTTAATTCAAACCAGCTGTAGAAAGCAGAAGCCATAAAATGAAAGTTTTGGCTATAGATTAAGAAGAAGTATTCAGTGAGTAGTTAGAACAGGCATGCAAATTAGTAGCACAGCTCAACGAGTGGGTCAGTGGTTTCAAAGAGTGATATGATCCTTCCTTTCTTTCAGTTTAATCTGAAACTGTATGAATCGGTAGGTATTCCAGTCACTCAGTATAAGTGTAGGCTTCTTTAACCCTTAGTTATGCCACCTTTCAACTTTATTGCAGTTAATTTATGGCACACTTACTGCTTCATAACTATGAAAATCATTATGTCAGTTCCATACAGAAGCAGAAGAACCTTGCAACTATGCAAACATCAAATGCCGGATATAAAATCTGATTTATTCAAAGATCAAAAATAAAGAGATGAAAGAAGAGCTTGCGTTTTGTTCACACTGATGACAAAAATATATATATTTCTAATGTACTGAATGCAACCGGTAATTTACTTTTTGTTGTGTGGATTCCATTCAAGGTGAGTTTAACAATCCAAGTAAAAGCCGAATCCTCTGAGCTGATTAGAGTATAATGGGCCATTGAATGGCATCATTTTATGGCTGGGTTGCTTCAGATAAGATGAATCTTTCATTAGTTATTTCATTCCACCCTGGTTTTGGCAAGAATTTTAAAATGATGCATAAGGCCACGTTTGACATGAAAAGTAGATGGTCTTGGATTTTTTTTTCTTTCATATATGCATCTATCTTGTGAAATTGCTGCTTCAATTTACACTCAAGTACCTTCTGCACTGTAGAAAAGAAAGACAAAAATAGAAAATGTCCTGGTTTTCTGCGAGCATATTATCTATTATACTTAAATATATGGGAAGAAACGGTAAGAATTAAATGCACTGTTTGGAAAAGCATTTGTAAAAAAAAAAAAAAAAAAAAAAGGAAAAGCATTTGTATAAATTAACATGGAAAATTCCTTTATTTTAAAATAGTTTTTCTGGTATCGTATCAGCTATTACGTACATCAGAGCTGCTTAGAGTTTATTTTACTTACATTGAGTTTTCAACAGTTTTGGCCTACTTATCTTATACCTGACCATTTTCATGGTAAAGGATTTTGACTTGCTTGGTCACTTAACACTTGTGAATCATTCAAGCATAAAAACGACATCTAACCCAAGGGATGAACCAGCGTAAACATAACAGAAAATTCAGCAAAAATAAAGATTTAAATTGTATCTTTGGGTACTTTTTTTTAATCAGCCTGTTGCCAAAAACCCCCACATAATTTCTTCACGTTGCTTTAGCCTCCCATGCCTTTACACTGTATGAAATATGCCAACGTTAACACAGTTTGACAGGTATGACAGTAGTTTTACACCAACAAAGTGTCAAAAGATGCTGTTACCAAAAAACTTGTGTAAATTGACGTAGTGTGCAATGTGACCTTATAAAAATGATTAAACTGACAAGTAGAAATAAAGAAATAATAAAGAAGTGGCAGGGTTAAAAAAAAATAGCACCTATGAGATACATCTGGACCTTCAGTAGATCTTTTTACTGTTCACCAAAGCTTCATCAGAAATGGTCTCACTGGCAGGATTTTCATGATGACGTTTTCATTCAGTTATAAACATTACCATTAAGCCTGAGAGAGTTCAAACTGTGTTGATGAGTAAAAGTGATCATATCAAATATCATTTACTCTGTTTTTGCCTCATACACTATATTTCTATTTGTTTGCTGGTTTCACCAAATAGCTTCACCAGTTTCCCATTTTCCAAACAAAAACAAAGAACAAATTAGGTGGTCATTCAAGGCTTTTGGACAGGACTCTGTGTTGTATTCTGACTGCTTTTTGGAAATGGGATACTGTGTTGAGTGGTGGAAAACCATGGGTGCCTTATTATAGCAAAGCAAAATATAAATAAATGAAAAATACCTATTAAAATAACACACAGTTGGTTATCTCGCTTGTTAGACAATGTATTTAATATATTTTAAAAAAACACATGAAATTAATAAAAACATTGTAACACAGAAATAAAGTCTTACAGAAACATCTGTTTTAAATTTGAATAATAAAATAAAATCAGAAATAAAAACTTTTTTCATCTATTTTGACTAATCTGCATCGAAACTTTACACTGTATTACTGACGGACTGTTTCTGTGGAGTGTGTCCTTTCAGTATGCTGACAGACAGTAAATGTTAACTAATGAGCACTGACAAACACATGGTATCACTCCTGCATGCCCAGAACTGTCAAAGCAGTAACTTGGAAATAAAACAAATCTAAGACCACAAAATAATGAAATAAATATGGCTACAAAATAAAGGCTTGATCAAATGAGCCCGTATCCTAGGGGACAACATCTGGGAGAAAATCCTTGTTTTTCTCCAGAATAGGTAATTATAGGCACATGGCATATTTTCACGTGGAGCTGAACATTATGTGGCAAACAAAAGCTGAGATCAAATGTTGCACATATATTTAGTGGTGTGATAAATCCTCACTGTTGACAGCCACTACACCTCATGTACTAAATGACAGAAGCAACATTTCACACGTATTCTTCAAACTGAGCAATTTCTTCAAGTCTTAAAACATGACATAATAACATACACTATTCTCAAAGAAATAATACAATATGAGAAGTATCATTGCACTACATGATGTAAGGATGACGATCTGAAGCGCCACATAGATACAAATAACTACTTTTAAGTATCTATGTAATTTGGTAACAATGTCCCTCCATATAATCAATACCTGTGTCTAAGATAACAACGTGCTCCCTTCATCGTGTAGCTCTCAGCTGGCAGTCTCCTGTCTCAACTGCATTTATCTGTTTATTCAGATTCTGGTGTGGAGACAAATTACCGCAAAGAGACTAAACCAGTTCATCATTCTTAGATTAATTAATAGTGGATTGAAGTCATTAGTCACCTGCTTCAGATGTTATCAGCCCATTAAATAGTCGTTATCAGTTGTTGTCACTCCCACAGATTAGCTAGAGTGCACCCTCCTACACTTACTAGTAGGCTCAATCAGCTGTTATCACATCGTTTCATAGTGTAGGTGTCACGTTCCAACACCTTAAAAAATCTGCATAAAGAGGCGTAGCGGAGTCATGTCTTACTGGACTGTAACTCGTGAGTGTGAGAAGTGAGTGGAGCTAGTGATAGAGTTGCCAAGTCTTTTCGATTATTCTTGTCACCATTGTTTAGAAAAACCAATGGGTGATGTTGGGGTTTTTTTTTCCCAGTCGCTATCCTGGTGCTTTAAAGGCAGGTGTGATGTGCCAGGAGTGGATCTGATGAAGCTGCACATTCATTGGCTCATGGCTTGACACCACCACTGCACACCTTTGCCCCTTTCACCAGGCCGAATCCACAGATTCCAGTCCCACGCAGTAAAACGAACACACATTGCTCATTTTCTGTACACTACAGAGTTACTATCAGTCCAGCTAATAAATGCTTTCATTCACAGGGAAATGGCAGTGCAGGAGGGATGATGTGGAGCCATCAAAGCAATATGTCATGTATACAATTAAATATTGTGAAAGTGTTTGTTTCATAACTATATATCTTTCAAGTCATCTATAAAAGGAGAGGTATGTGGAGAAATGTCAGCACACATGAAGATCACAGCATTTTTCACCAGTTGTAAAAGATTTATGACATCAGTACGTAAATTGTGTTACTTTTGCTTCGAGGATGTCAGAAGTGATGGCCGCGATTCAGCCTCAATTCTCTGTTCCTGTGGCCTGAAAAAGGCTCATTTCTTCTCAGAGAGTATTCCTAACAGAGCTGGGCTCTTCATGTTTCCCAAGACCACAGACAGGGAAGTAAAAAAAATGATACAAGCACAATATGTAATGAATTAATCATTTCTTTTAAAGTGGACTGATATTGTTCCTTTAAATCTGTCCTTGGTAATATATCGCTCTCAATGCATTCACACTTATTTAATGACACATGTTCAATTAAAGTGTGTTGCCTTTTCATGCTTCCTATTGCAGATGAGTACCAACCATGCCTAGCATTACTTCACCTTTCAGACAAAGCAGTGAAGATGGGTTAGGAAAGGACGAGGGCACACTCTGGCTGTCTGCACAGAATTAAAATGTCAGACTACACCGCTGAGTCTGTGACCTCTTAACCTTGTATGCAAATCGTGTGAGGGTTGACAGTGAAGAAGGTGTTGGGCTCCTGGGAGGAAATAAAGCTGTTAGACCCCTTAGGTGGTGAAATTCAGGATTAGGTTCTATATGAACGTTTCAACATGATAAGAATTTGTGATACTGGAGCAGCCTACAGACTTGAGTCAATTTATTGTATGATTAAATGTTTAGTTTTTGCACAAGTAAACTTCACACATTTGAAATAAGATATTAGATCCTGGCTATATTTTAAAAAGAGTATTCTATTTCAGCTATTGTCCACTTGCACTGAGTACAAAAGTTACTCTCTGGTTTTTAATTAGAACAGGATGTTTTCTAAATCACCGTGTGTTGCAAGATGTTCATCTTACTTGATCTGACAATTAAGCGTTTATCTAAAGAAAGGCACCATAACAAAATCAATGTGTTGGGCAAAGCCATTGATATCCAAATAAAGATAGTCAATCGTGCTTTTGATTGATATCCCAGTTCTGTTTGTGAGTTGTGATGGATTTTCCTTGGCTCGCTCGGTTTTTGCCTTTAAGCAGTGCTATTGATTCACAGGGTAATGAATCTGCCTAGTGTCACTTTTCACGACAGCTGTCACTCCCCAACTCTGCACATCAGTCCCAATCAGGGGAGAGAAAAAGGGGAGTCCGATCGATTGACGTTAATTATGCGGATGTAAGGAGGGACGATGCACATTGGCGTGTGTCTCCTCCAGAGGAGTCGATAAAGGTCAGGCAATTAGTTTTTCCCCACAGTTTTTTTTTTTCTTCCAGGCATTCAATATTGTCACGCTGAAGATGGAAAGCACATCTTACACATCTCACTTTAACCTCATGCTGTAGATCCAGGCACATGTTCGTAACCTTTAAAGCACAAGGTTGTCATGTCTGGATTCATCATTGGGATAAATATTAAAACTTCCTGGTTGGTGTTTTTGGATTTTTGGGTGTTTTTTGTTTTGGATTATGCTAACGGGAACGTTTTTTCATTTACATTCTAGCAAAAACTGGGCTTTTTGAGGATAACTGATGGCTGTTAATTGGCTATGGCTATTTCATATAGTATGAGTTTATGCATAAAAATCATGAAATCTCAGCTACCAATCACTAACGAAACACAAAGCTTTGAGCAACATTCTGAAAGACTGTAAAAGTTACTGAGCAAATGAATGAGGCTAAGTAATGCACTTCATATACTTCTGTCACCACATAAAGTCTTGGATAAAAAGTTTTCACTTAAAAAAAATAAATTCAAGATTAGCTGTATATTTATTGATGTCTCTATTTAGCTTTACCGTATGTGTAACAGCAATAATAAAGAGCAATGCATGAAGAGGCATTGCAACCTTATATATTCCTAGCCTGAAGTATTTTTAGAGTTGCACATTTGTTTTGTCTGCACTGTGCTTCAGCACATTCAATTTGGAATAAAAATAATGGATGCTACATTAAAATGCCAAGTCTTAGCTTTAATTTAAACAGGTTTATGCTGTGCTGATGATATAACCCTTTTGATACAAGGTCTCTAAATATTTAATATTTGTGGAAAAAGAACCAATGGACCAACACACATCAGCAGATGTTCTGTATCTTGTCTTGTGATTCTCTCTTGGGCATTTACTGAGGCTATCTTCAGCTCTTGTTGTGGGGTCTTTCTGGCTTTCATCTGGTCTACACTAGTTGAAATGTAGCTCAGATGACAGATTGAGATCATGTGACTGAAGTCAGTTAAGGACATACCAGCACTTCACCATGAAAAGCTCTTCAGTTGCTTCGGCCTCATGATTGTTTTCCTGCTGAGTGATGAAATGTTATTTAAGTAGCTTTTAAGTATTTTACCAAGCATGAGCACACAGAAAGCTCTTGCACATGTCTGCCTTTATCATTGTGTCTGTGCCAGCAGTGAGACTTCACCCATGGTCTGTTCAATTGGCAGCCATACATGCTAAAGACAGAACAGAAGCGCCACTCTTTGACAGATGTAGTGATATACTTTGGGTTCTGAGTTTTTCTTTGTATTTTTCTCTCTATATTTCTCTGTTTTTATTTCATCAGACCATACATTTTTTTCCATAGTTCTGTCAAATGTAATCTGACCTTTCTGTTTTTGAAATGTGCTGGTGTTTTGTTGTGAATCCACCGAGGTCACTGAATGATTTGTTGATTGTCGACAAGAAAACCTGACTTGCTTTTTGTTTTCTCTGCATGCATCTAATTAAGAAAGGGATGTTTTTTTATTTTCCTCTGTATGTCTGTTTTTATTTAAATTTGGCAAACTGCTTTGTTATCCCTGAAAGAAGATTTTAGGTTTCCTTTTAAGATTCTTTATTATCTTCTTCTCTTGCATGGCCAAATGTTTTGACCTCTCACATTTATATACATTTGAGTTCAAGTCAGTTCAGTTCATTGTTGTACAAGCAGAGCCAGTTTGATGAAATATGTCGTATCAAACAGAACATCACAACACAACAGTGCAGAGAAAACAGCATCATACAATCTAGGATAGTTAGAGCAAACACAGTACAATACAGTACCACAAAATACTGTAAAAGATAAGTTACAAATAAAAGCACAACATTTTTGACTTATTGGCAGCCAGTTATTACAACTCTGCTTCTATTACAAAAAACAAACAAAAAAAACCCCATCAAGTCTCAAGTGAGCATTCTGTGCATGATGTGAACAAACAAGACAGATTTTTACCTGACAAAACCGTCTGCAGTCTACAGTCTGCTCTATTTATATATGTCGCGTCTGCCATGATTACAATTCCATGTAAATTATCCCCACTGTTGTCTACACCTGCTGAATGTAAATCAGTGTAATGTTCAGTTATCAAACTAGTCTAAATGGCTGATTCTCAGAATGGACCGAGGCAGACCTGGCTCTTCAGAAGCACTGCATTAGTGGAGAAAAGCAAAGCAGTTATGAAATTGACTTTGTGAAATGGCTCAAACATGAAAAAAACAACCGATAACTACAACTCATTTTTGAAATGTTGACCATTTTTCATACGCTAACAGATATAAACTGTTAGTGTAATTATTAATGTCTCTCTCAGACAAGCCTGTTCCCCATCAAGACCATGCCCAACACATTTAAGCAGTGTTATTACACTGTATTCCCAAGACAGGTTTTAATTCTCCTGAGTGTGGAATAGCTCCTTTCAGCCTGTGTTGTACCAAAGATTGTAAAGATGAAAACATATACACAAACACAAAAAAAGCCAAAACATGAAGCTGCTGTTAGCATGGTACAAAATACTTTCAGTCTCCGTAGCTAATTTCACTTTTCCTGACAGCTGTTTATTATCCTGTCATTCTTTGAATCAGAGTGAGGCTGCTATTGTACCTATATAATAGCAGTATGAATGTATGAAATAACAGGTAAATGTTATTTCATACATTTACCTGTATGAAATAACATTCAATTAAGGAACGATTTAAAAATTAACAATTCACAAACCAATATCACAGAAGATAAATAAAGAAATCCATGTTTACATTTGGAGTACTTCGACACTGTCCTGTTTCTACAAATACAGTAGACTGCACATGTGATGCTTGAATAGTAGAAATAGCAGGATTTTTATTCTCTTTTTCCTCTTATTTTACGTTACACATCAACTTTTGGCTTTTGTTTCTTGTTGTGATCTTTTTGGTTTACTTATTGCTGTCATTCGGTTCACTGCCAGAGACCTGTAGCAGTAAAGGGATGTTCTTGAGTTCCATCTCCTCTACAAACACGAGGTTATTGGTGGGTCTGATGGATGCAACCCAACCATAAAAAATGCTATCCTGTTGTCTTTGCGCCAGCTAAGAAGGATAGCTTCAAGGGTAGGCTAAACAAACAGCACTAAAGCGTGTGCAGTGCATTGTTCTTAGAAACTGTACACACAGCTTTTGCTCCCAAGTCTCAGCTGCAGCCTAAGAACCCCATAAGATGCAGCAAAACATCTGCTAGATCACAGGCATCAATTAATGTTATCGTTGGTCTTCACACACACACACACACACACACACACACACACACACACACACACACACACACACACACACACACACACACACACACACAAGGTTGTTGAACATCACTGGAAGAAACTGAAACTAGCTCATATTTCGGAAATTGGCAAAGTGAAAGTGGCAACAATTTGATTAATTTAAGAATTTTTGTTCATTTTTAAATGAGCTTATTACCATATTGGCTTGAATATAAGACTGATTATAAAACCAGCCCATCACCAGCATCTGTGTTTGAGAAAAGGGACTTTGAGACTGCGGCAGATTCTCCAAAGTAATGTTAACACAAAGGAAAGAAAGTCCTTAACACTGATGGATTTTCTCTAATAAAAGTGACACATGGAGGATGATAACACCTAAAAGTCACACGTCGAGTGTTAATCAGCCACATATTCATACTCTTTCCTTTCAGACTCTTGGAAGCAGTCAAGATTATTTTCTATGACGACTGTTTCAGAGCTCATCATCTGTAACAGCTGTAATTCTTGCCTATTTGACAGAGTTTCATTTAGTTCACTTCTGCAGTAAAGAAACACTTTGAACTCATTTTTAGTCTTCATGAATATACTTCTTCCACATTAAGAAAATATGTTCATGTAATTCCTGTTACATGGACCTTCAAAACATCAGGTTAAACTGAGCTAACTAAACACTTTTAGGGTTGGATGATTATACGATGTTCAATGAAGAGCATAGCTCAGTAATAAAAAAAAACACATTTGAAAGTGTGAATTGGTCAGTAGATGCATGAAGTGAAAAGTAAAAATGGAGCATAAGAAGACAGAAATTGGCTTGAATATAAAAAATTTGATTAATAGCAACTGGTATTTTGCACACTGAAGAAGATCAGCATTTTAAACATGACATTCTCATCTAAAAGTATAACAGAGAGCAGATAATACACTTTTCTTCCTTGGCTGGTCAAACTATCCTTGTACATAAAACATGAAACATACCTACTTCAACAAAATTGTGGTGAAACATTTGAGGATCAATTCCTGTCTTAGTCAGAGAATGCTTGTTGGTGTTTCCAGGTACATCTTCTCCAATGCCTCCACTATTAGGGTCCCTGGGTCATAGACCCAGTGTTTCGAAGTCTTCTTTTACATTTTCTGTACCTTGCATTTTCTAGTTTAGTTTACTTGTGCTCTTGAGTTTATTCAGTATTTCTGGTTGTGGTGATCTTATTTAGTATTTGGTCCTGTTCATGTTTTGCTTCTCCCCTTGTCTCGTCTGTTTGATTAGTGCCAGCCGTGTTTCCCAGGTGTTTCCTCTTTGTCCTGTTCCTCCTTTGCATTTACTGTCTGCGTCTTCCTCTGTTCTCCCTCATTCCCCGCTGTGTGTTCTGCCTGCCTGTTTAGTTTCATGTGAGTTTTTGAGGGTTTTTTTTTTTTTTTGCCTCCATGAGTCTGCATTTTGGGTCAATTCCTGCACACATTACACATGCCATGCACAATTAAGTCACTCGTTTACAGTTGATAAATCCTTGTGGTTTTAGCACAACAGGGAGGGTCCTCTTTACTAGTTGAAGCAGCATTATAATCATATGAAATGTCTGCAGTGGGCACACTCGATTACCTTTATGAGTTAACTATAAAAGTCTTTATAATCATCCACCTAATTCCTCAGAAGTAGTGGTGTATTGATTTTCTAAAACAACAGTTCAGTTGATAGCATTATTTTTTAGGGCTGAAAGAGCAAGAAAAAAAATATTGTTTACAAAAGGATCTAAAAATACACTAAATATCACAACACGTTCTCACTCCCAAAGCGTAACATTTTACGCTAGGTGACAAATCGTCAACATATTACGTTTTCGGCTACCCACCACGTTCCTAAATGACGACCTCGGAAAAATGAGGAAAAATGAGAACCGTATGGACTCAACCTACACATGTTTGCTCTTTTTCTTCAAATCACTTAGAAACACGCTATTTAACAACATTAAAGTCCTGGTTAAGCTCAGGAAAAAGGTTATGGTTAGGGCTCGAATACAGGGCTGGAGAGCCCGTTCTCACTCCCGAGGCGTAACATGCCGACGTTTTGTCACGTCCCGGAGCGTTCCTGAGGAACGCAAAAGGAGACCTTCGGCGTTCTTATGGTACGCGGCGGGTTATGGGCGAAATCCAGTGCAATGATGCTCCCGCGGTAATAGACGTTCCAGCCCTGTATTCCAGCCCTAAACCTAACCTTATCCCTAGCCCTAACCATAACCTTTTTCCTGAGATTAACCAGGACTTTAATGATGTTAAATAGCGTGTTTCTAAGCGATTTGAAGAAAAAGAGCGAACATGTGTAGATTGAGTCCATACGGTTCTCATATTTCCTCATTTTTCCGAGGTCGTCATTTAGGAACGTGGTGGGTAGCCGAAAATGTAATATGTTGACGATTTGTCACCTAGCATAAAATGTTACGCTTTGGGAGTGAGAACGTGTTGGGCTGGAACGTCTATTACCGCGGGAGCGTCATTGCACTGGATTTCGGCCATAACCCGCTGCGTACCACAAGAACGCCGAAGGTCTCCTTTTGCGTTCCTCAGGAACGCCCCGGGACGTGACAAAACGTCAGCATGTCACGCCTCGGGAGTGAGAACGGGCTGAATATCAGTACTCTAATATTTCCAGTTCACTCTTGGCTTGAAAAACTTTCAGGCTTTAACCAGGTATTAACAGCTCCACATCGCTGTGGACATAGCTAATTAAGCTATTACAAGAACATTTTTCTACAGGACACAGAATGACAAATCCAGGACAATTGTATTACATATGTAGTCTTTTTCTTAAGGTTGTCATACCCATGTCTGCACACTGATCTCATGTTGAAAGTATGTATGAATACTGTGTGTATTTGTTTTGTTACACAATAGCTTGTAAGTTCCAGTGTGTTTCAGGTTTAGGTGTCAAACAGCACAATTATTTTAAAAAAAATGATGCACTGTGTACTAAAGTGTACAATAATGTAAGGATTCAATTATTTTTAATTAAAAAAACTCATGTAACTGTACAATGTTACAATTGGAATACGAGTACTCCACTTGTACCTGGCCTTACAGTCCAACCAGAATTCTAGTAGTACTACACACCAAACTAAGAGCCTTAGCATCTGGGTTAGTTTGCTAGCAAGTAGGCCACACCTCATCTGTAAGACAACCATTTTTTATATGGAAACATGAACTGTGGCGAGGGAATGTTCCATTTAGTTTCCTGGCATTGCACTATTGTGGTTACAACAAGGTTTGTCAAAATGACCAAATAAAACCTTCGATCATCCTGAAACAGTTCCTCTCTCTTGGTTTCTGTGTCTCTTTTTTCCTCAGCTGCTCCATCTTTCTCAGTTTCCTCATGTGCACGCTGTAAATAGAATTTATCTCCATGATCAGCTGAGAAATTAAATGTACCCACTCTGGCCTCAGTTTGCTTCTTGCTTGGCATAAATAATAGGATGTGTACTTACCGGCTGTAAAACCATCGTAAGTCTTTTATATGAGGCATTATAACCCAGTCGTTATTCCTTTCTTTAGTTCTTCTTTTGCTGATTCATGGTGATTATACAAGGCAGCAAATATTCAATTCATTTATCATATAATGAAAAACTTTTTACAAAGGCTAAAGTGCTTATATAAGATATGATCTTTACCTAGCATGTCTTTTATCATAGCACATGCTATCAGTAACATGTCTGTGCTAAATTTCATATCAATCCATTTAGCGGTCATATTTTCACTGAAAACCACAAATGGCTGCCTGCTGATTTTACCAGTGGAAGGTCACAGCCTTACAAAGTCAGAGGGAATCCTATTCTGAGTACCATGGATGTATCAAATGTCTTAGCTGTTCATCTAATAGTTCTTCAGATACATAAGTAGAGAATAATATACATATGCATCTGACACTGGCACTGTATAAACTGTAAAAACATGCAAACATGGAGGATGAGTTTAACAAACTGTGACGCACAAAATGCAATTTTTGACTGTTTTACACAGGATACACAGAGAGATGTAGTCAGTGTACTAAATTGTAGTGTTTTGAAAAATGTAAATTTGGTAAATTTTGTAAAATTCAGCAGAACAGAATATGTTATGTTTAGAAGTGAAATCTAAAGTCATCCTGATTAACCCTTGGATGCCTTTGTTTGGTCCATTTGCAGTTTAGTTTTGCTCGCACTGGGCTCATTTATTTATCAAACTACTTCTTTGAATTATTTTGGTTTAATAAGTGTTCAAGTAGAAAAACAGTTGCTTATAGCATGTTAGTAATGAATAAACTTGTGATAAGAACTACACTAGACTTACAAGAAACTATTTATCGGTCATAATCCACGCAGTGTTATTGGCGCTGACTAACGACAGACTTTTCCCCCTCAGTCATAAAAGGCTGATGGAGTGTTGTTGTCACCCGGCCAGTGGGTGGTGTGGGCACCTACGTTTGTGACTCAGAGCTCACAGGTCAAGTTTTCTGAAATTCTTGTGACTGCAATAACTAAAGAAGTAGATCACCTAAGATTTTCACATTTATACCATAGGTGTATCTACTAAAAATCCTGGACAATTTCAAATCTCAGTGACCTTGACCTCAAAGAGTAAGTCTTCTGACAATCTAGCGAATATGATAACTTGAGAACAAGATGACATTGTGAAATGATAGGTGTGTTTGCTAGGAGGCTGAGGGGTAACACTGGCAGTGACGATTATTATTACTACTTTTTTTTGATGTCACGAACATCACTTGTGGGCAAATTCCACTAGGCTGGTTGCACAGTGAGTCTGCGCTCAAAGGTTTGCTGGACCAGGAGTTATTTTTCAAAATGTGTTAATCACTTATTTTAGTGTATTGTTTATATTCTTGTTCAGTTGTGCCGGATTTAATCATCGCTTAGCTGTTTTTGTGTGCAGCTCTGTCTGTGTCTCTGGGTGTTTTTTCATTGGTAATTCTAAATTAGCTGTAGATGTGAAAGTGAGCGTGAATGATCGGTCATGATGTCTCTATGTATTAGTGCGACAATAGTTTGGTTAGCTTGTCAAACTATAGCAGGACTAACGGAGCTGGGATGAACTTTGGCCCCTCGGAGCCTTGAACTGAAAAAGTAGTAAAGAAAATACATGGATGGAAAATCCTTTCTCTTCATAACTAAGAGAAATGACAGATTACACGTTACCTTTCATCAGTCATACGTGCCAACTTTCACGATGTGAGAATCTTTTTCTACATCATTATAAAAAAGAGATGCAGATGTAACTTCAGGTTTTATACCTTATGTACACTATGCAAGGTAAAATGATAGACCGAGTTGTAAAATGTTCTAATATCATCAGAGCTCAGCATCACATAACCTCAGGCTGATAGTTCCTACATGATTACACTTTTACTTCAAGTGGTTTTAGCACAGGGGAGACATCTGGAGAGGGGCTCTTGTTGTTAAGAGTATTTTTTGTAACAGCGGCCAATTTTCTTTTGATAGACTATGCTTTGTTTTTGCTACTATGGGAGTTTTTGCAAGTGCGCAGTACATTTGCAAATAGAGGTTCTTTCAGCACCACAGAGCTGACAGTATCAGGTCTGCCAGTCCAATGAGGTGGAACGCTGGAGGTAAATGAGTGTGTCAAAATACACGAGAAAAGGGGATTGGGAGCAGTAAACGTAGATTATTGCCGGAGGGTTTCATTTCATTCAAAACTGTATGCATAAGGGTGACTGTGTTTCTTTGAAAAGTGAGCTTCATAAGGGAGCTTTTGCAAATCGCTCTTCGTAAATAACTGATGTACATTTGAGAAATAAAACATTTTGGGTAAGTGGCATATCAGCTCATATCGCTGGTCTTCAAATCTGTCACACAGGAGTTAATTGTATAAGACCATTCAACAGGCCATATATGCGCCTATAAAGCTATTATTCTAATTGGCTAATAGAGACTTGCAAAATGGAATTGTTATTGGTGTACATGTCTTTATGGAGATTTATTTTTTCCTTAGCCAGGCTTTTAGACATTAGGCAAAAGTAAGATGAAATACATCGGGAAAATATCCAATTTTTTATTACAAATTGAAAGAAAAATACACAAAAAAGTTTTGGGCCATCCAATAATGTAACAAAATAGAGGAAGCTGACAATTCAATTTAACTTGCTTTTTAACCCTTTAAAGCCGGTCAGAGCGGCACGCTCTTTTTTGCGTAACTATTTTTAAATCCCGGTAGCTCTGCAACCACATAAGCTAGCGCAATAAATTTTTTTGCATATGAAACCGGAGGAGTTGTACTTACATCTTATGCCATCAGCTTGTCCTCGGTCACAGTTTCCTTCCACATATAGCTTTGCAAAAACTGCATAAAAAGCGCTTGCAGCAACAAAAACATAATATTCCAGAAACACGCTTTGCCGATCCGATCAGCTGTTCATAACACTTCTTATGTTGGAATAGAATAGACGTCAGCGCGAACTTTTGCCTGTCCGCCATGACCTGCCCGAAACCGGAAGTGACGTCATTTTCGCTGAAATGTAGTTTTTTTTTCCATCAGGGCCTCATGAGCCTATACTGGTGTTTTTAAAAGTTATCATTGACTTTATGACTTTCTGTGTCGTTTCTGGGATGCTTAGAACTAAAATTGCACTGCTGGAAATAGTTTATTTTGATGCATATGCTGGTTTTTTGCAAATTTGCAGTATAATATTTATTTTCGTTTTTCCTGCAGTATATAAAAATTGGTGTATTTCAAAAATAAAACTATGAACACACTCAAAATAAATTTCCTGTGGTAGGAAACTATTTTGTGCAACTTTTTTGTATTTACAGTTTTGAGGGATAAACCTCTTAAATTTCTCTAACTTTAATATATGTTAAAAAAAAAAGCAAAAACGATTTTTAATTTTTTTTGTAGTTTATTGCACTTTTTTGCAATTTATGTAATTACTATGCACTTAATGCATACATATTATTAGAATCTGGGCTATAATTGTTGTATTGATGTATAGCAACTTGAAATGCTCCCAAAAATGGCACTAAAACATGTAAAAATATAATATAAGCTCTGGCGGACTTGGTTCTATGGTAGGTCTTAAAGGGTTAATCATGAGTCCAATTGGAATTATTCAATTTTAGACACGGTACTTTCTCCACAGGTAAGTTCCTATAATTGTAATTTGTGTCGCTCCATTGCATTGCAGTGACCCCCTGAGGCTAATTGGGCAGTGTGGTATTTAGTGATTCATCCACACAAAATCAGAGATTACTTGCTTATTACTTGTAAAATAATGTAAACTGGTGGAACTGGCAACTAAAACAAACCAAAAAGCAAATCTGAATTAGTATATTGCCTTGTTAAGTCATGTGTTTATATGTTCAGTAACACCCAGGATACCATTTAAAAATATACATATAAAATGGGGGAAAAAACAAGGAAACCACACTAAAAGTGCTATGCCTATATTAACCTCAGTATTGGCTTGGTGGTATTTTGGGAATTATTGGGCGAGTTTGGGCACTTTAGAATACTTACTGTCAAACTCTCAGCAGCAATTCTACTTTGATGTGTTTTTCTTAATTGATAAACTGGGAATGAGGAAAAATAACTGCATACATAAAAAATCCCATGGACTAGATAGCTCTGAAATGCCCGGCCTCTTTTGGCCCAGAAGATTAAAGATAATCTTAACTTGAAAGCCTGAATTTTATATTTGACCCAAATGTGTCTAACACTTAGTGATTTCTGGTGGGGCTGCAGGCATCACTGATGTCGCATGGGAAGATTTCTATTAGAGGTTCATAATGCAGATACACAGTGTGATCAGGCATCATACTTTGACATATTTGAAGGGTGTAAATGTAGCTTAGCTGTTGTATGCGGATGGAGTCACATCAGCAGAGGCTGGCAAATAATAAAAGTAACCAAAAAGTACAAGGTGTCAAATATCAGTAAAAAAAAAAGCCTTGAGGCACTGCACAAGGAAAATTAACACCTTATCAAAGCTAAGTTAAGATAAAAGCAATAAGACCGCTGGCAACTGTTTGAAAGATATACTGCTTTTCATCACTGCCCAAGGAGATGCCTCAACAGTGACGCTTCACATCACCTGCTTTACCCAATCTCCTATGTAACAGTAGCTCCAAGGAATTTTCAGATTTTCAGTTAAATAATATCAACTTTTTTTTATGCAGCTTTGAGAAACTGAGCAGAGTGCAAGGCAACAATGTTTTAAACAGCAGTAATTCCAAAGCACAATGTCATGACTTAATGAATAGACAACAAGAAACTGCTTATTATCTGTTTAAAATAATACAAGAATAAATAAGGCTTGAAATAGTAATATTTTAAGTAAGCACACCTGTAACTGTAGGACTGGTGCAAGGCACTGACATTTCTTCTTTATTTCACGTATTATTCAGCCATGCTTTTCTAGTTTCTAGTTCCAGAATTACTGATCACCTTTTCTTTGTCTGTTTCACAATTTCTTTCTTTTTGCTTTTTTTAAATCTCATTCCAATGTGGCATTGTTTCAGTTTTACAGTTTTTCTCAATTGCCGTGACACAATTGTCACATCGGAAATGTCATTCTCACCAAAATTATGGCAGTTCTCATAGCATTTAAGGCATTTGTCATAATACAGACTCCCCATATTCGTCCATGTTTCTGGGAGAGAGAAAAGAGTTTGATCAGAAAACACATGACAAGTTTCAACCAATGACATTCAAACGTCTCTGCTTGTCAGCTCTCAATTTTAACACCTGTGTAAGCACAGCTGCAGTCAGTTGCCATGGCAATGGCGCTGATTGCTGGAGAGAAATTAAAACCCACAATTTTCATTGACATGATTTAAAAAACCTGAATATGAACAAGTTGCTTTTTGTTTTGTTTGTCTTAAGGAGAGAATTAAAATAACATTTAAAAAATAAAACAGTTTTTCTTACAAAGTCCAAATTATAATGTGATTGGCTTGTACGGGGGAATATTCTCCCCCTTCTTATTTCTTATTTTTTTGCACATTTGTAATTTTTAAATGTTTCAAATAAACAAACATGTATTTATATTAGACAAAAATAACCAGAGTAAATAGAAAATAGATTTTTAAAATGATTTCATTCATACAATTTTTCTCAATTGCATTGATGAGCTGAAACATTTAAATGTGACAAATATGCAAAAAAGAAAGAAACGATGGAGTGGGTAAACACTTCTTCTTGGAACTCTATGGAATTTTCTTGTAGATCTTGTTTTAAGGAAAAACTGTTTTGATTAGCTGTCAGACTGAGATGAGAAATGCACAAAACACAAGAAAATTGCAAAATTGCATTAAGAGTATGGAGAATGATGTTCCTCATGTTAGAACTGAATCAGTGTGACTGAGAAAAAATGCAATAAAATACTGGAAACAGTTCAGGGGAAAATGTTGCAAATGGGTGCATCCATTAGCTGATATAATATGATACTATTTCAAATTAACATCAACTTGATGAGGCTATGTTTAGATCAATAAAGAGACATGTCGAATGAGTATTGTTACATTGTTTTTACTGTGGTAGTTTTGCTGCTAAGTGCATCTCATGCTGAAATGTAACCATACATAAAATTCGTGCACTTAAAGCATAGTACAAAATATGCGATCTAGAGTAACCATACATGGTTGTTGCTTTCTTATTTTACACACCCCACACCAAAATCGCCTAAAGTACCATAACTGCTGAAATCTATTCATAATATCAGCTGATTTTACCTCCAAAGTCCTTACAGGACTCAGGACTATGCTGCAAGCTATTCTCAGACTGCTGATGTTGGCTTTGTGTTTAATGGGGCCTAAGGGTGCTACAAGAAGATTAAATGTGGCCAGTCAGGGTCCTACTCATGTCACATAAAAAAGAACAAGGGCTGTGGTGCGTGACATTTATGAGATAGTTGACCAAGCAGTGAGTGTTTGGGGATGCTGTTTGCTGTTTGTCTCAGGTGTCTGCAGCTGAAAGAAAGACACTGACAGATGAACAGCGGATCGTAAAGTAAACAACATGTTATGCAAGATAATTATATACAAAAACAAAAGGCCATCAACATTGGCTGCACATACAATGTTTTGTGTTTTGTTTTATTTTGTTTATTTTAAGATTAACTGCAGTCGTGTGTCAAAAAGATAACAGTAACCATTCACACGCCCATTACACTATGGAGAGAATAAACGATATGCACCTATCAAGGCCTATGATCATCATCATCCACGTGACAATTTGTTTGTAATTGTGCATGTGCGTCAAGATGCATATCTACAGATTTAGCAACATCTGAAAACAGTATTTGTCCAGGATTATATATATATATATATATATATATATATATATATATATATATATATATATATATATATATATATATATATATATATATATATATATATATAAGTATAGTATATATGTATAGATAAATAAGATTGCTGATTGCGTACCTGTATTTATGGTACTTTCATGGGTAGTATGCCTTCAGCACATCTTCACAGTATGTTTACTAATAATGCCCCCTCTCAGCCACCCACTCTTATTCTACAACTATTTTTTGTAATGCATACAATATGTGGGTGGTAACAGATACAGTGCCATAGCCAAATGTAAATGATGCTTACATATGTAAATATGCAAATGTCATTTCCCACACACAAACTGGCATCCACGAAAGAATAATGTAAGGTGAAAATTCAATACAAAATATGCGATCTAGAGCTAACTTGCTGTGATGGGATGGATATCAAAAATGTAAAACACACAAAAAAAACAACATAGAATTTTTTAAAAAGTGATTGTTATATATGTAATATCACCAAATGTTAAAACTGCCTTTTCACTGACAAGTGGAACAGGCAATAAGAGCACTTCTACACTCATTATATTGCAAATTGAAATAGAAATTAGACTTATGTAAACACATTGCTTCATTAATGTGACACATACTGTATGTGCACATGCATATTCTTGTTTTTCACTTTCAGTCCCCAAGTTCTTAAACATCTTCCAATATTCTGTTCTAGTTATGATTAAATATGAATATTAAATATATTTTAAAAAATGTAAACTAATAAGTTAATTTATTTATTTTTGTCCTAAGTATGTGCTGTTTTTATGGTAGATGTTCATCTTAAACATTGCACCTACACTGACGTCATTGGAATAATGAGGTCAGTGTAGGTGCAAGTAGATAAGCCAAAATTTTAGACTTCTTTGAACGCAGACTTCTTTTTCCCCTGTTCTTGGCTCTTCATGATGTCAGTAGGAGTGGATATCCCAAACACTGCAATGGCCCACTCACCTGCTGTTCAAACATTCTGTTTGTGATTGGCCTCCAATAATATTTATTTTGACCTCTTAAAGTAATTCTCTTTGAATATTTAAACTTGTAAACTTGTTCATATTTTAGGAGACACGATAGAGAAGCCGGTGCAGTGTAGTATAAACTGATTATAGTCATTAGTAAGAATGTGCTGTATCTTTTGTTCTGTTTGTGTTGTTGGTCATCTATCACGGAGAACCTTTTCTACGCGCCAGGTGACAGGAGCTTATAACAGAGCTGTACACATACGACCTTTGTCAGTTTAAAAAACATCACCAAATTGCTATGTTCATCTTAACCTGATTCAAAGATACTGAAAGGAATAAAAAATATATTGCAAGCTAAATGTTCATTTATTCTCCTCATAGCTACTGACAAACACTGCATTTTTACTGCTTACACTTTAACTTAGTAGTTCTCAAACCAAGGGCCTGGCATAGAGCCACTGCAGTGGGGGTATGAACAACCAGGAGAAAAATATGGAGTGAAACAAAATTGAATGAATTCATAAGAAAACAAAACAAGAGTTTGTTGATACTCTTTTACTGACCTTTGTTTCACTAAAATTCAACTTGCATTCTTTTTTATTTATTTATTTTTAATGATTGATATCAAAAATGGAGGGGCGGGAGTACGAACTCTTTTTGTTTCTGCTTGGCAGCGTTGCAAAGAAGGTTTGTGAACAGCTGTAACTGAATGTCACTGTAGGTTTGTGAGCTTTAAAGTAACTTTGGAATTCAAAGGAAAACCACGGAAGTGTGTATCTCACTAATACTGATACTCAGTAGTGTTCTAATGTGAAACAAACCCACATTTGAGTGATGCTCTTTATGTCCACTGTGCTTAAAAAAAAAATGAAAAAAGTGCAAAGCAGTGACCTTGTGACTGAATATGGGGGTTTCTGCTGGGAAAAGCAGCACAGCAGCATAAAACCACAGGGGTTCTGTAAAAACCAAGAACCATAAACGGGAAATTACACTTGGAACAAAAGTAGCTGAGTAGATGGTTGGTGTTTTCTTGTTAACAGCGAGTCATTCCACACGATTTAACTGGCACCTTGGGAAATGCGCCATTTCTCTTTTGCCCTCTGCTCTTTCTCACAGCAGCCCTGCTCTTGACCTCCTCCTTCAGTTTGACCTCTCCATGTTAGAAGCTTTGTCAGTGGTTATAAACCCGGCCTCCGCTTTGGCAAAATGGATAATTTGTATCGCAGTCCCGGTTGTGTCACATGAATTCAGTCCTTGTTTCGCTGTGTGCCTTTTGTGCTCAACAACATCATTAAATTTGTTCTAATTTTGCCTTCTCCAGCAGTGACAGGACAGAAACACTAGGAAAAAAAAAAAGATCCTGTAACTGCTCTGCCAGCTACACACTGTTACAACACCTTGCCATACATCTGTCAGCTGGTAAGCATGTGCTCTCAAGTGACTTTCAGATAATTGCCACATTGTGACTGACTTGATTTGCATACATTCATTTAATAAATCAGACACTAAATTGGAAAAACCTGTGTGACAGTTATTACGGCGCCAACCCAGGCTGCATCTGTCCCGTGACCCCACTAATGAAAAGGATGCAGTTCAAGTGTGGGACTGTGCAGCGATGTGCAAAGACCACTTTTGGATTATATTGTAATTGAAGTGTGTAAATGGGAATTGTATACTTGTTATATACCTTCTCACTTCAGTGACAGAGGCATCTCCATAGAATATGCATTGTGGAGCCATGTCAGTGAAATGAATAATGCCTTTTCCACCAAAATAAACAACACTTTACATTGGTCTTTATAACAATTCAAACCTTTTTCTTTTCTGTATTTGTTATAAAAATAAACAACACAACAAATTTGCTTTTTCACTTAAGCTGGGCTTGTTTTTCTATTCCTCATTACTTTAAGCAAATGACTGCATTTTCCCACTATGAGATGAGTGATCGCTCTCTTCTGCATCCATCTTCATGCTTTTGTTAGTCAGTGTCAAACGGGGCACCAGTTCTTGCTCACAGAGTTTGAATTTAACTTTTTTAATGTCATTTAAAGTTTAAGAAAAACTGCTGGGACTTCAGTCTGGCTCGGTGCTGTTTGAACCAACTTTGAAGTTTTAAAGGGTGCGAAAAGAAAGAAACTATTTTAACATTACATGAACCAGATCTTTACTTTATTTCTTCCAGGGGAAATATTCCCAAGTAATCCTCTTAAAGGGATTTCCCAAGGCCTATAACAAGAGCATCAACCGGCTTTAGATTTTAGAGTTCCTAAACAGTTAACCATAAGAACAACACATATTGCTGTGATGAAGGACAAATGCTTATCTTTATAAACGTTAGTCAAAGCTATGATTTAAGCTTGGTCTTTCAGGAGCAAGTCCTAACAGTACAAATAAAATGATATTAAGCTATGCTTATATGAAATCAACTCTTTTTCAACAGAATGAACCTGGTGGTTAGTTTTGACTTTTTAAACGTGCCATGAATCAGTAAGTTATTTTGTCCCATTTTACTTTAAGTGATGCTGGTGGACAACTGGTCAAGTTCACTGCAATTTTCAGCTCACATAGTTTTTAATGTATTTGTACTCAAATAAGAAATTACAAGTATTGTTGAAAATAAGTACCATATATTCTGGCTAATATTTAGAGTGATAATACTCAGTTTTTAGTTCACTATTTAAAGGGGATCCAACAATTATTGCCGTTTTAACCCCCTATGACATTAAAAAAATTCCGCATATTTTGTGTAGGGGAAGTCTAAGGAGTAAAATGCATGCATTTATTTCGCAGGGAAAAATTTGGGATTAAATGGGATAAGATAATGGCACCAAAAATATACAGGTGATTACATACTAGGGCTGCCACGATTAGTCGACTAGTCATGATTACGTCGACTATCAAAATCGTCGACGACAAATTTAATAGTCAACGCGTCGTTTGAAGCTTCGTAAGATCCTGAAAGATGTAGGAATAAGTAGTAGGATTTAAGAGTGTAATAACGGACTGAAACAGAAGATGGCAGCACTGCATGTACAAGGATGCCAGCTGCCGTCAAACGCCGAAGAAGAAAAAGCAACTCCGGTATCGTAGCTGTGTCCAAATTCAGGGTCCGCATCCTTCGGAGGCCGCATTTGAAGGCTGATTATGTTACAGCGACGCGACGAAGGCTTTCAAAATTCGAAGACTTCTGCAAATGCTGCCGACAAATGCGTCCTACTTTTCCCCAGATTTGAAGGATGGGTCAGGTGTATCCTTTGTGGCCCAACCTATCCCAGAATTCATTGCACGGCTCAGCCAATTCCAGTTTCCAATAATGGTGGCAGCTACTTAGTTTTAATATTACTCTTATTACTCTTTCTGGGTCACAAAATAAACTTTTAACATATTTTCAGGTGAGAATGTAGCTGTGTAAACTTATCTGCTCAGTTTATCAAGACATCACATCTTTGTAAAAGTGCTCAGACATTTTTGGAGACGTCTGTTACCCACCATCTTGAAAGCTAGCCGGGGTTAAAGGCGCATTAGAGCCAGTGAGAACAGCGGACTCCCGGCATATATTGTTATATTTTAGATAGCAGAGCAGACGGCTGAGTTTGTTAAGCTCCACTGAGACAATCTGCAAAATTCATTAAAAATTTAATAAACTGTCATCTTGTCTTTATTTTTCGTTAGCACATACCTTAAACACTTCAAGCTGTAAGCTAATGATAGTTACATAAGCGCAGACACTGATGCAATAAGCTGTATGTTTTATGTCCAATTGATGCCCGATCTGATTAGTCGACTAATCGCAAAAATAATCGCTGACTAGTCGACTATCAAAATAATTGTCTGTGGCAGCCCTGTTACATTAATTAATTTTCATTCATACGAATATGAAACTGCTTAGTGTGAAGTATCAGATTAATAAAATAACTTTTTTTTAAAAATTAAACTTAAGCTCTTTGGCTAGGATGTCAGATAATTGTATTAAAAATGCTCCTTAAGACAAATACAGAGCAGAGGTAAAGTTCAGTTATTTCGAAGCCTGTCACACAGCAATTGTCTGCCTTTTTAAAAGACAGACTGTTAATCAAAACAGCCACTCACCAACCCTAAAATTGGTAAGTTATAGCAAACAAATTCACCTGTTTTGCAACTTTCTTATGGGAGGAAACCAGCACTAAAGACCCAAACCGTTTAGCATCGCTGAAGTTGGATGTTTAAATCTGAGGGATTGACTCAGTTTTTGGTGACAGCATTTTACTTAATACTTAAAAATCCTGCATGTTCCGATTTGGTCTCCATTAACTGCGGCTGAGTGAATCTGCTTTTTATATGCTGGTCAAATTTGGCATTTTTATTCTATCATACTGTGTTTGTGGCTCCACAGCGGCATTAAAATATAGCCTCATGGCCTAAACTACAAGCTGTTACTGTTTAATTGAAGAAAGGCAATCAGGAATAAAGGGAGGGAAAAAAGAAGAAAAGAAAACTGTGATTACAGACACAAATTCCTGTTGTCTAGGCAGGTCCATTACCAGGCCACTGCTGATTCACATCATCAGAATGACTGGGAAATTTGTTAACGAGCAAACATTAGCCTTAAAACCCTATCACCACAGTGCTGTGTAGGAAAGGCAAAAATGTTCTAGCTGAATGAATAATTGGCACACACTTAAAAACTGGTTGGCCCAAGATGATCTAAGGCATCATTGCATGCAAACAAAATCAGTGTAGGTGTTAAGTGAAACGAGTGTGTTCAGCAAAGCTTCCCTGGATTAATAAAAGGTGGACATGCGGTGGACATATTATTGCTGTCAATGGTCTGGCAGCCCTCTGCCATGTGTGAACGTCAGTTGTATGTTTGAAAATAAATTCATTAAAATCGCCACATAATTATTCATGTAGTTGGCTGCTGATTCAGGACCGTGGACAACACCATCTTCTGCAGACAAAATCAGCACCAAGGACAGCACCAATTTTGGCCACAGTGTAAAGAGGAAGTTAGCGCTGCAAATTCAATCTATTTCAGAGTCTGTTGTATTTATTTCATTATTTACCGCATTAACGAAGGCAACGAGGGGTGGAACTAGTCAAAAAATATCTTAAAAATCATATTCAGCTGTTGTGTTTTATTACACAATTCACCGGGATGACTGCCAAAATGCCCGAAGATCAGCTATCTCACAATTTATGTGAAAATAAAAACACAATTTTTGAATACTTTCCACTCAAATTCATTTCCAGAGGGCACATTTGCCACATGAGCCCTGCACTGTTCTTGCTTTTAACTTTACTTTTCTTGGCACTTGTTTACCATTCATCATTAATAACCCTCAGTAATTCCATAAGTTTAGTTATTTTAGTTTAATTATTTGTTGTGGTGCTTGGATGCGTTCTTTTCATTAAGCTCTGGCTCTTTTCACTCTTCTTTCTAGTGAAACACTGGAATTTGAGAGTTTTCAGTCTGTTGATAAATTAAAGCTCCTTCTTCAGACTGTGCCCATTACACTGGCTTCTGATTGTGGTGCTTCACTCAAGCTGCACAGCTGCATCAACCCCCTCCTGTCAAACCCTGCCACATGCTGAGGCCTGGGCTACTCTTGACTCCCTCACAATATGGCTGCCTGGTGCGCTGCGCACACACACACATCAATTAGAGAAAGGTTACCTTGTGCTGCTGCTGGCTGGTTGTCTTCCTGGCACCAAAAGAGGCACAGAGTGAAAGTATGAGTGGAAGAGCTGACTTCTCACAACACCTCCACCCCCACACCTCTGTCCCACCAGCAACATTAACCATCGCAACCACCACTCTGTTCCTGTTTTCCAAATATGGCCTAGCTATTTTCAAAAGGTCACCTTGCCCTTTTTTGTTTCCTTTCAGATTCTTTCCAAACAATGAAAGTGCACACATGGAGCAAAAATTAATATTTACCTCGGGACCTTTAGAGGAAGTGTGGTTTTTCAAAAATGCAAATCTTAATATAAGCAACGAACTGCCTTGGGCACCAGTGCTATTATTTAATTAGACATGGTGGTATGAGGTTCAATATTTATTTGGGAGAGGTGTTGTGTTTATGCCGCTGGGTATTTACTGGAGCAGCAGAGGTTAAAATCTTAAGCCAGTCTCCTTTGTTCGTCAGATTAGACTTCTTGCCACCATGACCATTGGCAACTGGTGCAACTGGCATCAAAGTATTCATTATAGAAATGCACTATGCGTACTGAGGCTGACGGGAATGTGCACTTGCGTGTCTATTTCTTCTTGTATATGTGTAAGTGTCTGTGTTGCTGCAGGTATATAAGAGAGCACAGTGACAGGTTAAGCAATGCACCCTTCTGGTAAACAATGGAGCCTGTAGTCTTTAAACCCGTGTGTATTTTTTCCCCTTTCACTGTGGGCTCATTTTTCACACACATATAAAGTCCTGTACTTTTATGGAAAAGAACAATCATGGCTTGAATTGGCGTGTTCTTCAAAAACCTCCTCTGGAAACTGATCTGGAAACTGGTGGTACAAACTGTCTGCAGCTAAGTATCCATCATAATCACTTTTCCTTTATTTTTCAACAACTTTATAAAAACTTGCTTCCCTGTTTAGTTTGTTCCGCAGACAGGTTCATGGTCATAGCTGAGGCATCTCACTTCTTGCACTGAAGAGCTCCGAATTGTTGCTATTATTATTAATATTATTATCATTGCAAACTGTGTCATTTTGGCAACTATTGTATTAGACAGTGAAGGATAAAAAAGAAAATGATAACTTTATTTGTATAGCACTTTTTAAAACACAAAGATACAAAGTGCTTCACAGCTAGTAAAAGCCTAGATTAAGGATAAGTCAACATAATCAACCATACTGTTTCACATACATTCCAACATACTCACTTTCATTTACACAAATAGATGCAAACTATGAAAGATTAGGAGAAATCTACTGAATGAAAATGCGTTTTCAGCAGTCGTTTAAAACAAATCACAGATTCAGCTCACCTGATGAGGAAAGCTTTCCCAAACTTAGGATGCTACAGTCTCAAATGGGTGATTATATTTGGCTTTACGGTAAGAAGGTGGAACAATTACAAGACCTTGATCAGATGATGTGAGACCTTGGCTGCACTAATAAGGTCTCAGTTGCTCTCATATATAAGCAAGGGCCTGTCAGTGTAGGGCTTTATGTGTTAATAATAGGATTTTAAAGCAGATTCTGAAATTCACTGGGAGCCAGTGAAGAGAAAAAAGAATAGATGTGATATGTGAGTGCCGACTCATTTTTGTTAACATCCTTCCTGCTGTGTTCTGCAACAGCTGGATATGGGCTGTGGAGGACTAAGAGATGCATATGAAAACATGAAAACAACAATCAACGCAGGAGAAAATGAAAGTTCAAAATGACCGTATGACAGCAACAATTTGATTTTAGCAATATTTCTTTAGATGAAGGAACAAGATTGGATCAGCTAAGAGATGCAGGTGTGTTCAAAATGCAGATGTTGGTCAAAGATGGTACCGACGTTCTTATCAGGTG
This sequence comes from Neolamprologus multifasciatus, assembly GCF_963576455.1. Lineage (NCBI taxonomy): Eukaryota > Metazoa > Chordata > Actinopteri > Cichliformes > Cichlidae > Neolamprologus > Neolamprologus multifasciatus. The sequence goes on from NC_140454.1 coordinate 31,012,748, forward strand.
ATTTGTTCTTATCAGAGGGGGCTGATGTACTGACTGATCGCCTTAGAGGAAATCTTGTGCCAAATACAAGAATGAGTTTTACTAGAATTGACAATACAGTTGTTGAGGTTGGTTGGCTTCACAGAAAAGTACACCTGTGTGTCATCTACAGTACATAGCAATGATCAGGGCTTCTTTTGAAACTGTTGAGTAGATGGCCCAGGGATAACACACATATAAAGAAAACTGAACTGGTCCAAGACTGGAGCCCTGGGAGACAAAACAAGGGGGCGAAGATGAGGACACATAGACTCAAATAAATTCTGAAATATCTGTCAAACTCTTTAGGAGCAGTGTCCGTGATGCCAATGCAGTTTTGTAACATGTTAATATGAATAGTGTGATCAGTAACAAAGGCTCCAGATAAATCTCATAAGAATAAAATCGAATCCCAAAAGGTTGATTCTGTTCACGTAGTCGTACATCCAGATGAACAGAATCAACCTTTCGGGATTTACTTACCTGGATGATTGAGCATGTGTCAAGACAATAAAATCGAATGTTCACCTTTATCAGTGAGGCATACGAATATTGTTAGTAATTTTCAAAAATGTTCTCCCAATGCTGTGATTTGTCGGCAACTGGATTGCAATTTCCAATTAAAAATTTTGTTTCACTCAAGTAGCTGAAAGAGCTGATGAGCAGCTTTCTAAAGGCATTGTTTTAATGAAGGGAAGTTTGGAAATTGGCCTGTAATTATGTATAACAGTGGAATCAGGATTTTTTTTTAAGCAGAGGGAAGAGGTTGGCTGTCTTAGAGCAATCTGAAATGCAGCCAGATGAAAGGCATTGATTTGTAATAAAGAGAAACCGGGGAGATGACAGGTAAAACCTCTTAAATGAACTTAGGAGGGATGATGCCAGTTGGACAGGAAGACGTATGCACCTTTGACACTGATGGTATTGAACAAGAACTTTGGTTGTATTTACTGTTGTTAATCAAACCAACAAATGTACTTCATGTGGATGAAGGAGTTAGAAAATCTTTCAAATGGAGGTAGTGTTTTTCCACTTGGATTCAGCTTTTCTGCACTCGGTGACAGATATGATCAGTGATACAAGGTGAAGTATTGGGATGACTAATCTGGCTTTAAAGGGCTCCTATGTTTTTTGTTTTTTTTTGCAAATGCAGAGTCAAAATAAACAAAACAAAAACACCCCAAATGGATCAAAGGGAAATATTTGATTGGATTACTCGGAGAAAAACAACACCTCAAATTTGTAACTCTGATTTGGGAGGGTTTTTTTCTCCCCTGTCTGTAGCTTTGTATTTAATACCATGTTCAAATCGCAATCTGCAAAATGATCATCTAGGAAATGTGCAGCAAACATTAAGAGGAAGAGAAACCAGATTCCAGGTAAGACAAAAAGGCTTAAATGTTAATGATAGAATGGTGAAAGAACACTCAATAGAAATGAAAACAATGGGAACACAGAAAATCAAAGGGAGTGGGTGGGATTTGAAAAAGATTAAAAGGATTGAGACGGAGGCAGAACAGAATAAAGCCTGTGAAGCTGACATGGCAGCAAGAATTTCATGTGAGCCAGAGCAGATCAAAAGTTATTGCAAAGACGGTGGAAAAAAGAACAAGAAATTATGAGGAGGGAAAAATGGAGGAAAAGAACGATGACAGCAGAGGACTCCGAACTGAAGAGGGGCTACAGCCCATGAGATGACTTTGGGTAGACACTAGAGGGCCACATCACAGGAAGAAAGACAGAAAAGGACAAGCAGGGACACATCTGTGCGGACACAGCCAGCCATGTGAGACCGATGCTCTGTGGGGTCACCTGTCAGAGCACGGACTGCTAGGAACAGGGGCAAGGGCAACACCGCAGGAGACAGGTAGGAAGATGGTTCATGCAGACAGAAGGAGAAACACACAAAAGGATTCTCATGCAAGTGGAAAATTTAACCCCCCGCAGAGCTGAAAGAAAGCAAACTCCAAAGACACATAGTGACTGTATGACATGCTTAGCTTCCATTATTAGTTTCAGTGTTACTGTTTTTGTAACGTTGTTAGGAGGGCATGTGCCAGAGATAAGATTTAGGAAAATCACTCTAGGTATTATAATAAAAACACATCACTTTTTGACTCATAGACATTCAAAGTCTCACAACTTAAATTAATCTGAGTGCTAGCATCAAATATTGCCGTTCAGTACATTATATATATATATATATATATATATATATATATATATATATATATACATATACATATATATATATATACATATACATATATATATATATATATATATATATATATATATATATATATATATATATATATATACATATATATACACATATATATATATATATACATATATATATATATATACATAGTGTGCGACAAAACTTTGTCATCACTACCAACTTCTCTTGATGTCCTATTTAAATAAAGTTAAGTTTTTTGTTACTACTTTTTTACTACTTACTAACTAACCATCTCAGGGCATCAAACAGAAGTATTAACCTGTGGACTGAAAGATGAAGTGACAAAATCTGCAGTTCCTCTAATGTCCATTTCATTCTAGCTCCAAAAGTGTGTCACGCACGTACGTACCAGCACGTTAAACACATCTGTGATAAATTATAAAAAGGGTAACGAGGCTTAAAATTAGGGGTTTGGTGAACTCCCCAACTGTTTTTGAACTTTGAATTGAGTTACATAACACATCGTGATGTGAGGCTGGTAGAAATGTAGTCATTTATTACCGTGGTATTTATGGACTGAGTCTGCATATACAGTTTATCAGCTTGCTAACCAGCTTTGAACTCTAACCTATCACCACAAGAAAGCTAACTTTAAGGCTCCAATTAACAAAGTCCAGAAGTAGATGATGTCACTGTTGCTAGATCCACTTTTCATATTTGGTTTCATGTTTAGACTTCACGGTAAGCATCACACAGTGTAGCTCCCGCTGGACTCATGGCAGTTTTGAATGGCAAATGCTAATGCCGCGTTTCTTCACAGTGATGGGCAAAGATCCAGGTTTATCTCAGCTTGGAGACTTCATTTATTTTTAATATTAATGTATACAACTGTGTACTTTCTGCACTAGTCAATGTAGCATTTTGCCAAAAAAGTCACAGAATGCAATGCACGCAATAATTAAATTAATTCAATATGTAAAATATGTGCCAAAATAGTTTTAATATTTGGCAGGATTTTTCATTTGTTTGGTGAAGTTTCTAAAAACGCAAACTCTGAGCCTGGCACTTCTGAGACAAAAGGCAGTTGTGTATACTCAAAAATCAAGCAAATACACATATTATTTCCTGTATATTTCATGCAGTTTAATCATATGTTTCAATCAAGCTTTACAATCCCGAGTAGCGGGGCAATCAACAAAAATAACCACCTCTGCAGGTGGGTGGAAACTTTAAACAAGTGTAAAGAAGTCGTCTATGGAGTCAAGAATCTGGCTTCTGGATTTCTTCACTTTTCTCTTTCCTTGCTGGTTTGTGAGCAACATCATTTCCCCTGCAGACAGAGTGATTTATGAGACATAGATGAATAAATACATTCATAGGACAAAAGTGAAAATTACAAAAAGCAAAGAGTTAATTGGTGAAGGAAAGCCACAAATATTGGCACAAACAAATAGCCCAAATATGAACAATGCCTTGGGATGAGTCACAGAGAGCTGAGAATGGCTTAGGAAGCCTTGCAGATGCTTCCTTTTATCTCTTTGTGCTCTATTTTAGCCACTATACCACAATGAGTCATAGGTGCATCGTGTGCGCCTCTCTCTTTTTTCATTGACACACCCCTCCCTCCCCTTCCCTACCCCCCTTTTTTTTTATAAATACGCGAATGCTGATTAAAATTTACCGTTTCAAATAGCAATGCCAGGTGACTCAAACTGGGCATTGTCTGATCCTGGTAGAGGGGAGGATTGTGAAAAAAAGCTTTTCTTAATCTAAGTGTATTTATCTATATCATCCAACACTGTTCTACATATAACTATGTGTGGAAATATGTCTCACTCATATTTAAATTTGTTATAGTGGAACAACAGGTTAGCTAGTGATAAGAAAAAACTATTTTCATACATTTACTTTTACTCATCTATAAGCAACAATTATCTAAAAGAAAATTAGGAAACATCTTAATTATGAGTATAAATTACTACAGGATTTAGATTTGGCTTCCAAAAGCAGAAAATGTTACATGCGACACAGAGGCCCCATGTGATTGCAGTAAGCTTTATTGGTACCACCGGTGATTTAGCAGCCGGGCAAACGTCCTCCAGCTATGCCTGGCTGAGACGGGAGCTTCTCAGGGGAAGAGGGAGGCAATAAAGTGACTGAATGCTTTGGCCTGCCTGTGACCAGTTTTTGCTGACTTGCCAAATAAAAAGTAGTAATTTAAAAGTGGGAAACATGTTGATTTGTCACACAAAAAACTGGTGTTAGATGTCATTTGCAGTGCTTGCACAGACCCCTTGAAGAGAGACAGATCTAAGTTATGTAAGAAAAGAAAATGAAAGAGTACGTGATGAAATAACTGTCAGAAGCAGAGAGGCTGTCGATGGAGTAACTGGAATGCACTAATCCAGATGTAACATTTTGAGATATATACCATATTTCATAGAAGACTGGTTGCAAATGACTTGAAAGACTAAAATGTTGCCTGTGATCTCTAAGTGTTAACGGATGAGCAGATTGTGGGCAGTAACGTTTGGTTGCTGTGCACAGTTGGTTGTTTCCGAATTTTGACACAAAGCAGTACCGCTAATGGACTCCTAGAAGCATTTACCAGTTATATGCTCTAAGCTACTGATATCCTGAGGTTTTTATCCCATCGAGAAAGACCATCAAGACATGTCAAGAAAAATCACACATTAGCTGCTGCCTGTAGATGTTATTATCTCTATGTTACCACAGCTGACTCGTTCTCAATGATTCTTTTATATTTGATTACACTTTGTGGCTACATACCGTACACGGTAGAAAGAATGGACTGAAAGATTAATTTTTTCAGGCTGAAAGACAGCAGCCTTCTTGACTATCTATGAAAACAACAAAACTGAATAGCTGTTGTACTGCAGGGTAGCTAGTTTGCATTCTTATTGTGTTATTACATTAGTTGCACAACCAGGCTGTTTTTAGTTTGGCATACGTCTTTTAAAACAAACAAAGACTTGCATTGTAGGATACAGACAAGAGTAAGACAGAGTTGGAAGATTCCTACACATTTTGTGGTTGTAAACCAGATTAAAACTTGTGCAAAATTGAGTTTGTAAAATTATGTAGGAATTTGGCTCGCACAAAGTCTATTAAGGCCTGACAAGTTAAAGAAAGTTTTAGGACTAGAAACAAAGCGCAATCTTATTTTTTTTGTATTAGCTAAATATTTCATGTATATTTTAAAGAACATTAAGCTGCTTTAAGACAAAGTCTGGGAGTCAACTCCAGTGACCAATCTGTTTGTCATTGCTGCTGTGATATTAAGACAAATATATGAGGACAATCCCAAAAGTAAGGTCTCCTATTTCTTTTAGAAATACAAACAAGTGTTTATTTTCTTTAATATTTACATGATTTTAAATGTTTAAGAATTATTTATTTTTCTACATAATTGACATTCAGTTGATGCATTTTAATAGATGCTGTGGCAGTTTTAGAATTGTCGTGTCATACCAGGTCGCCACCATGTCCTTCAGGAAGTGTTGAACCTCATCTTTCATCTCTTCATCAGAGCAAAGTCTATTCCTGACTGGCTGACCTGCAAACGTTCTTGACATACATCACAACTGTACTCCGGTCAATTGTTTTTCATCCAGTTTAACGCCTTTTGTGTTCAAAAATTGAATTACTGCAAGAACTTTGAACTTGGCGGTAACGTTCAAATGGGAGCTCCATTTTCAAGGCCTGCCAAGCCAAGATTGAGCATCGCAGCGAAGCCGCGCATGAGATTTTAGGAGTGGAGGAAGCACCTATCACAACAGTGTGGCCAACAGCCCTACGAATAGTTTCTCTACGTCCCCACCACTTTGGAGACCTGACTTTTGGGATTGCCCTTGTGTAAGCTAAATAAATAACATGAAGTTTAGAGTGTTTACTAAATCACTTCACTTCTTGATCTTCTTTTGTTTTTGTAATATAATAATATAAGCTTCTGCCATTTTATTCAGTTTCTCTTGACTTTTTTTGTCAGCACTTGTCTCTAGTTATCAGATCAGTTCCCTCAGTGCATGCATGTTCTCTTGTTCTATTCTTCCAAGCCCAAGTTTTCCAGTCATTCCCTGTATTTCCGTTGTGTTCTCCTGATTCAGGTTTGATTTTCTTGTTTTCTTTATATTCTGTGAACTTTACCATCAGATTCCAGTGGAGGGAAATACATGCACTTTATTATGTACATCTGTTCTGCTGATTGTTAATGCAAATATCCAATCAGCCGATCGCATTATAGCAAGTCAGTGTGTTTAGGCATGCAGACATTCACACTGGCTCACTAATGCTGGACAGTAGTAGACTGAAAAAACACTGTCTGGTCTGATGAGTCTTGATTTCTGTTACCACATTCAGATGGTGGAGCAGAATTTGGCATAAACATCACGAGCGCTTGGATCCGTCCTGCTACAGATCTGCAGCAACTGTGTGATGCTATCGTTTCAGCATGGACCAAAATCTCTAAGGAATGTTTCCAGAACCTTGTTGAATCTATGGCGTGAATAATTATGGGAGTTCTAACGGTAAAAGGGGTCCAACCCAATACTGGTAAGGCAAACCTAATGAAGTTGTTAGTGCATGTAAAAATACATATAATTTAGTGCTTGTATATTTATTTTGATGGGATAAACTATCAAAGTTAATTTGAAATGCCTCAAATGCCTACACTGCGTCACCGACGTATTGATTAATTTCTAGTGAGTTACTGGTGCACTCAAAAAAATGAAATTGGGTGGTTGTTACATGCACAAGATCCAAACTTGTAATTTGAACTAAATAATTCCGTGTTTCTATGGTGAATTAAATCATGTAGCATCTGCATGAAATTCAGCAACTTAATTTGTTCTTGTTGAGATGACATGATACAATCCAGTAAGAGTGGCTGGATCCAGGCAACTAACCGCTCTTACTAGATTATTAGATTATTGTTATTCTAAATTACCCAAAGGTGTTGAAGTGCAAATGGTTGTTTGTCTCTGTATGCTAGACTAGCAACCTGTCCAGTCTGTACCCTGCCCCTGTTACCCTATCACTTCCGCAGCCCAGATAAAGATAAGAAGATGGGTGGATTGGAAGTTGCTGTAAATCTCTTGAATTTTTTTGTTGAACATTATGTAATATGAATACAACATGTACTACAGACATAAATTACATTTCATTCATTCAACAAGATTATCATTGGTGTAACAAACAAATATTTTACTAGTTCATGTAACAAGACTGCCTTTTGATGTGCCAAAGTGTTTAAACAATATAAGATGAATTTAAATAAATCTAATTAGACTAATGTGGTACAAACATGTTGATTGAACAAAAGTCAAATTAACTGAATGTTAATGTTAATATTATGTTAAACCTACACACATATATTGTGTTGACACAACACAACCAAGATGGATTAATATAACATGATTTGTTTAGATGGAATATAAGTGGCAAGATAAAATTACGTTCATCCAATGAATTATTTTTTTGAGTGTGGTCTAAGATTGCATTGTTTGAAACTTTTTGTGTTTGAATTTAGAGGCATTTAGAGGAAAAGATGGAACAAACAGAGCAGCATTAATGATCTCTAAATGTGTCATTCAGTTCTTTGATGGAGTGCAAGTTTCGTCTGTCGTCTGTGAGCATCATTTCTCACAGATGTTGAACACAAGTTCAAACTTTTCGAGCATAAATATTGTGTTGACATAGAGATTTCCATTAAAAGTTTCGCTTTTCTCTTGTTATTTCAGTTATATTTACATGTTCAAAATAAAATGATTCCATCTATCTATCAAGTCATTATAAGAATCTGTATATATTCAACAAATAACAAAACAGGAGCTGGAACAAAATGCAGAAACATAATAAGGTCTATTTTTTTCCAGTTCATCTGATTTTATTTCAGTACATGCTGTAATAACTAAAGAATATTCCTTCTGAATCAGGATTTTAATCAAATGGATTATTCAGGTGCCTGTTCATAGCATTTTTTAACATACTATATTTCATGTAGCTGGAAATGTTACCCACAATTTAGCTTAATTGCCCAAGAGAACTTGGCAGTGTGGCAGTTCATTAATTTGACTTTAACTGTCGGCATTAATTAAGACTGGTTCTTTTTTCCATAAATAAGTGCATGTAAAATATAAATCCCACCTCACATGCTGTCATTATTCACTGTGTGCGGAGCGAAATTTGTCATCCTGAATCATGCTACATCATTCAACTTCTGTTCAAATAGTCATTCACGTGTCCTAAGTTTGCATTACCTAATCCTGACAGGCAGCAGTAGAGTGTATTGAAATATACACAAAAGTATAAATGAGGTATTTATTTGTAATAGTCATTTTATCTGCTGAATGTTTATGTTACTCAAATGAAAATATGTGATATGTAACAGGTGAGTAACATGGCTTTATGACAAGAAGAGCAGTTTCACAGAAGTAAAGATGAGCAGAGGTTTACATGTAAAGGTTCATCTCCAAAAATCAAACAAGAAATCAAACAAAAAACTGGAACATCTTCAGAATAATGTTTCTCAGACTTTGAATAAAGACTTTGTAAAGACTTTGAATATCTTATCATCATCATCAACATCATCATCATCACAATTTCGTTTGAAAAATGCATTAAAGGTTTCAGAACAACATCTGCTTCCATATCATCTTCCTGTCTGCATATTTAAGCAAGACAAAGCTAAACTGTGCTGCAGCCTTAGCAACAGTTGTACAGCTTAACAGACAAGTCTGGGTGCTGAACCGACCTGCCTGCAGTCCAGCTCTTTCCCCACCAACATTCATCGCCCAGAGGTCTAGCTGCTGGTCTCCTGAGTTCCCAGATGTTTAGACACTGTTGTTAAAAGAAGAGGGGACTCTTCTGCCCAATCGCAAACATTTTCAGATGTGTTTTAATTAAATGCTTTGTTTTCTGTCTTTGACATTTATTATGTTTTCTGTGTTTTCTTTAAAGTAGGACCCCTCTATTTTACAGTATGGCTTTATACGATTTGCAAATCACTGGATTCTGTTATTTACACAGGTCCTAACTTCTGTGTTGGAAAGCAAAGTGAGGTTGAGGTACACGTTTTTAAATAGTAAAAGTTTTAAGTCTGGCAACTGGGATAGCCCCCAGCATCCCATCGTACTCCTGAACTGGATAAGCGGAAGAAGATGGATGGATCAATAGACTACTTTGTTGGGGGACACGTAAAGATCATGTTTTTAGACAAAATACATCCTTTAACCACATGTTACATGTTACCACATGTCTTGGTAATGATATACAGCTTATGATAAATTTCACTAGACATACAAAAAAATGTTCAAACACTTGCTGAAATAGTACTTCTTAGGAATTAGAGCGCTCTTTGGTAAAACAAAAAAAAGGTGAACTAACTGATATCAGTAGTGTCGGCACGTCTTCAGGTATTGTTATCAGCCGTAGAGTTAAATTCGTCATTCGTTTTGGATGTGACAGAAACAACTTGAAAGTTCCACTTTGTGCTGTGTATTGCTTGCTTGTCTGCTTTTGCACCCAGTTAGTACAAGTCCGGCCTACCTGTCATAGCTTTGCTATTCAAAGTACCTGACCTGAACAAGCATGGCTTTGAAAGATTTGAGCAGGTTGGCATTTTCATTGAAATTCCTGGTCGGTGTGTGTGTCAGGGGCACTGAGATGTGTGATGCAGCCAGTAATTTCGCTGCTTGTGGTCTTACAAGCTTTGTTCTTATCTTAGCAGGACACTGTTCTGATTTTAGTCCTGTGCCCAATCTTTTGGAAATGACTTACAGTATGTATATTGCAACAATAAAGTAGTTTTTATATTCTTGAGCAAAGGTTTTTGAAAGATTTTTTTTAACTTATGGTTAGTTTATGTTTAATGTTACTTTAATAAAATACTTACTTTAAAAAATTCTCAGCGGGACTCAATTAACAATATATGAATATGAATCAAGCTTAAATTGATGTTAAATACTTTATAGAAAATTTATAAATACTTACCTATATAAAAAACACTATGTTAACTAAAAACTGTAACCAGATTGCACATAATGGTTCACAGTGTACGGTATGCTGCTGTATTTGTTTACACTAAATTGAGGTGAACTGCTAATCTTTGTTAATGTCAACAAGAGATTGTGTCACTTTAAAATGCCAAGTCTGCTTGTTAATGAGTAGAGTGCCTTTCATCATTATAATTGGTTGTCTATTGACTATACTGACACTGGATTGCCAGTAGTTTGGATATTGTTCCCCCATTCTCTCACTGATAAGCCCCCATGATTAGCAAAATATTAAAGGCACAGTGACACTTTTCATAGAAAAATAAGAAAGAGGTGGAAAAATTGTAAATGGGGAAAATAGCTGCTTTGTTGACAATAAAGGAACACGTGGGGCCTCATTACAGATGAGCATTGCCATTTCAAAATGACATATGCGCAGAATCTACATGTCAATGGGTCCCTAGTGTGCAGTGTACTGATAATACTATTGTAAAAGAAATGATTTAGCTAAGAAGGCACAGACGCACGCACCCAACTTGCACGAGCACAGAGAAGTAATGCATGCATTATGAGAGAGAGCTATACTTCACTGACATATGGCTTTATGACTAGGGTAAAAATCTTCTGTCAAATATCCAGCAACTTTATTGCCGCAATAGTAATGCTAGTGGATTGCACTGCTATTGAAGCAATGCAGTCTATTGGAAATATGGTAATTACATCTGCACTATGTGTCATTTATATTCTTCCCCCTTCCTTGTTTGTACAGGACACAATTCTGTCACTGTAACATGTGCGTCTGTCTCAGTTAATGCACGCGAACATGTGCGAATCTGTTTGAACACCTTTCTTACCTGCTAGAGGTTTCATATATTCCAGCAAAGACTTTTATCTCTTGTAACTTTCTGTCAGTTGCATACGAACATGAGAGAAAAAACAAAAACCCACAGAATCGGATTTGAAATGAGAGTTAGAGTGAAGATGAGGTGTTAGGTGGACGGGGGAGAGGTTACACATACCAAAGGCTGGTCCGAGGCTCTGTGACAGGACCAACAAATGTGGCCTCCAGTATGAGAATGATGGACTAAAAGATGAAATTTATCATGAATTTTAAAATGCATGTGACTAATAATCAGAGTGGGACGCAGTGTTATTCACACAAATGTCTGTGTTTGTGTACATGTGTTTAGTGCATCAGTCTCCAGCTGCCCACAGCTTACAAACTGTCTGCAGCTATCATGGAAGAAGGCCCTCATTGTGTGACGGACAAAAGCGGCGTGTGCCACTGGTTGGAGATAACAGTGATTTATGAGGGCCTGTCTCTGTGGCAGCAGGCAAACATGCACTTTGGGGGTCTGTCTGTGAGCGGACCACCATTATGTACCTGTAAGAAGAAGCTGGCAGGAATGTGCAGCATATTCACCTTTACACTGGCCAGCCGACTGGATGTGCTATTGCACTGAAGCCTCAGGGGAGTGGAGAAATGGTATCATAAATAAAAGGATAGAAGGGATTGCATTTATAACGGGCCACGGATGCAGAGTGTGAGAGAACTGCAGTTCTGAGAGCTGCTGTGGAGGAATCTGGTACTGGAGTGTTCCAGAGGTATTTATCTTCTGATTTCACACATGATATCTTAGCAATTAAGGGCATGGATAAACATCCATTTTAACTGGAAAAATGGCTATATGTGAAGGATCTCTTAACATGTATGAAATTAGCTGCTCTCTGATCTGACTGTGAGTTATCCATCAAGAGGAAAGATAAAGGCTGGACTAAGACTGCACAGTATTTTTATTTGTCAAGATGGGTCCCTGTGTCAGATTAGGCAATTAGAGTCATAATAGCTTGCCTTTTCATGACTGACTGACATAATAAAACGACACATTGCTGCCCAATCAATCATGCTTGCAGTCTTTCACAGTGTGCACAATGTCATTGGAAAGGAGGTGCCAGGTAGCAATTTCCAGGAAGACAATGAAAAACAGACGACAGGCTGAACTGAAGCTGGATTTCAGTTACACCTCACTACACAGGCAACATCATTTCAGTGATGAGAAATAAAAAATGCTGGTGAGCATGTTGTGCACATATTGGTCATCCTCATAGAAATGAAGAAACCTTTGTGGAAAACTAAATAAATAAATAGCGTGTTAGTCTCAGTGTGATGAATAATCTGAGCAGATGCAGTCCATTGTGACGTATTATGAAACATAAAATGATCAACCATTTGACTGTATGACACCTGCTTTCATACCCGACTCAAACAACAGCCTGCAACATCTGGGCCGGGGCAGAGTAGAGCTCAGACATAATTACTTCTCTGCACTATGCTGTTTTGGAGCATCTGAGACACTAAGGGTCAATGGGAAACACTGCGAAATCTGCAATGAAACATGCACTGAAGGCTGACTTTAGGCTTCTGGGATCAAAGAAAACATTTAGCCTTGTTAATACTTTGCACGAAATTCTCACCGTGTGTCTGCCTCCACGACTCGTGTCTAAAGCTCAACGAACTGTAGCATGACAAGAATTGATGCAGAGATACACACGCGTGAGAAAGAAAGTTTGTGTGACTCTGGCAAAGAACAAAATCTTGCAGTGCTGCGTTTTGAAAACATCAGAAAGCTACAGAGTTGAGGGCATCAGCAGATGCCTGTTGATGTGCCTGGGCTCTTTACAATCTAAATATATATAAAAATCATTATATATTCACTTCACAGTCCTTGATGTGTTCAACTGATATAATAGTCTTACTCAAATTAGACAAAACAGGCACGAGTTTGTTGCAGTTTACTGTGACGTAATAACACAGTCCTTGTTGCTTCACAGTATACCACAGCCCTAACTCAGTGATTTCATATCTTTTGGTCCCACAAAGCTGATTTTGTAAAAACTAAATATGTGACAATACAACAAGACAACTGACTCCAGAGCAGGTTCACGTTAAGGGGATTCAAATTCTTTCACAGCATTTTTAACCTTTTTGTTTTTATAGCAGACATTGATTCGTCACAGTGGGGGGAACAGAGTATTAAACATGTCTTCATTCAACATGGTGAGGTCTTGCATTTGCAAAAACACTTTAGTGTATCATTAAAACGTAGGCTGCAGGTAGGCAGGTAACATAAATCAAGGTTCACATATGCATTCTCACAGACATGGCATGCACTTATCCCAACCACTCTCAGCACATTTGACAGCTACATTATTAACCTGGAAGTCCCTTCAGTGGCTGATTCCTATCTTGCCTCCCTGGCTCCTGTGAAGGAGGATGTCTGACTCACTCTCACTGTCTGGAGGAAGTTCAAATAAAGACCCGATAAGGGTAGAAAATGATGAGTCATCCTAAAATTTTCACACTACAATAGAACTCAGAGTACTGCATTAATCATAAAGAACATCAGTTTGCTCCTTCATATGCATTTGGATACTTTATGTGCTGCCCCAAGACAGCAACATGTGCCAACAAAAAGGATTAATTTTACAAGCCAATATATTTTTTTATGTGCAATAAATAAATAAATAATAATAAAAAAAAGACACGTCAGAGGTAATTTCATATTCAAGTGTAGGTATTCATGCCCATGAAAGTATAGCATCCTGATGTACAGAAAAAGCCTTTCCTTGTAGAGTTTTTTTAAACATCCAGAATTTTCTGTCAGCTGATGAGATGTGTTGAATTTGTTCATCAAAAACAACTGATAGCCAGCAAAGAATGAAAGAAAATCCTAGTTTTAGAGCAGATGTTGACCTAAAGTTAAATGTAATTGCAAAAAATTGAATACAGGAGTTAACGTAAGCTGTCACGTTGATACAAGTTGCCTTTTGATGTCATCTCAGTCTGAACTTGCTACATGTGGGAAACTGTCCAGAACCACCTGAAGTGGTGTTATCAAACCCAAACCTGCTCTTTTCCTAAAAACCTCACAGTAAAGTCTGCTGAGAGGGTGAAATGAAACCAGAAAGTGAGCGAAAACAAATCGAAAGAAAAGTAGAGAACACAGAGCTCCCAGATAAAATCAGAGCCTGTTGGCGGACAGTTTTGTGATTTACATCTTTGACACTACCTCTGACTTCTTGTGCAACCTTTGTCTCACATTCAAACGGGTCATCTAACATTTCCACAGCTTGCAGCAGTAATGCACCATTACCCCAGGTTCTGTTGTGAGTCTCAGCACTACGTCAGCCGCTTCTGACAGAAAAGAATGATTTGACGCCCTGAGAGGGAAAACCAGGTAATAATACCATTTATTCCACTTCCATCACCAGCTAGCACAATTTCTCCCATTATGAAAATAAAAGAAAAATAAAATAGCAAAAATTAAAGTAATTTCATTCTAAAATGAGAAACATGGATTAATGGTAAATCATTCTGAAACTGCAGCTGACACAACTGTGTCTCTTTTTCCATGAAATTCTGTCTTTTCTATTTCTGTAGCTTACTTCAAAGTTCACCTGACATCATCAGCATCAGCATCGCTGTTTTCATGCACTTATTTTTGGCCACCCTACTGCAGGAGGTGTGATGGGGGTCTCATCAACAGTTTTGATGTTTTAGACACAAGAAACAATCTAATGAACTATTTATTGATCTACCAGTAATAGTTTCTAAATGTGAAATCAATACAACACTTAGTTCCACTAGTTCCTTTACTATCACATTGCTGCTGGTGCAGAAAATTATATTTGTGTCTCTAACCATTTTTTTAAACAATCATCACACTTTGACTATTTTAACATGTTAACAATATGATGCTGAGTGTGACGTGACCCCATCTCTTTGTTTGTTGACTGTTTAAAACAAGCCGTTAAATTTTTTCACACCTCAAAATAGAAAAAAGAAAGATGTGCAGCACTACACAACTGATAAATAAAAGCTAACTACTAAAAAACTCAATAGAAATGTTGGTATAAGTGTTATTAGTGGTGACAGATGGTAAATGGTAAATGGACTGATTCTTATATAGCGCTTTTCTACTCTCCCGGAGTACTCAAAGCGCTCTATACAACATGCCACATTCACCCAGTCACACCCATTCTCACAAGCACTATCTCTATACTGAGTGCTTTCTAACTACACTCACACACATTCATACTCCGATGGATGCATCGGAGAGCAACTTGGGGTTAGTATCTTGCCCAAGGATACTTGGCATGCAGACTGGAGGAGCCTGGGATCGAACCTCCAACCTTCCGATCAGTAGGTGACCTGCTCTACCTCCTGAGCTACAGCCAAAGACACTCTGCATGCTCACCTCTAACCACCACTATTTTTTATAACCCCAATTAATTTGCTGAACCCTTTTTAACCATTTTTCTAATCAGTTTTAATACCACAACTCTTAATTTTGTAGTTATGTGTGTATGGAAGCGGTGACAACAGCACACATTTTGACCAGGGTCTTTGTAAAGTGCTTTGTAACTATGAGCTATGTGGCCTTAAGAGTAGAAAACCTTGAGGACGAAGGTTTTGTTAAGGCAGGTTCAAGGTTTCTTTATTATTGCTGTGCAGATTGAAAGATTCACTCCACACTATGAGCACACAAAACAGTTGTGAAAGCAAAAAGAAGTCCAACACATCCAAAGGGGAGCTTGTCTGTGAAAATAATGAACTTGATAAAAAATATATTTACAATAATTATAAAACATTTATCCTTTTTTGTTTGTTTGTTTGTCAGAGAGTCCACTCTCCAGCCTTCTAGACTGTCACACAACACTCTCTTTCAAGTATATGCCTAAAATTTCAGGATGAAGAGATCAATAGCAGCCGGGACCAGTTTTCATTCGCTGTAGATGTTAAAACAAAGGCTAAGGAAAATCGTTGTAGTAACCTGGAGACCTCAACATCTCTGTGTGCAAATTACTTGGGATCAAGTGCATGCTTACCTTTCCTTTTAAATACCCTTTAAGCAGCTTTTCAAGGTTTGCATTGCAAGATGAGTGAGGATGGCAGGGCCATCGCAAAGGCTGCTACCTCCAAAAACCCAATTAAGAACCTAACCAGGAGCATGCATGTTGTACCTGTGATGCATAGTGCAGCTGAAGTTCACAACAGTTTCAATTATGTGCTGGAAGGTATATCTGCTGGAGAAAACATGTAGCTTGGCACATTCATAATGTAATCATGACTTCAAGGAAGAAAAAATTTTAACTTTATTTTGAGCCCTAAAAATCTTTGAAGCAGTTTTTACCAGATCAAACAGTTCATTTGATGATTGCTGTTTATTTAAATGTCCAGTTTACCACTAAAAGTTCAAGTTTATTGGTAGTTGTAGAAGCAATCCTTTTATCACTGTATTTATTTAGACAAGAGCATGAAAATGATTGGCACATAACTACCAACATCGCTTCCAGGTGGCAAAATTTGATTCAAAATGGGCTTTAAAAGAACTTGATTGTCTTTCACAAAACTGCAGTAATTATCCAGGTGTATTGCCAGCACCAGGGTTCTTGTGTATCTTTAGAGAATATAAAAACTTTTGAGCTTTTCTCTACTGCAGGATGACGTGCTATATTTAAATTTACATCTCATCCCCTGGATGTTTTCTGGGTTCTCTTTCTACTCCAACTTCTAGTGAGCCACATTTGATCAAGCAAGGTTATCCGCGGTCACACACCTTTAGTGAGTGCCACAGTTGTTTAGGAGAAGGCAAAGCTTCTTCACACTTAAAAAGCTTACAGACAAAGAGATTGTCCATTCCCACAAACCAAAAACTATATGCTTTAGAATGGGCTCCTTTTTAGTTAAATGATTGCTTCACACCACAGCATGCGACAGCAGAGCTACATGTTCAGATCTCCTTGCTTATCCAAAAACAACATTTAAAACCTTTACACTGTGATATATGTGAAATGTGAAGGGATATATACATTTTTTTTATAATGAACTCATGCACAGGAAAACATAATACAGCTTAGTTTAACTGATGCCATAATACAATGTTATTTCTAAGTCCCTTTCATATAGAGGCAAGTTAAGCAATTAAAAATCTAGTCAGCTAAAAGACATTTGTTTACATGCATATTCAAAGGTATTTATTAAAGAGAATATCACCCTTTAAACAACTATAATGGGTGCTTTTGAAACAGTAGCAATGTGCTGTATTAGCAAAAATTGGTTGACTTACATAGGTAGTAACCATGGCAACAACCCAGCATGTCACTTCTTCCAAAGGAGGGAAAAAGATGAGCACTCTGCATCTGTGCAGTAGCCAGCCTCTGTTAAACAACAGCAGAGAGACAAATGGGAAAGTCTTCATTGTCATTCGTCTTGCTTGGCTGATTGTAAGTCTTGCACACCACCATACTTCCTCCAATCACCGGCAAGGGTTTCAAGAAGCTGATGTAATAGTGGGAAAGGTGAACGGCAACGTGAGACACATTCTGCAGGTGTGTTCACAAAGCACTGGTCTCATTTAAGTTTCAACCTTTTAAGTGCTTTCGGTAGGATTAAGTAAATTTGTCACTTTGACCTTAGTGGATGGCAGGATAACGAGTCTATTCGACCACACTCCTAAAACATACCAGTGTAGGTATTAGCTAATAATGAGGCAATGGTTGAAGTTTAACCTAGAAGGAAAAACTGTTTAGAATTTGAAGCTTTTCAAACACACGAGGGGAATTTGCATTAGGAATGTAAACCAGCACATTAGACTCTAAAAACAGAATAGACAGGCAGATCAGCCTATGGCTCAGCTCAGCTGATAATCTTCTATACATCAAACTGGGAAATCTACCATAGGTCATGGTATCTAAGCCACTTTAGCTTCCCCAAATTTGCTGTGCATCTGTAAGGTTCTTTCCAACCAACCAGCCCAGCTGCTCCTCCTCATGCTGTTTCTCACTTAATGAATTATATCTGTTATCACTGATGCCTGCTTTGTACATGGACTTCCTGCTGCTGCTCTTCCTGCCGCTGGCTTTAAATACATGCTCAGGGAAGGATATGGATGCTTTTCATATTTGCCATATTTGCATTTAAAAACAAGAATATCCCAGAACACAGTCTGACTCCCAAAAATACATTAATGGATATGTAAAGAACACTCTTCTTTTGAAATGACTCTGACTGAAACGTGTGTGTGTGTGTGTGTGTGTGTGTGTGTGTGTGTGTGTGTGTGTGTGTGTGTATATATATGTATGTATGTATGTACCTGCAGCTGTAAACAGTCCCATGCTCTCATATAATATAGATATGTCAACCTTGATTCAAGATCAGATACCAATAATCATTCGCTGTTATTACAGTGCACTGATGCTGATATACAGTTTCTGGCAGCAGTGGTCCTTTTCAAGGCCACTCACCCTGTCTGTGCTATAAAGTAAAGCCCAGAGGGTGATTACATAAGGGGACTGCACAACACATGTCAGGACCTACTGACTGCACATCAGTGACAAAACAGATGACAAGTGCATCTGATAAACAGATGAACATGTCAGACCCTTGTTGCCACAGTGCGACACCAATGATGTACAAACACTATGGTTTGCTAGTTTTATCCTCTCTGCTTATAAGCACTGTAACAACTGCTGATGTAATACTACAGTAACCCAGAGTGTAATAAAAATGTCACCCCAACTTATGTCAGTGTAAAATGTTCCTAGCTGGCTAACTATGTTTCACTTCCTATAGAAAAAAGCAGTGCATCATTTAGTTGTCTAGTTAGTGCTTTACAGAAGCACAAAACACAGACATGGGCCCTTATAACTGCACTTATTTGGCTTGTTCCAGGAGGAAAGGCCCAGGTGAAACTAATAATGTAATAATAACGATGGCTAGCTTCCATTTGAATGTTCCTGTGAGCTAACATACTGAGCCAAACTTATTAGTATTTCCCTTCATGTTAAATAAAAACTGTTGTGAAACAGGCATATTCTAATTTTAATGATGCAGGCAGCAGTTGCATTCTCTTTTTCTCAAATGTTGGAGTTGTTGCTTCCTACCGACATGACAGCATTGCACAGCTAAAGCAAATTTGTCGACTGCTCATCCATGATGTGACTCGCCCATTCCACCACTCCCAAACATGCTCTGCTGGACTGAGATCTGGTGGCTGTGGAGGTCATCTGAGTACAATGAAATCATTGTCACATTCAAGAAACCAATTTGAGATGAAATGAGCTCTGTGACATGGTGTGTTATCCCTGCTGAACACGACCATCAAAAGATGGATATACTGTGATCTTTAAGGGATGGACATCAATAATAATAATAATAATAATAGATTGCATTTTATATAGCGCTTTTCAGGACCCCTCAAAGCGCTTTACAATACCACTATTCATTCACTCTCACATTCACTCTCTGGTGGAGGCAGCTACAGTTGTAGCCACAGCTGCCCTGGGGCAGACTGACAGAAGCGAGGCTGCCATATTGCGCCATCTGCCCCTCTGGCCATCACCAGTAGGCGGCAGGTGAAGTGTCTTGCCCAAGGACACAACGACCGAGACTGTCCGAGCCGGGCTCGAACCAGCAACCTTCCGATTACAAGACGAACACCCAACACTTGAGCCACGATCGCCACCATCACCAGCAACAATGCTCTGGTGGTCTGTGCCATTTAAATGATGCTCAGTTGGCACAAACGTATTACACCACCCCCACCAGCCTGAACTGTTGATTTAGGACAGGATGGATCCATGCTTTCATTTTGTTTATAACAGAGCAGGAACTGACTCATCAGACCAGACAATATTTTTCCAATCTTCTATTGTCCAACTTTTGTGAGCCAAAATTATTGTGGTCTTCTGCTGCTGTAGCCCATCTGCATCAAGGTCCAGTGGGTTGTGGTCAGCTTAAAGCATTCTTCTGACCTCTACCATCAACAAGGCATTTTTACCCAGAGAACTGTTGATTTTCTAATTTGTCTGTGTAGGAAAATCCCAGGAGATCAACAGTTTCTGAAATAACATTCCATGTAACTTAAACTGCCTTTCTTCACTATTCTGATGTTCAGTTTGAACTTCAGCAGTTCATCTTCACCGTCCACATGCATAAAAGCTTTGAGTTGCTGCCACAGAATTGGCAGATTAGATATTTGAATTAACGAGCAATTGAACATGTGCTCCTAATAAAGTGGCTATGTGTAATGGTTATAAAAATCCTGAGGTAAAAGCTAGTTCTGCACATTGCTCCAAATACTTGGATTCATGCAGTTTCTTGTACCATTGGCTCTGTAAGCTGCCGGTGTCAGAAGTGCTACCCGCCTGCTATTCAAGCCTTCTGGTTGCAAGAGGCAGCAGGTCTGGCTAAAAGAGAGGGTGGCTTAAAAGTGTGAGGATGGGGCAGAAGCTGAAAGAGCTTCTTTCAGAGAACAGATAAACCAAAGGGCTGCACCAAGGTTGGGTAAGTTAAGTAATGATGTTTTGCAAAGCTGCTCTATGGTAAAGTCCAAGGATGAAATGTGAATCTGCAGTTGAAAATAATAAGCCTACTTTAACCTATTCAGAAAGTATGAAAGCGACGCTGATCTCAGATGCCCGATGTTTTATTTGTTGTATTTAACATAACTGACACATTGCCCTGCTGTAGATGTCATGAAGTTTGTGTTTTACTTGCTATTTGGATCATTTGTTAACATTTTTGTGTTTGGTTCTACTGCTGTTTTTGTGCTCTAACATTTTTAGACTGAGTTGATTTCATTATTGTTTGTGCTCTATTATTTTAGCTCATGCCCCTGTTTACTGTTCTCATGCTGGTTTAAATTCTCTTCAGGTCCTTTATGTGACTAGTCTTCTATGTTCCTTTGTTTCTGTGGTAACACCTTTGTCATTGAATCTGGTCTACCTGTATTGGTTTAGTTGTCCCTTGGTTGTTTCCTGTTTTACTATGAAGGTACTTTAAAGGGAGGTTTTCCTTCATGTTTTGTGTTACTTTTATACCTTCTCCTTTGCAATCGTCCCTATTGTCTTCACCTGTGTTTCATTCCCAATCAGTCATTGTAGTGGTCCAATGTTCTCCTTTCGTTCTCGCTGACTTGTCTGTTGTAGATCTGCATGTTCAACACTGTGGTTCAAGCTTTGCTGCCTTCTGAAGATTCAGCATCCTGTGCTTGGGTCCAGTTCTTATTACAATCCACACATTTTGACTTTTATCAGACCTTAGGCATGTGTATTTTATTCATATGACATTATAAGAACATGCAGAAGATTTCAGGGATACTATATTTTAAAAAATGAAATTAGTTAACTACCCTACTGATACAGGGTAGAGAGAAAACGTTAAATTTTTAATAAACACTGTTCTTTGAAGAAAGATATCAAGATGCAGTCTTTTATTTATTTCTTTGCTTAATCCTACACATCTCAAACTGAATACACCCACTACCACTCTATTATATGAATCAGTATTACTGATGAGTCATGCAGTATTATTACTCAGCACAGATGTTTAATAACCTGTTAGAGAGTGAAACTCTAAACACATGTCAGACTGTAGAGCATGTCTAAACATGTCAATACTTTCTCTTACTTACAAAAGTCACAAAAATACTCTTTGAATGTGTGACTGGAAAAAAACACTTGTTTGATAAACTTCAAGTAATCACTGTCTGTGAAGGGTCTCAGTCATCCAGGTGATCGTAGTCTAAGGAGCTTGGAAAGAAAAGCATCTGGACTTCTTTAAGTTGCTTGAAGATGTTTCACCTCTCATCTGAGAAGCTTCTGCTGACCCAGAGTGAGTTAGGGATGCTAAAATTCAGTGGGAAAAAATGTTTGGGGTATTTTTTTTTAACATTTTGCCTAAAAATAACCTGTATCTTAATTGTTCTGATAATTTTCTTTCTTTTCTTTTTTTTAAAGTAGTTGTGATTGTGCAGCGACAAGTCTGAGGCACTGCATTTGAAAACAGGCCAAAAAGGGTAAATCAGAGGGCTTTATGAGCCACCATTCATGAAAAGGGGCTGACACAAATTAAAAATAATGGCAAGATTTGTTCACTCCCTACAGCTGCTTGTTCTAGATTCGACCATTCAAAGAGCACACAACACACTCACCATGTTCAGCCACTGGGAGTTCAATTAATTTCCAGATCCTTTCATTTGAAGAACCCTTTAAATTGATTTCCCTGGACATGCAGCGCCCCAAACTCAACATTTAATGCTGAAGACCTATTACACGCCATTCACTTTCCCTGTCTCGGCTTTGTTTAGACACCTGCTGGCAAAGAGAGCAGGAGCAAAGTGAAAACTACACAAGCAATAGATTTCTTCATTTTCAGCAGTTAATGAAGGAGCCTCCAACTAATACCAGTGTATAACAATTACATTTCCTCTTTGCTTTCAAGTTTTCATTAAACATTGTAATTCCACCCTGGGCGATTTGTTACACCATACAATCACTTAGACTGGAGAGAGAGCTTTAAATTGATCCATTCAATCCCCCCATATGGAAAAGATATATATAAATCTTATAAAGTTTGTATCTGTCTTGTGTGAAACTTGTATGAAAAGCATACAAGAGTGAAAACAGATATAAGATCCCTTGAAAAATTATATAATGAAACTTATATGTTTTGGATACTTACTAAAAAATATATGAAAGTAATGAGAAAGTGGCCACTTTCATGAGTAAATTATATAAGTTTTACTATTTCTTTTCCATATGGGACAGTTTATTTAAAAAAAAGATCTATAAAATAAGAAAAGTGTTGGAGCATGCTTTACAATTTTATTGACCATAAATAAAATGCAGGATTTATCATTTTCTGAAATCTAAATGGCACTAATACTTTTGGAAAGTTTCACAGGTTAGAAGCTGAAAAAAGTGTTTCCCTTTTTTATTTTATTTGAAAGTCAAGAGAATAAAAAGCAGCATTCTCATCCAGAAGATCACAGCACTGCTGCTTTAAAGATGTCTTTTAGTGACAAAAGTAGAAAGCTAAAATACCTAAAATAGAGTGGTACAAGATAGTCCTGCATCTGTCCAATCAAATCAGAACGTGTATCATATATAACCTGAGGACATCATTATTTATTAAATCCATGTCAAATGATTCTGAAGACTGATGATGACACAGAGCAAATAAATAAATAAAAAAAACCTCATAAAGGAGTACCAGTAGATTGAAGTTGAAGTTTTTCTTTTAAATTGCTGAGGTGTTACTCTAAAGCTACTTTCATTCAGGACTACCGATGAGAATTGAAAAGAATTTAGTGATTGTGATTCCATTATCAGTTCTCTTATCGATTCTCATGGGGTTCTCATCAGCTCTGCTATGACAGTCACTGCCATCGCTAAGAAGCACATCAAAGACATATTTGTGCAAATCAATTACATCCTTACATCCCTGGCCAAATGTTTGTGCATGTTGGAGGTATTTTCCCTCTTTGTTGTGATCAGTGTTGCAGTCATTACTGAAGAAGTAATATTACATAGTACACAGAATACTTTCTTTAAAGTAATGCAGTACGTTACACTCCTTAATGTTTTTTCCGTAAAATGACTTGAATCACAATGTCTCATAATAGGTCACACATATCATCTTTCTCTTAGTATTTCAGTATGAATACAAACTCAACATCACAAAGCAAAGATGAAAACCAGCACAAAAAGACTTTAAAGTCATCACCACAGTGATTTTCGACTTGAACAAGTAGAAATGGAGGCTGCAGCCTGCCTGCCCATCAGTTTGTTACCTGTTGAAGTTCAGGCTGCTGGTTGGCATTCACTGGCCAGCTTTATTTATAATATCTATACCAGATAATGGCACTTTACTTACTCAATTAGTAGATGCATAAGTAGGCAAACTATTGCAGTAAAGACAAGATCTCTACTAGGTCACTGAAAGGTAGGAAGAAAAACTGATCTGCGTTCATGAAAGACACAAGAGAGACTGTAGAACAGTACGGGAGGATACCCACACAAGGTGTAGGAAACTGCACAGCTGAATAATTGAAAGCCTCCTCACCCCAGCTTTGTGACTGTTTCATCAACAGCAGATGGCTGAGGGCTCTGAACTGCTGCATTGGGGTATTTTGACAAACTGTTTAGTCTGAGTGCATTTTCAGCAGAGCCAAAACTGCAACGAGCTGATATCGAACAAGCATTTGTGCTTGAGTTTGACTCAGAGGCGATAGTAGAACTTCAAAATGAGTACTCAAAGAAACTGGTGACAAATTAAAAGGGCTTAAAAAAGTACCTATATTTTTCACAACTCAATACTTTTTTCCTTTTTAATAATAATTCGTAATGAAATACCGGCATTAGTCACGTGTATCATGTGATCTGGATAGTTTTATTTTTCTAGTTTTCTTTTTTTTCTGTGAGTACAATTCAGATGCTTAAGTACAGATTTTAAATTGTATGATCAACAGTCCTTCATCCTGGTGTATCTGCTCTGCTGCTTTTTTCTGAAAGTCATTGCGTGCAACATCAGGTGAACTGGGTACAGGTTTCAATTCAATTCAATGCAATTTATTTACACGGCACCAAATCACAACAATAGTCACCTCAAGGAGCTTTATATTGTAAGGTAGACCCTACAATAATACCTAAACCCAACAATCATATGACCCCCTATGAGCAAGCACTTTGGCAACAGTGGGAAGGAAAAACTCGCTTTAACAGGAAGAAACCTCCAGCAGAACCAGGCTCAGGGAGGGGCGGGGCCATTTGGGGTGAGAGAAGCAAGACAGAAGAGGACAGGGACAGCAGTTTTAGTGAAGCTAACCAGGCCTCTGTACCACGGCATTTCCAAATCAACCGTCAGAGACAGGTTTCTGACAACTGATCAGCTTTGCTTTGGAGAGTTCCTAACTAACCAAAGTTAAGTGTCTGTGTGAAAGCCACCACTTAGACCATCATGGACATTGCTGCTGTGTTTTTCATCTTCTGCCAAAACTTGCTAACATAAGACTCAATAATGTATTAAACCCATGAATGTTACACCTCTTTTGTGCTTATTACAACATTTGTACATCTTTTTTATGTACCAACCTTGGAAATAAAGTGATAGGAACCCCTTTTCACCAGGTTGTCCATAATTATTAATACATTTAAAGGATGAAACCCCGAAGCAAGTCATCTAAAATAATCTGTTTTGGGGGTCTGTCTTTAGCCTATCATAGCTTCCACATTTCATAAAGCAGCCTCTGAAAGTGCTGTTAGATTCTCTGAACATTGTTATGTCTTCTCTTAAAATCTCCTTTACAGATTTGTCACCAAGGTCACAGAAAAGGCATTTGCACAGATATAGAATCTAAGCCTTTCAACTGGTGGACAACAGGCCCAATAATGTCCTGGGTCTGCACTGAAGACTCCAGCACATCCATGCTATGCCTACTTCACAGCACCGGATAGTGCACAAGTGGCTGTGGTCACCTGCAGTCTGTCTGTGTGACTTAATGATGGCTCATTCCTCCACGTCCATGCTCATTAATGAGTTTGGCATGGGTTTGATTCCCTCCACGGATATACAGGCAGGGAGCCTGACAGTGGGACCATTGTGATGAATAGCCTTTAAAACCATGAAGTGCAGTGCCGCCATTGTTTTGTTCACCACCTCCTGGCTTGCCCTTTTCTCCTCCCTCTTTTCCCTCCCTAACCCTTTTTTTTTCTGTGTGATGGATTGGTTTTCAGTTGCTGAGCGTCAACACCAATAGCCCCAGGAGGTGTCCCATAGTGCCGCAGTGGCATGTGTGGAGACACAGATCAGAGAAGGAACCGACATTTCCGAGCAATGGGCCTTGGATGCATGCAACACAAAACCAGTAATGGAGGTCTCGCCTCAGACAGCTATTGATGTACCGTAGGATTGTATGTCACAGAGTGAGCAGACAAACACAAACATGCTTAACAGTGCAGTGTTGTCATTGCATATAGAAAAAAGTATCAGACCCCTGAATCAAATGTCGGTTGTTATCAGGAAAGGAATACAATTCAAACTTTATGCAGTCGAAACATTATTGACTAATTTCAACAGCTCTGGAGAGAAAAGAAATAATAACAACTTGTACCCAAACTAAACACCTACTTTTTACCCTTTAAGTTTTTCGTCTTAGTTCTCACTCATTTAAAAAAGCAAAAGTCTGTTCCTCATTTCTGTAATGTTAATCATGAGTCGCACTGGAACACTCGAAACATGAGTAATTGCCAGTGAAATATCACCAACTGTTGGCACAGAGTCATCAAATCTGCCTTTTGGACACTGAGACAAAACTTTATTTAAAAAAAGTGATATGACTTCTTGTCAAAATATGATTATACTTTACGAGGCAAACAAAGCATAATTTGAGTAGGCCAAAAAGAAACAATAAGTGTATCAGATAGTGCTGCCTTTACTACTTGTTTGTACTAATGGCTTTTCATTCATTTCTCATATTTTTCACCAAAAACGAAAGTTCTAACAACAGGGCGAGTGACCCAAAACTGTTACTGCCTTTCAGAAACCCAAAATGGGCAGCTGACCTAATTTTAAAGGGGTTGTCAATGGGTAGAGGAAAATGCCATTGTAAATTCATTTAAACTAGCATTCTGTAGCATTGCTGTGCTGGTCAGTTCAGCTCAGATGCTTTGTGCAGGGCACTCTCTCTGCTTGTATCTGAAAACACGTTGATGCTTTTTGCTTGTGAGAGTTCACCTTTTTCAATCGCATGTGTGATGTAAAAGGGGGAAATACAAGGAAGAGTTTACATACTGGCCTCATCAAAATCATTTACTATGCAGAGAAAATGCTTCAAAGTGTTTTGTAGGGAATGCGCTCAGTAACAGGAGATTAAAAATGAACAAACTGAAAGAAAAGGTCAAATGAAACTGAACATCAGCAGGAATTAATGAGAATGCTGTGGCTGAGGAGCAAGAAAAGAGAGAGATGAAAAGAAGAGGGAACAGGAGAGTGAAACAAGTTTGTCGTTTAAAAATGTTAACAAAATTGCTTGTGCATGGTTTACGAGGTGAGAAACGTAACATTACACTCAGCGATTCTGATTATTGCTGTGTTGCAATTTATGTATTTTCCAAGTTTATGTTTTTTGTAAGGGAGATGTATCCTCTGTCGAACTATCCCACAGAAAGTACAGCAATTTCTTCCCACAGAAGTTTCTGTACTTGCTGTGGAATGAAAGCATGGCAGATGGAATCTGTGGGCTGTATCTGCCAATCAGTGGTAAACTTTCTGGTGAGAGTCACTTCCATAGCCACAATTCCAGCCACTTTGGCACCAGCGTGGCACCACAAAGTTGCAAAAAATGTTTTCAGGAAATGGGTGGAACAGGTTCTAGACTGGCCTCTAGCACTGGAGTCATGTTGGTTGAAAAACAGTAAAAAGAGGCAAGGAAGGAGTGAGTCATTGGATCCAAAGGAGAGAAGTATGAATTTGTGGTGGAAAAAGTAGCGCTCAGATCAGTTATTGACGATGTCGTCAATCGTAGCGTGTCTTTTAAAGAGGCAGCGAATCCGGAGGTATTTATTGTTACACTATTCACAATGAAAATATGTAAATTACAGGTTTATTGAATAGTAATTCAACTTTATTACCTTGTTGGTAGAACAAAGTGTTCCTACAGTGGTGCAGTTGATTCATCAATCCCATTTACCTAACTGCCATGTTATATTTTATTTTACTTTAGCAAATCTTCACCTACGAGACATTTTTGGCACAGGATATATCTTTAGTGCTGGTTGGTAGCTGATGTTGATCGTAGCTGGAAGCTATGCACAACAGACTACCTGAAATCCAGGTAGCGGTAATTGTAGATCATATAACTTTTAAATATATCAACAGTGTGAGATTCTTCTTCTATTTTTGAGCCTCCAAACCACAGCAACATGAAATGAACTGCTCAGAGTACAGCAACAAATTGAGCAGCTACCTTTAAAGTAGGTCGTTATTCGAGGAAGATCAACTGGCGCAGTGCCACTGTTACAATGCCAAAACATTGTGTCGTGCTACGATATGTCCAGGTAGCAGCCCATTCAGTCCAGAATGCCTCAACTTTTTTAATGCTCTTAAAGATGGAGAGAGCACAGACTGTTGCGCCTTTTATTGTCATTTGTCTTCTACTACCTTGGAATGAATTATTTGTGGAGTCACTTAGGATGATCCAGTTCCTCCCCTGATTCTCTTCTTCTCTGAACCCAAAAGAGGAATTCTTCTCCGCTTGGAAATTAATGGCATCAAAACCCAAATGACCAGAAGTCCTTCCTGGAGCCCATGGATGCTACTTATCTGGCATTAGGACTGAGGAAGGGATTCATTACATCTTCATGACAACATGTGGCCTAATAGTTATAATAGTCAGCAAGACAGACTTGCTTTATTGATTCTTGGCTTACCTAAGAACGTAGTACGGTATACGCAGACAAATGTCCAAATTTGCCTAGGCCTAGTTCTACATCTTAACAAACTTTCACGGGAACAAACACACCTGGATGCTGACGTTAGTTGGGTTTTATTCTGAATTTAAAAAAATCCACAAAGCATTATACTTAATCATACTTAATCAAGTCATGTATGGTGAATGCACACATACACGTGCACACATACAGAGCCTTTGCATTTCCATTTAAGTACAGAAAATGAAAACATGCGGTTAAATAAATAAGTCTTAAGGCAGTGACAGTCACTGCACTGAGCCCACCAACTGCCTTAAATTTAGACGTGTTTGCTGTAGGAGTCTTGAGTGTCTACAATTCAATGATTGTTAGATGTTAAATTAACAACACTGATGTCTGATAGATATTTGTTTTTTCGTTGTTTTATTTTATGTTTCTTGAATATGGAAGCAGTTTGCAAGCAAATTACTAAACACTTCTTTTCATGTTCATTTTGCAATTTCTAAATTCACTCAAGCTTCAAAAAACTGTGAGCATCGTATATTCAGATAAAAATGATTAAGAAAAGTGATCAGAGGCCAATCTGAAAATAAACTGCAATATAGTCGTCGTTCAGCTCAGAAATACTAGACGCAGATAGTGAATATATTTTGTTAAATTAGCTGAGAGCAAAGGTAACACTTAAGCATGATGCACCCACACCAAAAACAATAGTGCAGTTCCTCTTGTACTGTAAAGTGTATTTTCAGCAGCTACATCAAAAATTGGTATCAGATTGGGGGGGGGGGGGGGGGGGGGGGGGGGGGGTGTTTGTATACCAAAACAATGTTCCACCCTGATACAAATACAGCAGGAAAATGACAGTTCATTTCACACAGTTTTTCAGTTAGTTGACAGAAAAATATTTATTCTTCGGAAAACTCTTTTCTCCGAGTTACTGTTATCTCGATAAAAGGAAAATACTCTTCAGTCAGTGACAACTACCAAACCTTTGTGGATGTTGCAATTTCAACTGAAATGCAGCAGAACCATTCTCCTCCAAAATAGATGAACATGTTGACTTTCCAGTGAACATGGTGACACAACAATAGTATTGTGATTAAAATGACACATTTCACAATGGATGTGCAAGACTGTGTAGATCGATGAATGTTTTTTATGAAAGCAAGAAAGATCCTCAAAACTTACTCAAGGTTGGCAAGTTGGCAAATACTTTTGCTTATTATGGGTTTCCATGTAGCAGGCTTTGTGATGAGATATTTACTTATTCTGTAAGTGATGATTTGGAAAAAAAAAAACTTACATAAGTAATGCTTAACATAGCTAGTAAATGTATGCGTATTTAGAGAAAAGTTACTGCTTTTCCAGACTGACCAAATGCTGCAGGACCATTTCACAGACACTGCATTGAAGCACCGACACAGGTGTGAGTGTGATATGAGTGTGGAACAAGTAGTGCATTTTTTGTTCCAAAATCATCAGAAATTCTCAAACAATAACTACAAAGAGACATCAAACCTCCACAGAGAGACATAACAAAAACTACTGTAGACTGTAGAGAAACACACACTACAAAAATACATAAACTTCCCACAAAGATCCAGAAAAAGAGTATAAAGACACAGGACAGAATGATAGTTTACCTCAAAGAAACAGAACTGATACTGCTACACAGACAGAGAAGGACCATAGATGCAGAAAACGACTGCAAGGGTATTATGACAAAACACAAAAAATTAAAGAGACACAAAACTACTTTGAAGACAACACAAAACTAAAGCACGTACATTTCTCATGTTTCACACATACCTGGAAAACAGGGCCTTTACATCTTGCTAGTATGCTTTCATGAT
This sequence comes from Neolamprologus multifasciatus, assembly GCF_963576455.1. Taxonomy (NCBI): domain Eukaryota; kingdom Metazoa; phylum Chordata; class Actinopteri; order Cichliformes; family Cichlidae; genus Neolamprologus; species Neolamprologus multifasciatus. The sequence goes on from NC_140454.1 coordinate 31,043,089, forward strand.
ACTAGACAAATTAAAGCACCTGAATAACCTAGTCTGTAAGTAGTATGTTTAAGAAGACCCGCTATTTTCATAATTTTAAACCCCGTATCTTCGAATGGAGTCTTAATACGGCCATAGTCTATGTATCAAGACTCTGAAATAGATCATTTACACCTCAAGCCCGAGCTTTTTACTCACACACACTGACTCTATTCATTAACATTTTGTTACAGTGGTGGATGCTCATATTAAACATTGACAATGTACATGTGAAAGACCAAAGAAAAACACACAGAGCAAATTATTTAAGTATTTACTCTAAAAGCATGCCAGCAATCAGATAATCATCCAATAAAAGGCTAAAAAGTGCTTTGATCTTATCCGAATCAGAATACCTTATCAATCTCAGAGGAAATGATGTGGTCACAGTTGAACATAAACTAACTAACTAAATTAATTAATACAATATATTACAGAGTTATCAAGTGTAACAAAATAGCTCAAATAAACAAAATATGGCTCTAATTCTAAATATAATTCATTATTGATGGAGTCGAATTCTGGAATAAAGCATCAAATATAAACAATAATCACCTTCAAAGTTATACATGAATGAATAAAGGTCCATCATCTGATATAAAGTCAAAATAAGGAGAGAAGCACCTCAGTTTCAACTATATGTATTCATTTTTGTGTAATACACTGAAATAAGTTAAGCACATTCATTTATACATAATATAAAGAAAATACTAAGAATATTTACACTTATCAAGTTTTGTAGAGGGATGATGATCACCGTTACCTCACATCAAGAATAGGGATGGGTATCGTTTAGGTTTTATCTGATACCGGTGCCAAACCGGTACTTTTGAAACGGTGCCGGTGCTTAAACGGTGCTCGAACCGGTGCTTAAAGAATGGAGAACACAAAATTGGTCCAAAAACCTCTCATGTTCAGCTGTTTTTTTTAGAAAAAGATAACAATGTTAGCCTTTTCTGCAGCTATAGGGCATATATGGTATCACTCTTGGCTGGAAGCAGTGCTTTAACAATGGAAAAAACAAAAACTTTATCCAAAAACCTCTCATGTTTAACTGTTTCCCACTTTTTATTTGGTCATTTTTGCCTTTTTTGGCCAGGGTGAAGGGAGTATCTGCCATCAAACAAGAAGACAGCCGCATGTAGCTATGATGGTGTTTGCTAGTTCACCTTACATACATTAATGTAATAACGTGGTTAGCCTACTCAACGTAAATTATACACGAACAACATTAAGCTACTCACGCAGAGAAGAACGGCTGCTGCTGCCATCATCATCCTCATCATTTCTGCTACACTGGCAGGGCTAGGGGCCAGGACTCTACTCTTCAGCTTTTTGGGGGATGTTGCTAACTCTTCGTCCGATAACAGGCACCACACCTGCAGTAGATGCGCTCGGTGTGAGGTCTCGCAGCAAGCTATCATTTTTCGGCTTTTAAAAAAAACGCTATGCGTCGCCAGGTGTTTCATCGGATTTCAGGTGTTACCTCCTTTCCACAGTATCACCTTAAAGCACTTGTTGCAGCTGCTGAGTTTGCATCTTTTGCTGTGAAGTACAGCAAGACTTTTGACCGCTTCGCCTTGGGCATTTTTAATCTGTAGCTCTGCTCTAAAAGAACGTACGTACCTGGACCCGCCTACTATCCCCGGAAACGTAAAATGATTGGCTAGAATTCAAAGTGTATCACATCTCAGGAAAAAAAAGCACCGAAATAAAGCACCGAAATGTGCGCTGCTTTTCGGTCTGGTTACTACCGTTTATGTCAGAACCGGTGCCATCATGGCACCGGATACCGGTACCCATCCCTAATCAAGAAGGTCCAGGGTTCGCTCTGTGTACTCTGGCTTCCTCCCACAGTCCAAAGACATGTCTGTTCGGTTAATTGGTGACTCTAAATTAGCTGTAGGTGTGACTATGAGTGGTTGTCTGTCTCTCTGCGTTAGCCCTGTGTACCTGAATTAGATAAGCAGAAGAAAATGGATGGGTGAATGTTTAAGAGATGGTTGTAATAATATCTCTATCTATCTATCTATCTATATATATATATATATATATATATATATATATATATATATATATATATATATATATATATATATATATATATATATATATATATATATATATATATATATATATATATCAGGCAATGTCTGCATGGTCTGCCATTTTTCAAACATCACTTCAGCCTCTCAACTAGAAATGTACCTCTCAACAGGTTTAGAAAGGCTGTATCCTTTGTCAGTGGTCATCATTAATTAGCAGCAGTATTACTGTGAATGCTGTGTTCCTATTGAAAACCAGATAACTGTGCTAAGGCCACAGCATAGTTAATTAACACTGGATGGAAAATGTCAATATTGCATAGAGCAAATGAAGCATTTGGCGCTTGTCTGATTGAGTATCACCACTGTCACTCCCTTTTAACACTAAAAGCTTTGCATGCTCTGAACAACACTCAATACTCTGGAAAATGAGAACTTGAAGAGTCACATTGGTTCCATTTATGTCTTTTTAATTTTTCTTTTCTTATTGAAGCACTTTCCTCTGTTAAAAGATCCATTTCTGAGTCAGTGTTTCACAAGGAACCAAGATTTCCTCGAGGTGATGGGTAGTGATTTCTGAGATATGAATTCATAGCAGTAGTCTACTTGGTGTTACACTTTAGCCAAGTTCTGAATTTGTCACAGAAACAATGAAATAGCAGAGGTGCCAGAGGAGAAATTAATCAATTGGATATATTAAACCAAACACTCTCAAGATTAATTGTAAACTCCATCTAATTTCTCCATACATCAATTTTCTTAACTGCTCATAGGGCCAGTCCAGACTCTCATAAGTAAAGAGGTGGGATTGACTGTGGTCACCAGTCTATTACAGGGCTAACATAGAGACCACCACATGCACTATTATGTTCACTCCTACAGGAAATTTTGAGTTCCTGGTTAACCCAAAGTGTGTGTGTTTTTTTAACTATGGTAAGAAAGGGGAGCAGCCAGAGAGAGGGGCAGGACTTTTAACCCTAGCTTCTTCCTGTGAGTGCTAACCACTGTGCACACTGAGTTGCCTTATTCATTACTCAGCTGTGATTTACAAATAAAGGGTCAAGACCTCATAATATTATGGAGAGGAGCTGAACATGTCTCTTTGAAAAAGCATTTAGCATCTCTGAGGAGGAATGGTTCCTTTTTAAGAAGAAGAAATCTCCAGCAGAAAGAGCTTCAGGGAGGGCGACCATCTGCATCTGTTGGTTGGCGTGAGCAAAAACAAAACTGAGAATTTAGAAACAGAAAATAAGTAAAGTGAGCAGTTTGGTGGGGCCAGTAGCCAGAGATACTAGCAGATGGAAGAAAGAGGAATGAGATTGAGGAAAAGGAGCAAGTATGAGAGAAAAGAAACAAAGTTAATGACATGCAACTGTAGCATAAATGTGGAGATCATTTACAGAAATATTACAACTTTTTCTGTAAAATCCTCTTCAACAGCAAGCTTTTCTTCAAGGGTAAGTGGAACTTCACATGTAGACTTGAGCAGTTTATCCCATTCTACAGAACAGCTCATGCCAGTTTTGATGCTTTTTGAATGTGCAATGTTCAGTTGTCTCCATGATATCAGGGTTTAAGTCTAACCTGAAGACTGTCAGTGCTTCGTAGAGTGGCAGAATTATTTATTTTAATTGTTCTGTGATATACAGGTGTTTGGCTGGTGAAATAACTTTTCTTGGTCTGTGAATTGATTCATATTTTAGTCTACTGAAACAAAGAGAAGCAACACAAAGATCCGTTGTACAGAATTTTCACTTATTATCTACAACTTGCCTGATATCACAACTAGCCACATCTGTTGTATTGTAAATGTATCATCGACTGGTGGCATTTTAATGTTTCTACACACAAATTTAACGTTTTTATTTTCTACATTCTGCACTATTATAATTTGTTTTATTTTGGGCCAGCTTCCAGGCAGACGGAGAACAAACGGTATGTAAACCGAGACATTTTTATCATTATGAAATAGTGGCTTACCTCAGGAATATATTAGGCTCTATAAACGGATATGTGTATGAATATGCAAATATCAGTACACAGGGGACAACATCTTTGGTACTGGAAGCTGGTTTGTGTTTGTGTTCCACAATCACATTTGAGCAGAACAGGATGATTTTTGTCAAAATTTCAATTTCAAAACCATCAGTTTTACCTGAAGATGATTCAGTTTCTTATAATCAGTCTATAAATGTAAACAATTGCCAGCACATGGAACAAAAACTCTTTCATTGGATTTCTGTTCAGGAGCAAAGTCCCCCAGGAGCTAAGCCACATTAACTGATGTGTTCCCAGCTTGCATATGTGTGGACCAGGGATGTCTTACGCACTTGACTTGTAACGTTGTTAATACTTTTGTGACCATCTTGCAACTAGATGGTCACAAAGGGATGAAATCAAACTTCCCAGTAGGAGGCTTTGGAGGTTTAGGAGGTTTGAAGAATGGTCAAAGAAGTCCTACCATAAAATTAGAAATATCCTGTCTGACAGTAATGCTGAAAAAAACTAGTTAATGCATTTATTACTTCCAGGCTGGATTGCTAATTATATTTTTTAGGCTGTCCTAAAAACTGTCTTCCAGTTTAGATGTGGGAGACAGACACTGTCTCTACTTTTAAGTCTTTTATGCTTAAAACTTTTTACTTTGTGAAACTTCCTTTTTCACAAAGCATATAGTTAAGGTTGGATCAGGTGACCCTGACTCTTCCCTTAGTTACGCTGCAATAGACCCAGGTTGCCGGGGGCTTTCCACAGCACACTGAAAATTTATTTTTTTTATTCACCTCTTTTCACTTTTTGCTATTATAAACCTCTGGTTCTCTTCCACAGTGTGTCTTTTGTCCTGTCGCTCCCCCTCTCAGAAGTTTCTGCTGAAGGTAACTTCCTGTTAAAAGGGAGCTTGTTTCTTGCCCAAAATATCTCGTTTTTCTTTTAACATTTTAATTTGTATTTTCCCTGCAGAAAAAAAGAAGAAAACAAATGCACTTCAATTTGTTTTTGTATTCTACCTCTTGGTAGGTCACTCCAACAGAAACCTTTAGCTGTTTATGAAGGTTTTAGCCCCGGGTCACATGATGCCTTAGTACAGCCTTGGTGGTGCAATACTCTGCTCTCTTAATAAACTCATATTAAAAACATTAAAGCGTAAGGAAGGAACAAGAGGCAAGAGGGTCATGGGATTACAGTTATTTTTATGTTTGTTTTGATCCAGTTCTCGTTCTACAGGGTCAAGATTAAACACACGTATATTACCAATTTATAGCATGTGCTACTCTGATGTCACACTCATACTCTTGTCCTGCCCAAAGCTGAACCAGATCGAGCCCTGAGGGTCACTGGCTTTCCACACCCATCTCTAAACTTCTGTCTCGTTAAACATTAATGGCCAATATGAAACTGGATTCCTCCTCGTTTGAATGGGAGATAACTGCATCGCCAGGGCAATATGATAGCATAATCAGAGGTAGACAGCTCCCAGGCCCTGACAGCTAGCTGGCTGGCTACACTGCTGGAGCTGAAGAGACAGACGCCTGAAACTAAAATGAAGAACAGGGTTTGGTGTGTGTGTGTGTGTGCTTTCATGGTGTTAAGTGTGTGCGAGTGTATGCCAGAGCTGGTGGGGTAGAGATAAGGCCTTGGGGAGAAGTTGTTGAAGCAAGATTTGGGATAAAGAGTGCAATGTCAGAGAGAAAGGAGAAAAATCTAAGGAAAGAGAAGGTGAATATCAGATGGTGAGAAGCTAAGACAGTTACTGGGTTTGAAGAGATAGAAAAGAAAAAAAGGTGCCACATATTCACCCACCTATTTTAAGTCTTTTTAGAGGATAATGAAGAGTCACTGCACTCCTGAATACTGATTAGAATAGAAAACTGAGGATATTTCCCCCACACATTCGTCTGTCTTTTACTATTAATGGAAACTCAAAATTGCTCCCAATACGGTTACGGTTCAATGAGCTGCATCACCTTATCTGATGTAATTTTTATGAGAGTCTATCTTGAATCCCCTTTTTTTTGCAGACCCATGCTGTCTCTCCTAGAAGGCTGTTAATGGGAAGTTGATGTGCTTGTTAGCAAATAAAAACTGGCACTGGCAAACTGTCAGTTAGATCTGAGATGTACTTCTGTTGTTGTCAACACACAAGGAGTGCTAGCTCTTGTTGAACGTATCCCTAAATGCCTCGGAGTGTAGTAAAGAGCCCATCAGGCTCGTCTTCCTTTCCCCCACCCTTTTTACTCAATATTTTCCTCTTCCACTCAGTACATGACCTGCTCTAAAACAGATGGTGGAAAGGAGTTTAGGGAGAAATAAGTTACAAGGACGTTGTTTGTGAATTTCAAGGATGAGAAAAAAAAATGCCAGGGGGACCTTACATCATGCAGACGAGTGGAAGGAGGAGAGAAATGAGAGGTGGAGGCAAGAGGGTGGGTGGTGGGGTGCTCCCACAGCACAGAACATCTGTTGGCTTGGTGTCTTTGAGTGCTGAGTCTCAGGTGCATCACTAAACAGAAACTATGTCTCCAATCATCCATTTATTTTATGTTTCTGTGTAATACAACACAATGTCTTTTCATTCATGTTGGCTTTGACAGCTTGGTAAATGAGGCATAAAGTTTGTATTTTAATTGGGACATTAGAGCCTTAATATGCCACATTTGAATCAGACTAATTTCATGTGGGATTGTGTTACTATGACAAAGATTTTGTTAAAGCGCTTTTAAAGTCCTATTTAGGATTTAAACATAGTAAACAAATACCTGCTCTGGAGCATAGTTAACTCTGACTTTTTTCTCCTTTTATTGCTTTAAATAAAACTTAAAATTAAATTGGCTGAACTCAAATCTGGCCCGACAGCATTTCCTTTGATAAAATGGATATATCATGTTGGACATGATCTGCTCAATTCCCTCAAAATAAATACAAATATAAAAAAAAAAAAAGAATTTCACTCAAATGCTGCACAGCCATTGATTGATGTCATTTATTATTATTTATATTTAACTTTAAGTCATTTCCTGTTGTATGTTATGTTTACTATTTGTTGTGTATCATTTTTAGAGTTCCTTCTTCCCTATTAATTCTTTGGTTTTTGTCTGCCTGCTGTGACCAGACTCATCTGGGTCCTCTTCCACACCTGTTCCTTTTATTACTCTTCTTTTTTCTTCGTGTATGACCTTGTTGGAGTATTTCTGGACTAGCAGGTCCCAGATGAACTATTTACCTGGCTGCCTGGCTTGCCACGTTAGCCTGTTGATTAAAAGAATTGGATTTTGGTCTCTAATCATCATCCATGTGTCCTACATTTGGGCTCTCTCTCCTCTGTGTAAGTTAGTATTTCAAGTAACTCTCTGACTAGAATTTGATAAATAAAAGAAAAAAAAACAAGCCAACAAAAAGCTGCCTAGGTTAAGCAACAACAGGTCAATAACAAAACATGGTATAAAAAAGACAGTTTAAAGAACCAGTGGTTCATCAATTTGCAAAAAACTTTGGAGTAATTTCAGAATAACGATCTTCAATATAAAATTGCAAAGAATTTAAATATCTTATTATTAGGGATGGGTATCGTTTAGGTTTTATCCGATACCGGTGCCAAACTGGTACTTTTGAAACGGTGTGCCGGTGCTTAAACGGTGCTCAAACCGGTGCTTAAAGAATGGAGAACACAAAATTGGTCCAAAAACCTCTCATGTTCAGCTGTTTTTATTGTAAAAAGATAACAATGTTAGCCTTTTCTGCAGCTATAGGGCATATATGATATCACTCTTGGCTGGAAGCAGTGCTTAAACAATGGAAAAAACAAACTTTGTCCAAAAACCTCTCATGTTTAACTGTTTTCCACTTTTTCTTTGGTCATTTTAGCCTTTTTGGCCAGGGTGAAGGGAGTATCTGCCATCAAACAAGAAGACAGTTGCATGTAACTACGACAGTGTTTGCTAGTTCACCTTACATGCATTAATGTAATAACGTGGTTAGCCTACTCAACGTAAATTGCACACGAACAACATGAAGCTACTCACGCAGAGAAGAACGG